>NC_058120.1:19984291-20298837 GCF_914725855.1 Thunnus albacares
GTCTGAGTCAGAAAATTGTTGGCAGAAGACTCTGAAATGAGAAATGAAAAATCTTAAAGAGTAAATATTATAGCCAATAGCCAATGGAGAAGCAGTCCAGGTTGTGATCGGAGAGAAAAATAGAAAAGACATTTAAGCAAAAGTAAAAGGGAGAACACAGACTGGATTTGCACCAAACATTTTCAGAATCTCTCACCCTGACTCAGAAAACCCAACATGACCAGCAGAGTTATTGGCGACATCATCTTGATGCAGTTTTCAGTGTGAGTGCATGAAAACAGTTCAGACTCTCTGTGACACAAGAACTTAAACTCTGAGGAGCAGTGATGCATGAAAGTCATGCAAAATACATTTAAGAAGGCAAACACACACCTGTTGTTGTGAAACAGAAAGAGCAGAGGTGAGGAGGAGTGAGAGATCAACCTCTACAGAGGATCATTCTAATTCAAAGTTCATCCAGAAAACATTGACTTTATCCTCTTTATTATGTTGTTTAGGTTGTATGGCGCCACCTGCTGGCAGATTGGATGAACACTTAACTCAGCATGATCTGACCCAACATTTGATTGATTTGAATTTCTCCGTTTTCACAATCATTTGTTTTATTTTTGTTGTTAGCACAAAGGCAGGAATTTAAACCCATTTTATCTCACTTTAGGGCCTGCTCAGCGTTTTAGGTGACCAACTCTTTCCCTTCACACTTAAGAGGTGTCTACTCTAATTAAAGTATGTTATATTGTATATTTGGTATTTGATTTATCTGAAAAGTTGAGTAATAAGTTGAAGTTGATTGTTTGGTGTGCAGGATCTTAGACAGCCACTAAATGTTCTGTTTGGGCTGCTGTTTGTGTTAATAAAATGATACTGTTAGCATAAATAATGTTTTAACAACGCTGTTAATAGAAGGATGAGTTTCAATGAGATAAGAGAAGAACATTATTAGAAAATGTTGGACTACATCCTGTGAGACAAGATGTGAGTAAACAACATGTTGTTGATTGATGTTTACAGAAAAAATCCCAAAGGAATAGTTTGACATCTTGGGAAATACAGTTATTTGATTTCTTGCCGAGAGGTAGATGAGAAGATCGATACCACTTTTTTATTTGTACATAAATGTGGCGCTATGGCTCCTGGTTAGCTTAGCATTACAAATGTAAATAGGGAGAAACAGCTAGCTTGTCTGTAGGTAACAAAATCTGCCTATAAAACCTCTAAAGCTCACTAATTAATATCTGGCTTGTTTAATATTAACAAAAGCCAAAGTTTCTGCTGGTTGTCTGGTAACATCACATAAACCCCTGTTAAACCACAACTTGTCTTGTTTTTTCAATTTGTTTTTTTGGGGATTAAACAGGCAACATATAACATGTTAATTAATGAGCTTTAGAGGTACTGGTGAGCAGAGTTTGTTGCCTTCAGACAGAGCCAGGCTAGCTGTTTCCCTCTGTTTCCAGTTGTTATGCTAAGCTAAGCTAACTGGCTACTGGCTCTTGCTTTGTCTTTAACTGACAGATATGAGAGTTTGTATCAGTCAACAAGACAGTGAATCAGCAAATATCTGAGAATGTCCAGTGAATAATGTTTTCAAGTGACAAACAACATGTTGATGTGTGTCTAAGTTTCTAGATTGTGGAAAATGTTCAGTTTTTTGTTTCACAAGTTCTGATATCACTGTATGTGGAAAATGAACATCATGATGGTTAGTTTCAATGTCAGTTTCACACTTTTTGACATGGAATAAAAGGAAGATATTTAAAAATATAAAATATGCCAATATATCCATGTGTATATGTTGTTTGTGATTGGTACAGTTTGTGCTTGGTGAGGTTACTGTCAGCTCTGTGTTCAGTGGTCTGTGTCAGAGTCTCTTCCTCTTCAGCAGCTGCAGTCGGTTCCTGCTGTAACAGCTCAGTGTCTCTGCAGTCTGACTGAGGGAGGTTTTTGTACGACTACAAATCACTGTGTGAACACTGGCCCACTGTGGTAACTCATACAGTAGTAAACCGCTGCATCTTCAGCCTGAACTCCACTGATGGTCATTGCAGCGTTTACTCCGTCTCCTCTGCCAGAAAATCGAGATGAAAACTCACTTGTTGGCTTCTGACCCAATTTGATGACCAACTTTGGAGCTTCTCCAGATTTCTGCTGATACCATTGCACTCTACTATCTCCATCTGACCATGTTTGAACCTTTGGGTTGGTTTTACAGGTCAGAGTGACTGGGGATCCGAGAGCAGATGTTACTACAGGAGGCTGAGTCACAGTCATTTGACTGCAAGATCCTGAAAAAAAGGGAAAAACATTACATGAAGTAAAATTACTCATATTTAGATGTAGACACACGTGTGTAATATCCAGCTATAACTCAGTAGATGTGAGCGATTTTAGTGATGTAATTACTTTCTAATTTTATGTTAAAAATAAATCACACCTTTGAGGCAGCAGCAGGCCAGCGTCCAGATGAGGATGGTGATGAGAGTCATGGTGGTTGTGCTTTCTGCTGTGTTGACTGACAGATCTGAGTCCTGCAGTGTTGAACTCACAGGACTATAAACCTTCTCAGTTCACTGCAGGATCAGCTGACGATGCAAAGCCTCCTCTCTATGGAAATGATTTCTCTGCTCTCAACAGACTGAAGGCAACATGGGACACAAAATCAGGAGAAATACTGTTTGGATTTACACCATCTATGATCAAAATGGAATAAAATAACTTCTTTTGGAAATAAATCTGAGGATTCACAACATTTGTTTCAATGGGAGTGGTTGGTATCTATTTATGTAATTTGTTTTACATACAAGGTTTCACAAATACACTATATACTCATTCTGTAATTTATAATTATTATTTATTATTTATTTAACATTGTCTCAAAAATGTAACATGTTTACAATCTGAATTTGTTACAGGGCAAATCAACCTGTTTTGTGTCACTTGTACAAAATTTCATAAAAATGACATAAAATATTTTGATTCATGAGGAAATTTAAAACTAAATCAATGAAAACATTTTATACATTTGATAAAATGTTAATTATCCAGTTTTAGCAGAAAATAAAGTGACTTTTCAGTGGATAGATGCTTGTTCACAGTGCAGGAGGTTTTTGTACGGCCACTTAATGAGTTTGTATCACTGTGGGACACTTTTGGTGGAGGAACCAAACTCATCATTAGCTGTAAGTAACAGAGATTTCTCATTTCTACAACATAATATATTATACCGAGTTTTGCACCAGAACGTGATAAAACTAGTATTTATTTTGGGTAATTTATATATTATGGGTATTTTTCACTTTGCATTAAGCTCAGCTGAAGTTTGGAGAAAACTTTGTGCAGATATTATTAATTGTTTATTACTTAGATGGTGTTATGATGACATGTTTGCAAAAAAAAAAAAATCTAATTTTCATATATTTTACTTTTAGTTAATTGTTTGTTTCACAAAAAAATATATATATAATGTGCCAATATATCCATGTGTATATGTTGTTTGTGATTGGTACAGTTTGTGCTTGGTGAGGTTACTGTCAGCTCTGTGTTCAGTGGTCTGTGTCAGAGTCTCTTCCTCTTCAGCAGCTGCAGTCGGTTCCTGCTGTAACAGCTCAGTGTCTCTGCAGTCTGACTGAGGGAGGTTTTTGAACGACTACAAATCACTGTGTGAACACCGGCCCACTATGGACACTCATACAGTAATAAACTGCTGCATCTTCTGCCTGAACTCCGCTGATGGTCAAAGAAAAGTCAGAGCTGCTTCCACTGCCACTAAACCGAGCTGGTGTTCCTGAATGACGCCTGCTCACATGGTTTATTAGGAGCTTTGGACTTTGTCCAGATTTTTGTTGATACCAGAATAAACATAAATCAATACCACCACAGATGTAAACAGGCTGATTAATTTTACAGGTCAGAGTGACAGTGGATCCTGGAGTAAATGTCACTACTGGAGGTTGAGTCACAGTCACCCGACCGCTGCATCCTGCAGACAGAAACAAATCTTTCATTTATCAGCAGAAATTAATGACAGAAAAGGAAACACATCATGTTTGAAATGTTGCTGAGTGAATGAACCTGTAAAACAGCAGCAGGCCAGCGTCCAGATGAGGATGGTGATGAGAGTCATGGTGGTTGTGCTTTCTGCTGTGTTGACTGACAGATCTGAGTCCTGCAGTGTTGAACTCACAGGACTATAAACCTTCTCAGTTCACTGGAGGATCAGCTGACGATGCAAAGCCTCCTCTCTATGGAAATGATTTCTCTGCTCTCAACAGACTGAAGGCAACGTGGGACACAAAATCAGGAGAAATACTGTTTGGATTTACACCATCTATGATCTTAATGGAATAAAATAACTTCTTTTGGAAACAAATTTGAGGATTCACAACAATTGTTTCAATGGGAGTGGTTGGTATCTATTTATTTAATTTGTTTTACATACAAGGTTTCACAAATACACTATATACTCATTCTGTAATTTATGATTAATTATATTATTATTATATTATTATATTATATTATATTATTATTATATTATTATTTAGAAATTTTGTGTTTATTTCACATTGTCTCAAATATGTAACATGTTTACAATCTGAATTTGTTACAGGGCAAATCAACCTGTTTTGTGTCACTTGTACAAAATTTCATAAAAATGACATAAAATATTTTGATTCATGAAGAAATTTAAAACCAAATCAATGAAAACATTTTATACATTTGATAAAATGTTAATTATCCAGTTTTAGCAGAAAATAAAGTGACTTTTCAGTGGATAGATGCTTGTTCACAGTGCAGGAGGTTTTTGTACGGCCACTTAATGAGTTTGTATCACTGTGGTACACTTTTGGTGGAGGAACCAAACTCATCATTAACTGTAAGTACCAGAGATTTCTCATTTCTACAACATAATATATTATACTGAGTTTTGCACCAGAACGTGATAAAACTAGTATTTATTTGGGGTAATTTATATATTATGGGTATTTTTCGCTTTGCATTAAGCTCAGCTGAAGTTTGGAGAAAACTTTGTGCAGATATTATTAATTGTTTATTATTGTAGATGGTGTTATGATGACATATTTGCACAAAAAAAAAAAATCTAATTTTCATATATTTTATTTTTAATCAATTGTTTGCTTCACATAATGTCATTGTAAAATTTATCTGACAAACATTTTAACAACCAAACAATAAATTTAACTTTATTCATTATTTTTTAACATTGAAACAATTTTTAGATTTAAAATATGATGTTGGTTTCTGTAAAACAAATAAATGAGTTTATATTTAGATCCAGTTTTGCTGTAGTTTGTGTTCACAGTTGGTTAGTTTGATGTTGAGAAAAGGAAGTGAAACAGACAGATGACAAAGTCTTTAACTGTAATCACACATTAGTGTTTCACCTCTTAACTTTTATATAAACTCATCAAGAAAATCATTGCAAGAACAATTATTTACTCTAACACATTTAGATTTAATTTAATGATCATTAAATTAAATGAATCATTACATTTGAACCTAACTCATGTTGTATATTGTCTGATTCTTAGTGATTTATGATGATTTGCCACAATAGATTCATTGCTTTAAATGTCAAAATTACAAGTATTAACACCATTTAGCTTTTTTAACAAAACCCTCATTTCCTCCCATTTCTCACTGCCTCTCCTCTGTCTGATCAGTGTCACACACACAGTTAATCCACAGCATTGTTAACCTCTGTCATGTATCATAACTCAGCTGTCTGTCCTACAGTAGAAGTTAATCTGCTCCTTGTGTGTCTCTGCTCTCCCCTCCAGCTGGCCCCACGGTCAGGCCCTCAGTCTCTCTGCTTCCCCCCTCCTCTCAGCAGCTCTCTGGGGGCTCGGCCACGCTGGCCTGCCTGCTGACCGGCTACTCTCCTCAGGGAGCCGTGGTGAGCTGGGAGGTGGACGGTAGAGAGGTGACAGAGGGGGTCCTGAGCAGCTCAGAGGAGGAGAAGAGCGGACGCTACAGCAGCAGCAGCATCCTGAGCCTGAGCCAGGAGCGCTGGATGGAAGGAGAGCTGTACTCCTGCAAGGTCCTCCATCAGGACCACAGCCAGACCCAGTCCCTCCACAGGAGCCAGTGTAAGGGCTAGAGGGGCTGGCTGAAGCCCAGGACAGGAGCTGTGTCTGGGGGGAGCAGGAGGAACACACCTGCTCATCTGATCAATATGAGTTTTAATGTCTGTAGAGTAAACTGAAGCTTTGTGTGACAAAGAACAACAACAACTTAGAGAGTAATGTGTGTAGCTCAGCAGCTAGATGTGAGTGTGCTTAATAACTGTCCTGTTGATGATTGATGTTTTTGCTAATAAAGCTTGCACTGATGAAAGAAAACATTATAAATATTTTGTTCTTTTATCTTATGAAGAGGGATAAGAAATGAAAAGGTTTTACAACTTTAACTGATTCTCCTCTCTGTGGAAATTGAAAATCTTCGGACTTAAGTAACAAAGTTAATTAACAACATTTTAACTGGTAATGGAAGTAGAATAATGTAGTAACAATAATGTTTTTTTTAAATACAAATTTATATCATGATTAAAAAACTTGGAAAATATATTTTGGAATTAGATTTTCAGTGTTGAAAAAATCATGACTGAAATATGTGATCAGCCAACATTTGTCAGAGCTCTTCTGCTGAGAGTAAATGTGAAAAAAAAACATGATTTGGTGCCAAAAGATGTTTCTCTATTACAAAAAATACAAGAAAAGAACTGAATCCATGTAGCTGAGTGAAGATGTATTCCTCCCTCTTTCTTCTCCAGTAGGTGTGTTGTAGTTCAGAGATATTGATGAGGCTACAGATCTACTCTGTTCAACTATTTGTGCAAAATCATGACTCTATCTTGATGTGTATTCAGTTTTCTCTCACTAATCTTACTCATATTCGGATGCATTGCCATTATGTTTCAATATAACCATTTTTTAATCAGTCAAACATGTAACCAATAAAATAAAATTGAATATTATAGTAAATCACTATCTTTGTGTGTATTTTGTGATATATGATTCATGAGAAATGCATATTCATGCCAGTATTATACCTCATCTTTCCAACATGCTTCACTTCAACATCAAGTCAGGTTTCTATTCATTATTTTATAGTATGTGTAACAATATAATATGAAATATAAAGTATAACATATTTATCATTTCTGAATCAAAAACGTTTTTAGATGAAACTGTTACAGTAGATTGTTTTTTGCTGCTGAATGTAAAACTATTGGTGGAAATATTGTTGAATTTTGTTGCTGTCAGAGGATATATTCTTACAACAGCTCTGTTCTTGAAATGATGTGAAATAATGATGAAGATTTAACTTAAAAACTGCAGGTTGGAAAATGTCTTTCAGTTTGTTTCAGTTTTATTTGGGTTCATTGTGGTTCTGCTTGATGACTCTTGTGTGTCAGAGTCACAGTGTTGTGTTCACTCAACCAGTTATCCTCATCACAGTCTCTTCATCAACCCTCTGCAGCTGCAGCAGGCCGTTTTCACTTCAGACAAACTGAAGGAGATTTTTGTACTGCTATAAATCACTGTGTGAACACCCAATTACCATGGTCACCAAGACAGTAGTAATCTCCAACATCTTCAGCCTGAACACCACTGATGGTCAGAGTGTAGCCAGAACCAGATCTACTGCCACTGAATCGAGATGGAGTTCCTGAGTTTAGAGTTGATGCTCTGTATATAAGAAGTTTGGTAGCTTGTCCAGGTTTCTGAAGGTACCAACTGAGATCAGCACCAATATCTGAACTCCCTGTGGCACTGATGGTCACCGTCCCTCCAAGACTAACAGACTTGGATTTGTCAGTCTGAGTCAGAAATTTGTTGGCAGAAGACTCTGAAATGGGAAATGAAAAATCTTAAAGAGTAAATATTATAGCCAATAGCCAATGGAGAAGCAGTTCAGGTTGTGATCGGAGAGAAAAATAGAAAAGACATTTAAGCAAAAGTAAAAGGGAGAACACAGACTGGATTTGCACCAAACATTTTCAGAATCTCTCACCCTGACTCAGAAAACCCAACATGACCAGCAGAGTTATTGGCGACATCATCCTGATGCAGTTTTCAGTGTGAGTGCATGAAAACAGTTCAGACTCTCTGTGACACAAGAACTTAAACTCTGAGGAGCAGTGATGCATGAAAGTCATGCAAAATACATTTAAGAAGGCAAACACACACCTGTTGTTGTGAAACAGAAAGAGCAGAGGTGAGGAGGAGTGAGAGATCAACCTCTACAGAGGATCATTCTAATTCAAAGTTCATCCAGAAAACATTGACTTTATCCTCTTTATTATGTTGTTTAGCTTGTATGGCGCCACCTGCTGGCAGATTGGATGAACACTTAACTCAGCATGATCTGACCCAACATTTGATTGATTTTGATTTCTCTGTTTTCACAATCATTTTTATTATTGTTGTTGTTAGCACAAAGGCAGGAATTTAAACCCATTTTATCTCACTTTAGGGCCTGTTCAGCGTTTTAGCTGACCAACTCTTTCCCTTCACACTTAACAGGTGTCTACTCTAATTAAAGTATGTTATATTGTATATTTGGTATTTGATTTCTCTGAAAAGTTGAGTAATAAGTTGAAGTTGATTGTTTGGTGTGCAGGATCTTAGACAGCCACTAAATGTTCTGTTTGGGCTGCTGTTTGTGTTAATAAAATGATACTGTTAGCATAAATAATGTTTTAACAACGCTGTTAATAGAAGGATGAGTTTCAATGAGATAAGAGAAGAACATTATTAGAAAATGTTGGACTACATCCTGTGAGACAAGATGTGAGTAAACGACATGTTGTTGATTGATGTTTACAGAAAAAAATCCCAAAGGAATAGTTTGACATCTTGGGAAATACAGTTATTTGATTTCTTGCCGAGAGGTAGATGAGAAGATCGACACCACTTTTTTATTTGTACATAAATATGGAGCTATGGCTCCTGGTTAGCTTAGCATTACAAATGTAAATAGGGAGAAACAGCTAGCTTGTCTCTAGGTAACAAAATCTGCCTGTAAAACCTCTAAAGCTCACTAATTAATATCTGGCTTGTTTAATATTAACAAAAGCCAAAGTTTCTGCTGGTTGTCTGGCAACATCACATAAACCCCTGTTAAACCACAACTTGTCTTGTTTTTTCAATTTGTTTTTTGGGGGATTAAACAGGCAACATATAACATGTTAATTAATGAGCTTTAGAGGTACTGATGGGCAGATTTTGTTGCCTTCAGACAGAGCCAGGCTAGCTGTTTCCAGTTGTTATGCTAAGCTAAGCTAACTGGCTACTGGCTCTTGCTTTGTCTTTAACTGACAGATATGAGAGTTTGTATCAGTCAACAAGACAGTGAATCAGCAAATATCTGAGAATGTCCAGTGAATAATATTTTCAAGTGACAAACAACATGTTGATGTGTGTCTAAGTTTCTAGATTGTGGAAAATGTTCCGTTTTTTTTTTTTTTCTCCACAACTTCTGATATCACTGTATGTGGAAAATGAACATCATGATGGTTAGTTTCAATGTCAGTTTCACACTTTTTGACATGGAATAAAAGGAAGATATTTAAAAATATAAAATATGCCAATATATTCATGTGTACATGGTGTTTGTGATTGGTACAGTTTGTGCTTGGTGAGGTTACTGTCAGCTCTGTGTTCAGTGGTCTGTGTCAGAGTCTCTTCCTCTTCAGCAGCTGCAGTCGGTTCCTGCTGTAACAGCTCAGTGTCTCTGCAGTCTGACTGAGGGAGGTTTTTGTACGACTACAAATCACTGTGTGAACACATCAGCACTGTTTATTTCATGTGCACTCTGACAGTAGTAAACTGCTGCATCTTCAATCTGAACTCCACTGATGATCAAAGAGAAGTCAGAGCTGCTTCCACTGCCACTAAACCGAGCTGGTGTTCCTGATTCAAGTGTGCTTGCATATCTTATTAGGAGTTTTGGAGTCTGTCCAGATTTCTGTTGATACCAGTACATAGCATCATCTCCATCACCATATCTATAAACAGCTTGGCTGGTTTTACAGGTCAGAGTGACAGTGGATCCTGGAGTAGATGTCACTACTGGAGGTTGAGTCACAGTCACCTGACCGCTGCATCCTGCAGACAGAAACAAATCTTTCATTTATCAGCAGAAATTAATGACAGAAAAGGCAACACATCATGTTTGAAATGTTGCTGAGTGAATGAACCTGTAAAACAGCAGCAGGCCAGCGTCCAGATGAGGATGGTGATGAGAGTCATGGTGGTTGTGCTTTCTGCTGTGTTGACTGACAGATCTGAGTCCTGAAGTGTTGAACTCACAGGACTATAAACCTTCTCAGTTCACTGGAGGATCAGCTGACGATGCAAAGCCTCCTCTCTATGGAAATGATTTCTCTGCTCTCAACAGACTGAAGGGAACGTGGGACACAAAATCAGGAGAAATACTGTTTGGATTTACACCATCTATGATCTTAATGGAATAAAATAACTTCTTTTGTTAACAAATTTGAGGATTTACAACATTTGTTTCAATGGGAGTGGTTGGTATCTACTTATTTAATTTGTTTTACATACAAGGTTTCACAAATACACTATATACTCACTCTGTAATTTATGATTAATTATATTTATGATTATTTAGAAATGTTGTGTTTATTTAACATTGTCTCAAATATGTAACATGCTTACAATCTGAATTTGTTACAGGGCAAATCAACCTGTTTTGTGTCACTTGTACAAAATTTCATAAAAATGATGTAAAATATTTTGATTCATGAGGAAATTTAAAACTAAATCAATGAAAACATTTTATACATTTGATAAAATGTTAATTATCCAGTTTTATCAGAAAATAAAGTGACTTTTCAGTGGATAGATGCTTGTTCACAGTGCAGGAGGTTTTTGTACGGCCACTTAATGAGTTTGTATCACTGTGGTGGACTTTTGGTGGAGGAACCAAACTCATCATTGACTGTAAGTACCAGAGATTTCTCATTTCTACAACATAATATATTATATCGAGTTTTGCACCAGAACGTGATAAAACTAGTATTTATTTGGGGTAATTTATATATTATGGGTATTTTTCACTTTGCATTAAGCTCAGCTGAAGTTTGGAGAAAACTTTGTGCAGATATTATTAATTGTTTGTTATTGTAGATGGTGTTATGATGACATATTTGCAAAAAAAAAAAAAATCTAATTTTCATATATTTTACTTTTAGTCAATTGTTTGCTTCACAAAATGTCGTTGTAAAATTTCTCTGACAAACATTTTAACAACCAAACAATAAATTTAACTTTATTCATTATTTTTTAATATTGAAACAATTTTTAGATTTAAAATATGATGTTGGTTTCTGTAAAACAAATAAATGAGTTTATATTTAGATCCAGTTTTGCTGTAGTTTGTGTTCACAGTTGGTTAGTTTGATGTTGAGAAAAGGAAGTGAAACAGACAGATGACAAAGTCTTTAACTGTAATCACACATTAGTGTTTCACCTCTTAACTTTTATATAAACTCATCAAGAAAATCATTACACATTATAAAGCATATATGAAGATTTCATTTATCGTTCATTCATTTTAAAAAATCGTTACATTTACACCTGCCTCATGTTGTATATTGTCTAATTCTTGTTGATTTCTGATAATATAGATTCATTGCTTTAAATGTCAAAATTACAAGTATTAACACCATTTAGCTTTTTTAACAAAACCCTCATTTCCTCCCATTTCTCACTGCCTCTCCTCTGTCTGATCACAGTGTCACACACACAGTTAATCCACAGCATTGTTAACCTCTGTCATGTATCATAACTCAGCTGTCTGTCCTACAGTAGAAGTTAATCTGCTCCTTGTGTGTCTCTGCTCTCCCCTCCAGCTGGCCCCACGGTCAGGCCCTCAGTCTCTCTGCTTCCCCCCTCCTCTCAGCAGCTCTCTGGGGGCTCGGCCACGCTGGCCTGCCTGCTGACCGGCTACTCTCCTCAGGGAGCCGTGGTGAGCTGGGAGGTGGACGGTAGAGAGGTGACAGAGGGGGTCCTGAGCAGCTCAGAGGAGGAGAAGAGCGGACGCTACAGCAGCAGCAGCATCCTGAGCCTGAGCCAGGAGCGCTGGATGGAAGGAGAGCTGTACTCCTGCAAGGTCCTCCATCAGGACCACAGCCAGACCCAGTCCCTCCACAGGAGCCAGTGTAAGGGCTAGAGGGGCTGGCTGAAGCCCAGGACAGGAGCTGTGTCTGGGGGGAGCAGGAGGAACACACCTGCTCATCTGATCAATATGAGTTTTAATGTCTGTAGAGTAAACTGAAGCTTTGTGTGACAAAGAACAACAACAACTTAGAGAGTAATGTGTGTAGCTCAGCAGCTAGATGTGAGTGTGCTTAATAACTGTCCTGTTGATGATTGATGTTTTTGCTAATAAAGCTTGCACTGATGAAAGAAAACATATAAATATATTGTTCTTTTATCTTATGAAGAGTGGTAAGAAATGAAAAGGTTTTGCAACTTTAACTGATTCTCCTCTCTGTGGAAATTGAAAAGCTTCGGACTTAAGTAACAAAGTTAATTAACAACATTTTAACTGGTAATGGAAGTAGAATAATGTAGTAACAAGAATGTTCTTTTTAAAATACAAATTTATATCATGATTAAAAAACTTGGAAAATATATTTTGGAATTAGATTTTCAGTGTTGACAAAATCATGACTGAAATATGTGATCAGTCAACATTTGTCAGAGCTCTTCTGCTGAGAGTAAATGTGAAAAAAAACAAACATGATTTAGTGTCGATAGATGTTTCTCTATTACAAAAAATACAAGAAAAGAATTGAATCCATGTAGCTGAGTGAAGATGTATTCCTCCCTCTTTCTTCTCCAGTAGATGTGTTGTAGTTCAGAGATATTGATGAGGCTACAGATCTACTCTGTTCAACTATTTGTGCAAAATCATGACTCTATCTTGATGTGTATTCAGTTTTCTCTCACTAATCTTACTCATATTCTGATGCATTGCCATTATGTTTCAATATAACCATTTTTTAATCATTCAAACATGTAACCAATAAAATAAAATTGAATATTATAGTAAATCACTATCTTTGTGTGTATTTTGTGATATATTATTCATGAGAAATGCATATTCATGCCAGTATTATACCTCATCTTTCCAACATGCTTCACTTCAACATCAAGTCAGGTTTCTATTCATTATTTTATAGTATGTGTAACAATATAATATGAAATATAAAGTATAACATATTTATCATTTCTGAATCAAAAACTTTTTTAGATGAAACTGTTACAGTAGATTGTTTTGTGCTGCTGAATGTAAAACTATTGGTGGAAATATTGTTGAACATCAGTTGCTGTCAGAGGATATATTCTTACAACAACTCTGTTCTTGAAATGATGTGAAATAATGATGAAGATTTAACTTAAAAACTGCAGGTTGGAAAATGTCTTTGAGTTTGTTTCAGTCTAATTTGGGTTCATTGTGGTTCTGCTTGATGACTCTTGTGTGTCAGAGTCACAGTGTTGTGTTCACTCGACCAGTTATCCTCATCACAGTCTCTTCACCAACCCCCTGCAGCTGCAGCAGGCCGTTTTCACTTCAGTCAAACTGAAGGAGGTTTTTGTACGGCTATAAATCACTGTGTGAACGCTCCACCATGGTCACCAAAACAGTAGTAATCTCCAACATCTTCAGCCTGAACACCACTGATGGTCAGGGTGTAATCTGAACCAGATCTACTGCCACTGAATCGAGATGGAGTTCCTGACTGTAGAGTTGATGCTTTGTATATAAGAAGTTTGGGAGCTTGTCCAGGTTTCTGAAGATACCAACTGAGATCACTACCAATGTTTGAACTTCCTGTGGCGCTGATGGTCACCGTCCCTCCAAGACTAACAGACTTGGATTTGTCAGTCTGAGTCAGAAAATTGTTGGCAGAAGACTCTGAAATGAGAAATGAAAAATCTTAAAGAGTAAATATTATAGCCAATAGCCAATGGAGAAGCAGTTCAGGTTGTGATCGGAGAGAAAAATAGAAAAGACATTTAAGCAAAAGTAAAAGGGAGAACACAGACTGGATTTGCACCAAACATTTTCAGAATCTCTCACCCTGACTCAGAAAACCCAACATGACCAGCAGAGTTATTGGCGACATCATCCTGATGCAGTTTTCAGTGTGAGTGCATGAAAGCAGTTCAGACTCTCTGTGACACAAGAACTTAAACTCTGAGGAGCAGTGATGCATGAAAGTCATGCAAAATACATTTAAGAAGGCAAACACACACCTGTTGTTGTGAAACAGAAAGAGCAGAGGTGAGGAGGAGTGAGAGATCAACCTCTACAGAGGATCATTCTAATTCAAAGTTCATCCAGAAAACATTGACTTTATCCTCTTTATTATGTTGTTTAGGTTTTATGGCGCCACCTGCTGGCAGATTGGATGAACACTTAACTCAGCATGATCTGACCCAACATTTGATTGATTTTGATTTCTTTTGATTTTTATTATTGTTGTTGTTAGCACAAAGGCAGGAATTTAAACCCATTTTATCTCACTTTAGGGCCTGCTCAGCGTTTTAGGTGACCAACTCTTTCCCTTCACTCTTAACAGGTGTCTACTCTAATTAAAGTATGTTATATTGTATATTTGGTATTTGATTTATCTGAAAAGTTGAGTAATAAGTTGAAGTTGATTGTTTGGTGTGCAGGATCTTAGACAGCCACTAAATGTTCTGTTTGGGCTGCTGTTAGTGTTAATAAAATGATACTGTTAGCATAACTAATGTTTTAACAACCCTGTTAATAGGAGGATGAGTTTCAATGAGATAAGAGAAGAACATTATTAGAAAATGTTGGACTGCATCCTGTGAGACAAGATGTGAGTAAACAACATGTTGTTGATTGATGTTTACAGAAAAAATCCCAAAGGAATAGTTTGACATCTTGGGAAATACAGTTATTTGATTTCTTGTCAAGAGGTAGATGAGAAGATCGACACCACTTTTTTATTTGTACATAAATATGGAGCTATGGCTCCTGGTTAGCTTAGCATTACAAATGTAAATAGGGAGAAACAGCTAGCTTGTCTGTAGGTAACAAAATCTGCCTATAAAACCTCTAAAGCTCACTAATTAATATCTGGCTTGTTTAATATTGACAAAAGCCAAAGTTTCTGCTGGTTGTCTGGCAACATCACATAAACCCCTGTTAAACCACAACTTGTCTTGTTTTTTCAATTTGTTTTTTGGGGGATTAAACATGCAACATATAACATGTTAATTAATGAGCTTTAGAGGTACTGGTGAGCAGAGTTTGTTGCCTTCAGACAGAGCCAGGCTAGCTGTTTCCCTCTGTTTCCAGTTGTTATGCTAAGCTAAGCTAACTGGCTACTGGCTCTTGCTTTGTCTTTAACTGACAGATATGAGAGTTTGTATCAGTTAACAAGACAGTGAATCAGCAAATATCTGAGAATGTCCAGTGAATAATGTTTTCAAGTGACAAACAACATGTTGATGTGTGTCTAAGTTTCTAGATTGTGGAAAAATTTCAGTTGTTTTTTTTCCCACAACTTCTGATATCACTGTATGTGGAAAATGAACATCATGATGGTTAGTTTCAATGTCAGTTTCACACTTTTTGACATGGAATAAAAGGAAGATATTTAAAAATATAAAATATGCCAATATATTCATGTGTACATGTTGTTTGTGATTGGTACAGTTTGTGCTTGGTGAGGTTACTGTCAGCTCTGTGTTCAGTGGTCTGTGTCAGAGTCTCTTCCTCTTCAGCAGCTGCCGTCGGTTCCTGCTGTAACAGCTCAGTGTCTCTGCAGTCTGACTGAGGGAGGTTTTTGTACGACTACAAATCACTGTGTGAACACCGGCCCACTATGGACACTCTTACAGTAGTAAACTGCTGCATCTTCAATCTGAACTCCACTGATGGTCAAAGAGAAGTCAGAGCTGCTTCCACTGCCACTAAACCGAGCTGGTATTCCTGATTCACGTGTGCTCACAAATTTTATTAGGAGTTTTGTAGTCTGTCCAGATTTCTGTTGATACCAGTGCATATAATCTCCATTACCATCTCTATGAACAGCCTGGCTGGTTTTACAGGTGAGAGTGACAGTAGATCCTGGAGTAGATGTCACTACTGGAGGTTGAGTCACAGTCACCTGACCGCTGCATCCTGCAGACAGAAACAAATCTTTCATTTATCAGCAGAAATTAATGACAGAAAAGGAAACACATAATGTTTGAAATGTTGCTGAGTGAATGAACCTGTAAAACAGCAGCAGGCCAGCGTCCAGATGAGGATGGTGATGAGAGTCATGGTGGTTGTGCTTTCTGCTGTGTTGACTGACAGATCTGAGTCCTGCAGTGTTGAACTCACAGGACTATAAACCTTCTCAGTTCACTGGAGGATCAGCTGACGATGCAAAGCCTCCTCTCTATGGAAATGATTTCTCTGCTCTCAACAGACTGAAGGCAACGTGGGACACAAAATCAGGAGAAATACTGTTTGGATTTACACCATCTATGATCTTAATGGAATAAAATAACTTCTTTTGGAAACAAATTTGAGGATTTACAACATTTGTTTCAATGGGAGTAGTTGGTATCTATTTATTTAATTTGTTTTACATACAAGGTTTCACAAATACACTATATACTCATTCTGTAATTTATGATTAATTATATTCATGATTATTTAGAAATGTTGTGTTTATTTAACATTGTCTCAAATATGTAACATGTTTACAATCTGAATTCGTTACAGGGCAAATCAACCTGTTTTGTTGTCACTTGCACAAAATTTCAAAAAAATGATGTAAAATATTTTGATTCATGAGGAAATTTAAAACTAAATCAATGAAAACATTTTATACATTTGATAAAATGTTAATTATCCAGTTTTAGCAGAAAATAAAGTGACTTTTCAGTGGATAGATGCTTGTTCACAGTGCAGGAGGTTTTTGTACGGCCACTTAATGAGTTTGTATCACTGTGGTGGACTTTTGGTGGAGGAACCAAACTCATCGTTGACTGTAAGTACCAGAGATTTATTACTTTTTACAATATATAGAATTTATACCTTTTATCAAATATTTCATGACACTGTGATCAAGTTCAGTGTTTGCATGATTTTCTGTTTTTTGTTATTAATCAAACAAAGCTGATCTCACAATCTGAGAAGAAACTTTGCAGAGATCAAAATTCACTCAGTATTTAAGATAATACATTTTTGGATAAAAAAGATAAACATACATTTTCTAATATACTATTTTTACGATGACTTTTAACTTTTATTTAACTTTTAAATATTATCTGCATTCAAATGTTTGACAACAATATTTGGGGGAAAAAAAGCAAAGATTTATCTACGACACATCAGTAGTTTTTATTGTTTTTTTAATTTACTTATTTTGATCATCAAAACTGTTTTTAAAATCTATTGTTGTTTACCGTTAATATGATTTTATCAGTTAATGCAGCTCAGCTTTGTGTTCACGGTTCACTTATTTCACATGTAGTGAAAAGGAAGTGAAAGAGACAGATGACAAAGTTTTAACTGTATTCACATGAGTGTTTCACTTCTGTCAGTTTAAACACAAGAAAATGAATTATTCACTGTCTCACATTATGAAACAGATATGAAGATGTCATCAATAATTATTATCAATGAACCTTTTTCACTGCATTGAACTCATGTGTCTGATGGTCTGATTCTTAGTGTATGAGTGCAACAGCAGCACAAGCTCTAAAGTTTTCTGTCTTTGTCTTTTCTCCCTCCTCTCCTCCCCCTCTCTCTCCTCCAGTGGGTGTGGTGCGGCCCACCCTGACCGTCCTCCCCCCCTCCAGAGAGCAGCTGCAGCAGGGCAGTGCCACACTGGTGTGTCTGTCCAGCGGGGGCTTCCCCTCAGCCTGGAGGCTGAACTGGAAGGTGGGGGGCAGCAGCAGCTCCTCAGGGGTGTCACACGGCTCGGAGGTCCTGGGGAGGGACGGCCACTACAGCCGGAGCAGCACCCTGAGCCTCTCTGCAGACCAGTGGAGGAAGGTGGGCTCAGTGAGCTGTGAGGCCAGTCTGAGTGGACAGACCCCTGTCACTCAAACCCTGGACCCTGACCGCTGCTCAGAGTAGAGCTTCAGCAACACTTCCTGTCTGGAAATCATGCTTCTTTTTCTTTGCTAGAGATCTTGATGAAGCTACAGATCTTCTCTGTTCAGCTGTTTCTGCAAGTTTCACATCTCTCTACTCACTGTTTTAATGTGCATGTTGCTTTCTAATACTGATCTTCCTTATATTCTGCTTTATGTTCATTACTTTTCAAATGAAACTTAATATTCTGAGTTTCACTCCAAAAGAAATTATTCATACATTCAAAATGTGAAATGAACATTGAACCATTATTCAATAAAACTGTTGATTATAATGAGTCAGTGTGTTTGTATTTCTTTTAAAATCAATTCGTTATGAAAAATAGCTTCTTGATCATCCAAATATCATCATTCCTGATGTTATAATACTGTATATCTAATAGTACAAGAGATGGTTGCTTTTTATTAACTAGTGACATTAATTTTGAGTATGAAATCATTTGGAATTTTAAAATGTGGAATAATAAATTGGAAAGCTTTATTTCCTTTTGGGCAGTAGTTGTATTATTTTGTTCTGCATTAGTGGAAAATCTGTCAAATATTTGTTTCTATTGGTGGCTATACTCTAACAAGAGCTAAATGTTTCCAGCTTACTCATAAAGATATTGAATAAACTGACAAGAACTGAAGTTTTAACTGTAAATGTAAGAAGGTCTTTCAGTATGTGTCAGTTTTATTTGGGTTCATTGTGGTTCTGCTTGATGACTCTTGTGTGTCAGAGTCACAGTGTTGTGTTCACTCAACCAGTTATCCTCATCACAGTCTCTTCATCAACCCTCTGCAGCTGCAGCAGGCCGTTTTCACTTCAGTCAAACTGAAGGAGGTTTTTGTACGGCTCTAAATCACTGTGTGAACGTGTCATCAGTATGGGCACCAAGACAGTAGTAATCTCCAACATCTACAGCCTGAACACCACTGATGGTCAGAGTGTAGCCAGAACCAGATCTACTGCCTCTGAATCGAGATGGAGTTCCTGAGTTTAGAGTTGATGCTTTGTATATAAGAAGTTTGGTAGCTTGTCCAGGTTTCTGAAGGTACCAACTGAGATAAGCACCAATATCTGAACTCCCTGTGGCGCTGATGGTCACCGTCCCTCCAAGACTAACAGACTTGGATTTGTCAGTCTGAGTCAGAAATTTGTTGGCAGAAGACTCTGAAATGAGAAATGAAAAATCTTAAAGAGTAAATATTATAGCCAATAGCCAATGGAGAAGCAGTTCAGGTTGTGATGGGAGAGAAAAATAGAAAAGACATTTAAGCAAAAGTAAAAGGGAGAACACAGACTGGATTTGCACCAAACATTTTCAGAATCTCTCACCCTGACTCAGAAAACCCAACATGACCAGCAGAGTTATTGACGACATCATCTTGATGCAGTTTTCAGTGTGAGTGCATGAAAGCAGTTCAGACTCTCTGTGACACAAGAACTTAAACTCTGAGGAGCAGTGATGCATGAAAGTCATGCAAAATACATTTAAGAAGGCAAACACACACCTGTTGTTGTGAAACAGAGAGAGCAGAGGTGAGGAGGAGTGAGAGATCAACCTCTACAGAGGATCATTCTAATTCAAAGTTCATCCAGAAAACATTGACTTTATCCTCTTTATTATGTTGTTTAGGTTGTATGGCGCCACCTGCTGGCAGATTGGATGAACACTTAACTCAGTAACTCAGTTTTTCCACAAACCTTTTTAATATTGTTGTTGTTAGCACAAAGGCAGGAATTTAAACCCATTTTATCTCACTTTAGGGCCTGCTCAAAGTTTTAGCTGACCAATTCTTTCCCTTCACACTTAACAGGTTTCTACTCTAATTAAAGTATGTTATATTGTATATTTGGTATTTGATTTATCTGAAAAGTTGAGTAATAAGTTGCTAGCTGTTTCCCTCTGTTTCCAGTTGTTATGCTAAGCTAAGCTAACGGGCTATTGGCTCTTGCTTTGTCTTTAACTGACAGATATGAGAGTTTTTATCAGTCAACAAGACAGTGAATCAGCAAATATCTGAGAATGTCCAGTGAATAATGTTTTCAAGTGACAAACAACATGTTGATGTGTGTCTAAGTTTCTAGATTGTGGAAAATGTTCTGTTTTTTTTTTTTTTTTTTTCCACAACTTCTGATATCACTGTATGTGGAAAATGAACATCATGATGATTAGTTTCAATGTCAGTTTCACACTTTTTGACATGGAATAAAAGGAAGATATTTAAAAATATAAAATATGCCAATATATTCATGTGTACATGTTGTTTGTGATTGGTACAGTTTGTGCTTGGTGAGGTTACTGTCAGCTCTGTGTTCAGTGGTCTGTGTCAGAGTCTCTTCCTCTTCAGCAGCTGCAGTCGGTTCCTGCTGTAACAGCTCAGTGTCTCTGCAGTCTGACTGAGGGAGGTTTTTGTACGACTACAAATCACTGTGTGAACACCCAAGCACTGTTTATATTGTGTGCACTCTGACAGTAGTAAACTGCTGCATCTTCAGTCTGAACTCCACTGATGGTCAAAGAGAAGTCAGAGCTGCTTCCACTGCCACTAAAACGAGCTGGTGTTCCTGATTCACGTTTGCTTGCAAGTCTTATTAGGAGTTTTGGAGTCTGTCCAGATTTCTGTTGATACCAGGACATAGCATCTCCATCACTAAATCTATAAACAGCCTGGCTAGTTTTACAGGTCAGAGTGACAGTGGATCCTGGAGTAAATGTCACTACTGGAGGTTGAGTCACAGTCACCTGACAGACAGAAACAAATCTTTCATTTATCAGCAGAAATTAATGACAGAGAAGGAAACACATCATGTTTGAAATGTTACTGAGTGAATGAACCTGTAAAACAGCAGCAGGCCAGCGTCCAGATGAGGATGGTGATGAGAGTCATGGTGGTTGTGCTTTCTGCTGTGTTGACTGACAGATCTGAGTCCTGCAGTGTTGAACTCACAGGACTATAAACCTTCTCAGTTCACTGGAGGATCAGCTGACGATGCAAAGCCTCCTCTCTATGGAAATGATTTCTCTGCTCTCAACAGACTGAAGGCAACGTGGGACACAAAATCAGGAGAAATACTGTTTGGATTTACACCATCTATGATCTTAATGGAATAAAATAACTTCTTTTGAAAACAAATTTGAGGATTCACAACAACTGTTTCAATGGGAGTGCTTGGTATCTATTTATGTAATTTGTTTTACATACAAGGTTTCACAAATACACTATATACTCATTCTGTAATTTATAATTATTATTTATTATTTATTTAACATTGTCTCAAAAATGTAACATGTTTACAATCAGAATTTGTTACAGGGCAAATCAACCTGTTTTGTTGTCACTTGTACAAAATTTTGTAAAAATGATATAAAATACTTTGATTCATGAGGAAATTTAAAACTAAGGAAATTTAAAACTTGGAAAATATATTTTGGAATTAGATTTTCAGTGTTGAAAAAATCATGACTGAAATATGTGATCAGCCAACATTTGTCAGAGCTCTTCTGATGAGAGTAAATGTGAAAAAAACCCAACATGATTTGGTGTCGAAAGATGTTTCTCTATTACAAAAAATACAAGAAAAGAATTGAATCCATGTAGCTGAGTGAAGATGTATTCCTCCCTCTTTCTTCTCCAGTAGGTGTGTTGTAGGTCAGAGATATTGATGAGGCTACAGATCTACTCTGTTCAACTATTTGTGCAAAATCATGACTCTATCTTGATGTGTATTCAGTTTTCTCTCACTAATCTTACTCATATTCTGATGCATTGCCATTATGTTTCAATATAACCATTTTTTAATCAGTCAAACATGTAACCAATAAAATAAAACTGAATATTATAGTAAATCACTATCTTTGTGTGTATTTTGTGATATATTATTCATGTTCATTCATTATTCAATGCATATTCATGCCAGTATTATACCTCATCTTTCCAACATGCTTCACTTCAACATCAAGTCAGGGTTCTATTCATTATTTTATAGTATGTGTAACAATATAATATGAAATATAAAGTATAACATATTTATCATTTCTGAATCAAAAACTTTTTTGATGAAACTGTTACAGAAGATTGTTTTTTGCTGCTGAATGTAAAACTATTGGTGGAAATATTGTTGAATTTTGTTGCTGTCAGAGGATATATTCTTACAACAACTCTGTTCTTGAAATGATGTGAAATAATGATGAAGATTTAACTTAAAAACTGCAGGTTGGAAAATGTCTTTCAGTTTGTTTCAGTCTTATTTGGGTTCATTGTGGTTCTGCTTGATGACTCTTGTGTGTCAGAGTCACAGTGTTGTGTTCACTCAACCAGTTATCCTCATCACAGTCTCTTCATCAACCCTCTGCAGCTGCAGCAGGCCGTTTTCACTTCAGTCAAACTGAAGGAGGTTTTTGTACGACTCTAAATCACTGTGTGAACGTGAAATCAGTATGTAAGCCCAGACAGTAGTAATCTCCAACATCTTCAGCCTGAACACCACTGATGGTCAGAGTGTAGCCAGAACCAGATCTACTGCCACTGAATCGAGGTGGAGTTCCTGAGTTTAGAGTTGATGCTTCATATATAAGAAGTTTGGGAGCTTGTCCAGGTTTCTGAAGGTACCAACTGACATAAACAATATCTGAACTCCCTGTGGCGCTGATGTTCACCGTCCCTCCAAGACTAACAGACTTGAATTTGTCAGTCTGAGTCAGAAAACTGTTGGCAGAAGACTCTGAAATGAGAAATGAAAAATCTTGAAGAGTAAATATTATAGCCAATAGCCAATGGAGAAGCAGTTCAGGTTGTGATTGGAGAGAAAAATAGAAAAGACATTTAAGCAAAAGTAAAAGGGAGAACACAGACTGGATTTGCACCAAACATTTTCAGATTCTCTCACCCTGACTCAGAAAACCCAACATGACCAGTAGAGTTATTGGCGACATCATCCTGATGCAGTTTTCAGTGTGAGTGCATGAAAGCAGTTCATGCACTCACACTGCTGTTTCCCTCTGATTCCAGTTGTTATGCTAAGCTAAGCTAACTGGCTACTGGCTCTTGCTTTGTCTTTAACTGACAGATATGAGAGTTTGTATCAGTCAACAAGACAATGAATCAGCAAATATCTGAGAATGTCCAGTGAATAATGTTTTCAAGTGACAAACAACATGTTGATGTGTGTCTAAGTTTCTAGATTGTGGAAAATGTTCCGTTTTTGTTTTTCCACAACTTCTGATATCACTGTATGTGGAAAATGAACATCATGATGGTTAGTTTCAATGTCAGTTTCACACTTTTTGACATGGAATAAGAGGAAGATATTTAAAAATATAAAATATGCCAATATATTCATGTGTACATGTTGTTTGTGATTGGTACAGTTTGTGCTTGGTGAGGTTACTGTCAGCTCTGTGTTCAGTGGTCTGTGTCAGAGTCTCTTCCTCTTCAGCAGCTGCCGTCGGTTCCTGCTGTAACAGCTCAGTGTCTCTGCAGTCTGACTGAGGGAGGTTTTTGTACGACTACAAATCACTGTGTGATCGGCCAGTTACTGCCTACATTATGGAGACTCTGACAGTAGTAAACTGCTGCATCTTCAGTCTGAACTCCACTGATGGTCAAAGAGAAGTCAGACCTGCTTCCACTGCCACTAAACCGAGCTGGTGTTCCTGATTCACGTGTGCTTGCAAATTTTATTAGGAGTTTTGGAGCCTGTCCAGATTTCTGTTGATACCAGAACATATAATCTCCACTACTACCTCTATAAACAGCCTGGCTGGTTTTACAGGTCAGAGTGACAGTGGATCCTGGAGTAGATGTCACTACTGGAGGTTGAGTCACAGTCACCTGACCGCTGCATCCTGCAGACAGAAACAAATCTTTCATTTATCAGCAGAGATTAATGACAGAAAAGGAAACACATCATGTTTGAAATGTTGCTGAGTGAATGAACCTGTAAAACAGCAGCAGGCCAGCGTCCAGATGAGGATGGTGATGAGAGTCATGGTGGTTGTGCTTTCTGCTGTGTTGACTGACAGATCTGAGTCCTGCAGTGTTGAACTCACAGGACTATAAACCTTCTCAGTTCACTGGAGGATCAGCTGACGATGCAAAGCCTCCTCTCTATGGAAATGATTTCTCTGCTCTCAACAGACTGAAGGCAACGTGGGACACAAAATCAGGAGAAATATTGTTTGGATTTACACCATCTATGATCTTAATGGAAAATTATATTTATAAAAGTGCAGTTGAGGATTTAAGGATAAGTTTGTGTTGACTGTGGTTGGTTTGATGTGTCTGTTTTTCTATTGATACGTATTACCATATATAAATTATATATTTCAGTTTTGCTTAATATAAGTTTATAAATCATTATTATTATAAAGCATCATGTTGATTTAACTATGTACTAACTGATATTAAATTGTGAAACAAATGACTTTGTTACAAGGAGACTGTAATCGGTTTTCTGTCATGTGTAGAAAAGTAAAGAAAAATTAAGGAAATAGTCTTGTTTTATATAATAATTTCGATCTATATTATTAAAAAAGTGTTGTAGATTCAATAAAGTATCTTTTTTTCTTTGTTATTTTAAAAAGCAGAGTTTTTTCAGTGGATAGATGCTTGTTCACAGTGCAGGAGGTTTTTGTACGGCCACTTAATGAGTTTGTATCACTGTGGTCCACTTTTGGTGGAGGAACCAAACTCATCATTAGCTGTAAGTACCAGAGATTTATTACTTTTTATAATATATAACATTTATAACTTTTATCAAATGTTGAATGAGAAGGTGATCAACGTCAGTGTTTGCATGTTTTTAAAAAAGTGAATTTTGTTATTAATCAAACAAGGCTGATCTCACAATCTGAGAAGAAACTTTGCAGAGATCAAAATTCACTCAGTATTTAAGATAATACATTTTTGGATAAAAAAGATAAACATATATTTCCTAATATACTATTTTTACGATGACTTTTAACTTTTATTTAACTTTTAAATATTATCTGCATTCAAATGTTTGACAACAATATTTGGGGGGAAAAAAGCAAAGATTTATCTACGAAACATCAGTAGTTTTTTTTTGTTTTTTTAAATTTACTTATTTTGATCATCCAAACTGTTTTTAAAATCTATTGTTGTTTACCGCTAATATGATTTTATCAGTTAATGCAGCTCAGCTTTGTGTTCACGGTTCATTTATTTCACATTAGTAGTGAAAAGGAAGTGAAAGAGACAGATGACAAAGTTTTAACTGTATTCACATGAGTGTTTCACTTCTGTCAGTTTAAACACAAGAAAATGAATTATTCACTGTCTCACATTATGAAACAGATATGAAGATGTCATCAATAATTATTATCAATGAACCTTTTTCACTGCATTGAACTCATGTGTCTGATGGTCTGATTCTTAGTGTATGAGTGCAACAGCAGCACAAGCTCTAAAGTTTTCCGTCTTTGTCTTTTCTCCCCGCTCTCCTCCCCCTCTCTCTCCTCCAGTGGGTGTGGTGCGGCCCACCCTGACCGTCCTCCCCCCCTCCAGAGAGCAGCTGCAGCAGGGCAGTGCCACACTGGTGTGTCTGTCCAGCGGGGGCTTCCCCTCAGCCTGGAGGCTGGACTGGAAGGTGGGGGGCAGCAGCAGCTCCTCAGGGGTGTCACACGGCGCGGAGGTCCTGGGGAGGGACGGCCACTACAGCCGGAGCAGCACCCTGAGCCTCTCTGCAGACCAGTGGAGGAAGGTGGGCTCAGTGAGCTGTGAGGCCAGTCTGAGTGGACAGACCCCTGTCACTCAAACCCTGGACCCTGACCGCTGCTCAGAGTAGAGCTTCAGCAACACTTCCTGTCTAGAAATGATGCTTCTTTTTCTTTGCTAGAGATCTTGATGAAGCTACAGATCTTCTCTGTTCAGCTGTTTCTGCAAGTTTCACATCTCTCTACTCACTGTTTTAATGTGCATGTTGCTTTCTAATACTGATCTTCCTTATATTCTGCTTTATGTTCATTACTTTTCAAATGAAACTTAATATTCTGAGTTTCACTCCAAGAGAAATTATTCATACATGTAAAGTGTGAAATGAACATTGAACCATTATTCAATAAAACTGTTGATTATAATGAGTCAGTGTGTTTGTATTTCTTTTAAAATCAATTCGTTATGAAAAATAGCTTCTTGATCATCCAAATATCATCATTCCTGATGTTATAATACTGTATATCTAATAGTACAAGAGATGGTTGCTTTTTTATTAACTAGTGACATTAATTTTGAGTATGAACTCATTTGGAATTTTAAAATGTGGAATAATAAATTGGAAAGCTTTATTTCCTTTTGGGCTGTAGTTGTATTATTTTGTTCTGCATTAGTGGAAAATCTGTCAAATATTTGTTTCTATTGGTGGCTATACTCTAACAAGAGCTAAATGTTTCCAGCTTACTCATAAAGATATTGAATAAACTGACAAGAACTGAAGTTTTAACTGTAAATGTAAGAGGGACTTTCAGTATGTGTCAGTTTTATTTGGGTTCATTGTGGTTCTGCTTGATGACTCTTGTGTGTCAGAGTCACAGTGTTGTGTTCACTCAACCAGTTATCCTCATCACAGTCTCTTCATCAACCCTCTGCAGCTGCAGCAGGCCGTTTTCACTTCAGTCAAACTGAAGGAGGTTTTTGTACGACTCGAAATCACTGTGTGAACGTGCCATCAGTATGTACGCCAAGACAGTAGTAATCTCCAACATCTTCAGCCTGAACACCACTGATGGTCAGAGTGTAACCAGAACCAGATCTACTGCCACTGAATCGAGATGGAGTTCCTGAGTTTAGAGTTGATGCGTCATATATAAGAAGTTTGGTAGCTTGTCCAGGTTTGTGAAGGTACCAACTGAGATCATCTTCAATATCTGAACTCCCTGTGGCGCTGATGGTCACCGTCCCTCCAAGACTAACAGACTTGAATTTGTCAGTCTGAGTCAGAAAATTGTTGGCAGAAGACTCTGAAATGAGAAATGAAAAATCTTAAAGAGTAAATATTATAGCCAATAGCCAGTGGAGAAGCAGTTCAGGTTGTGATGGGAGAGAAAAATAGAAAAGACATTTAAGCAAAAGTAAAAGGGAGAACACAGACTGGATTTGCACCAAAATATTTTCAGAATCTCTCACCCTGACTCAGAAAACCCAACATGATCAGCAGAGTTATTGGCGACATCATCCTGATGCAGTTTTCAGTGTGAGTGCATGAAAACAGTTCAGACTCTCTGTGACACAAGAACTTAAACTCTGAGGAGCAGTGATGCATGAAAGTCATGCAAAATACATTTAAGAAGACAAACACACACCTGTTGTTGTGAAACAGAAAGAGCAGAGGTGAGGAGGAGTGAGAGATCAACCTCTACAGAGGATCATTCTAATTCAAAGTTCATCCAGAAAACATTGACTTTATCCTCTTTATTATGTTGTTTAGGTTGTATGGTGCCACCTGCTGGCAGATTGGATAAACACTTAACTCAGCATGATCTGACCCAACATTTGATTGATTTGAATTTCTCCGTTTTCACAATCATTTGTTTTATTTTTGTTGTTAGCACAAAGGCAGGAATTTAAACCCATTTTATCTCACTTTAGGGCCTGCTCAGCGTTTTAGGTGACCAACTCTTTCCCTTCACACTTAACAGGTGTCTACTCTAATTAAAGTATGTTATATTGTATATTTGGTATTTGATTTATCTGAAAAGTTGAGTAATAAGTTGAAGTTGATTGTTTGGTGTGCAGGATCTTAGACAGCCACTAAATGTTCTGTTTGGGCTGCTGTTTGTGTTAATAAAATGATACTGTTAGCATAAATAATGTTTTAACAACCCTGTTAATAGAAGGATGAGTTTCAATGAGATAAGAGAAGAACATTATTAGAAAATGTTGGACTACATCCTGTGAGACAAGATGTGAGTAAACAACATGTTGTTGATTGATGTTTACAGAAAAAATCCCAAAGGAATAGTTTGACATCTTGGGAAATACAGTTATTTGATTTCTTGCCGAGAGGAAGATGAGAAGATCGACACCACTTTTTTTATTTCTACATAAATATGGAGCTATGGCTCCTGGTTAGCTTAGCATTACAAATGTAAATAGGGAGAAACAGCTCGCTTGTTTGTAGGTAACAAAATCTGCCTATAAAACCTCTAAAGCTCACTAATTAATATCTGGCTTGTTTAATATTAACAAAAGCCAAAGTTTCTGCTGGTTGTCTGGCAACATCACATAAACCCCTGTTAAACCACAACTTGTCTTGTTTTTTCAATTTGTTTTTTGGGGGATTAAACAGGCAACATATAACATGTTAATTAATGAGCTTTAGAGGTACTGGTGGGCAGATTTTGTTGCCTTCAGACAGAGCCAGGCTAGCTGTTTCCCTCTGTTTCCAGTTGTTATGCTAAGCTAAGCTAACTGGCTACTGGCTCTTGCTTTGTCTTTAACTCTCAGTTATGAGAGTTTGTATCAGTCAACAAGACAGTGAATCAGCAAATATCTGAGAATGTCCAGTGAATAATGTTTTCAAGTGACAAACAACATGTTGATGTGTGTCTAAGTTTCTAGATTGTGGAAAATGTTCAGTTTTTGTTTTTCCACAACTTCTGATATCACTGTATGTGGAAAATGAACATCATGATGGTTAGTTTCAATGTCAGTTTCACACTTTTTGACATGGAATAAAAGGAAGATATTTAAAAATATAAAATATGCCAATATATTCATGTGTACATGTTGTTTGTGATTGGTACAGTTTGTGCTTGGTGAGGTTACTGTCAGCTCTGTGTTCAGTGGTCTGTGTCAGAGTCTCTTCCTCTTCAGCAGCTGCCGTCGGTTCCTGCTGTAACAGCTCAGTGTCTCTGCAGACTGACTGAGGGAGGTTTTTGTACGACTACAAATCACTGCGTGAACACCCAAGCACTGTTTATATAGTGTCCACTCTGACAGTAGTAAACTGCTGCATCTTCAGTCTGAACTCCACTGATGGTCAAAGAGAAGTCAGAGCTGCTTCCACTGCCACTAAACCGAGCTGGTGTTCCTGAATGACGTGTGCTTGCAAATTTTATTAGGAGTTTTGTAGTCTGTCCAGATTTCTGTTGATACCAGTGCATATAATCTCCACTACTATCTCTATAAACAGCCTGGCTGGTTTTACAGGTCAGAGTGACAGTGGATCCTGGAGTAGATGTCACTTCTGGAGGTTGAGTCACAGTCACCTGACCGCTGCATCCTGCAGACAGAAACAAATCTTTCATTTATCAGCAGAAATTAATGACAGAAAAGGCAACACATCATGTTTGAAATGTTGCTGAGTGAATGAACCTGTAAAACAGCAGCAGGCCAGCGTCCAGATGAGGATGGTGATGAGAGTCATGGTGGTTGTGCTTTCTGCTGTGTTGACTGACAGATCTGAGTCCTGCAGTGTTGTATTCACAGGACTATAAACCTTCTCAGTTCACTGGAGGATCAGCTGACGATGCAAAGCCTCCTCTCTATGGAAATGATTTCTCTGCTCTCAACAGACTGAAGAATATTGTCAATTCAATATAATATTAATTCTGGTGTGTTATTAAAAGAGAAGAGATATTTTAATCACTTAATGAGTTTGTATCACTGTGGTGGACATTTGGTGGAGGAACCAAACTCATAAAGTAGCACAGATTTCTATTTTGTATGATTTATAGTGTATATATCTTATACCAAATTGTGCATAAAACTGTGAGTTCAGTGTTTGCATGTTGTTATTTTTGTTATTCATCAAACAGGGCTGATCTCACACTGATAAGAACCTTTATAGAGATCAATATTCATTCATATTGCATCTGTTTACGTCTGTTATGGTAAACTCTATCTGAGGTAGGCCAATGACATTAGTTTAATATTTCTTCAAAACTACATACAATGCATTCTCTATTCCTTTATTGCTCAAAAATGTACAAAACAGTACACAGATTCTATGTTGATACAAGAGAAATAAGTATATTCCGCATTCATTCAGGATCCGTGCCACATTTTTTTTTCTTAGCGAGGACGACTGCTATAAAAGGTAACAAAGTCTGAATGTCAGGCTGATGAAAATCAGTTTCACTTCCCCTTTAACTGGAGATGAACTATCAAGAGGTTTCTGTAAGTTGTGGTTTTGTCTTTGGGAAACTATTCGGGTGAGCAGTCGTGCATATCCGTATCTCCTGCAACAGGTCACAGCTGCAACACATCGATCTGTATGCAGCCTAACTAAGGGAGGTTTTTTTATGACTCCATATCACATAATGAGTAGTAATCTTCTGCATCTTCAAGCTGGACTCCCCTGATAGTCAGAGTGAATTCAGGTTGGGATCCACTGCTGCTGATATGACTCAGAGTATCAGATTGATGACAACTTATTTTGTAAAACAGCTGTTTGGGAGGCTGTCCAGGTTTCTGTAGGTACAAGCTGAGATCATCATCGACTCATGTACTCAGAGAGACTGTCTCCCCCAGACTGACTGACTTTGATGCAGGAGACTGAGTCACAGTTGGATTGCCTGTCGATCCTGCAAAACAATAAAAAATTACCACTGTATCTAACATATTACATGAAGAATAATCCAATGTGAAAACTTAACTAACTGTAAAGATTGGTTCGTATATTTGAGTCAAATCAGCATCAGCACTTGGACTGTTAGTATCACAAAGAAAACCAGTAACATCTCCGTTATGGATGAATGTGTGTGAGGAAAAAGAGCAAAATTTTATGATACATAAAACTTGGCGCCTTTAAAGCGGCTGATAAGCAGGGAGGCAGAACAGATATTCAAATTATAACATCTGTGGACATCAGTGAGTTGTTTCTGCCATAAATGCTTAAATACCGCCCTCTTGTGTCAAAATAGGAGATCATAAATACATTTGAATCATTCACATTGAAACACGAGCCAATTTAAGTCAATTTTTAATAATAATTTACATACTATATGGATTTGGTTTCATGATGAACAACAGCACATTCATTTTAAACTCTTCAATCATTCATGTTATGCATCTAGCTGGAATGTGTGCTCTGGTCACATAATGGTGTATTTCATTCTGCCAATAGTATTTGGAAGCACTCTTTATTTGTGTGAACCTGTTGAGATCCATAGGAGTGTGTTTTATTGAATCATGCATCCGTTAAAAACAAATTCAATGAGACGTTTTAAATGCTTTATAGGGATTGTCTAAACATGCTGGAAAATGAGGTACTGTCCCATTTTGAAACTCATTCGGCACCCCAATACAGGTTAAAACAAACAATTATTTCCAAATACTGCTCGACTCAGGTCTGGCTAGAGTGTCTCAGGCTTATCAATACATTTAATGGTTTGGAGTCCATAATTGTGCAGATCAGGGAACTAAAGATAAATTGGTACATATAAACAAGTTGAAAAAAAAAATTGTCCTCTGTTGTGTTAGTTACAAATATAAAACAATGATATACATACTTTTAAAAAGCTGCTAAAAATACAGGACATCACCAATACATAATATACAAAAAAAAAAGCAAAGTCTTTCTCCAGTTCAACACATTCAGACAGACAACTTCACACAGTATTTGTGTTGTACTGACACCAACACACCAATAGTAAGGCGTCTATTGGAAAAAGGCACGACTAAAGACAAACAGAACATCTAGACGAAACATCATGGTGAGAGAAATGTGGTTTTCAGGTACAGTAATCTTGAGAGTTCAAGGTTTAAGGAAATGTTTCAGACGGTAAACATCTGAGTGATCAGATGGATTTGCATAGTTTGATAACAGAGGTGTATGAAGTTGGATTAATGATATTGTGTGTTTTGGTTCCTGGTGACACCCTAAACTCCCGACACCCTTAACAAATGAAATCTGGACATTTTTTATCTACTATTATAAAATAAATGAGTTTCATGTATAAAAGCAGACTGAAGAAAAACTAAATCCCATCCCTTTACTGGAATGGGTTAATTTCCAGTGAGATCCAAGGTCAAACAAGGACACTTGAATGGCTTTTTCCACTGCACAAAGACTGCATTGTCCCAGGCAGGGCCACAGTACACTTTCTAACCTATTGGACCCTGTCGTAATGCACATGTGTAACCATAGCAACAACCACAGAAAACCAGTTGCAAAGGTCCAAGTATCTCCATACACCAAGAATCCTCACTATCGTTATCCTCATGATGAGCATGTCTGATCATGTCAAAAAACTCTTTAATTTGATTCAAAGAATGTTTAATATTTTAAGATTTCCTTATTTGTAAAATATTCTAAGGCAAAAATTAGATACCAGCTTGAACTGATAGTGTGTTTTAAGTCTTGGTAACACCCTAAACTGCCACCAGAGGGCAGACACCCTCAAAAAAAAAAAAGAAATCTGGACAAATTCATGTTGCAAAATCCCTCTTGGTGCAGGGAAATGAGTAACATCACCCTTTTCCAACTGAGGCCTGCCCACATTCCTTAAAACCTGCTTTGAACTACCATGTAGTATGGATTCAGGACACAGTTACGTGTAACGTTGTCCATGTTTCTCAGCTTCTCAGGAATAGTTGCTTTCAGCAGCTTTGTGAAGAGGTCTTAAGATAAAGAAAAAAAAACCTTTGTGAATGTTCCTTGGTGTGCAAAGAGTCTTGAACCTTAACAACAGTGATCCTGTGTTGCTGATATGCATAGTAACCAGTGTCAACATCAACAACATACACATGCTATGGCTGCGACAGACATTATGGCTGCCTGCAGTTTTAGAAAAGGGCACAGAAGGTGCGATTAATCTGGCATCAGTACAGAAACACTGGGAAGAGTCGAGAGGCATTTTATGACTCTTTGAAAAAAAAAAACAAAACAAAAAAAAACACTAGCAGGTTGCTGACGACCGTCATACGTAGACCAGTAGGAGATGCTGGTTGGATTGGCTGTCGCTGGCGAAAGCTCTCATAGTCTTTAGAGACTGGGATTTAGCGGTTGCTCCTCATGGCCTCCTTGGCTGCCAGGATGAGGGGGGTAAGACTGGACAGAGGCTTGGCCAGCTTCAGGAAAGGATGCTACGGACACACACAAACAAAAAGGAGCGAACACATGAAATATAACTGTTGAGGAAGTTAACTTTATTTTCAGGATTAACTCTGGCGAATATGTGCAGTTACCCACATTAAGTGCAAGAAAACTAACTTTATGACTCTAGATGTGTCATTTTTCAAACACAAATGCCAAACATTCTCTAGTTCCAGCTTTTTTAGTAGTTATCTTAAGGTTTTGGGCTATTGGCTGAAAAAAAACCCAAACAATTTGAAGATATCATCTTGGATTTTAGGAATCATCTTTTGATTTCAACCTTCTTAAATTTAAGAGTATGCTGCTTTCTTTGTTTTATAAATTAGTATACCCCAAACTACCAGTTTGAACAAAGCATTTTGAATGTCACCTTGGGCTCTAGGTAATTGTGATTCACTGTTTTTTAGAGATGTTCCAATCTATTTTTTTTCAACCCCAATTCCGAATTCTCTGAAAATGAGATAATATCAAACTTACTTCATCCAGAAATACAGTATTTTTTGTGCCAAAGATGCTCAGTATACATAATAAAAAGAATTCTATTACCTACACAGCAGTAGAAGATATGCTGTGTTGATTAAATATGTATATAGCACAGGTGTAGCCGATATTTAGCACACCTTACTTTTCATGAGCTAATTAATCCAAACACTGTCACTCACTGCTCCCAAGTCATTTTTCACATCGACAATTTTCACTCACATATGCAGTGAAATGCTCCAACTGCAGGCTGAGGTTAAAATATGCCCAGTCTAGATATGGGACATCCCCACTATTTTCTAACATTTCTTAGACAAAAATGATCAAACGATCAATCAAGAGAATGATCAGCATATAAGTTGTTGTTGTTACAGCGCTAATGCACAGTAAGTTTTTTGAGAGACAGATACTCGCATGTTGAGGCAGTGTGCGAGTGTGTAGGCCCCCTTTACCTGCAGCAGTTCTCGGCCCGATCCTCGTTTCTCCACGTCCATCTCCAGACAGCGGGACAGGAAGGATCTGAAGACAGGAGACAGCTTCTCTGGACTCTGCAGCTCAGGAGTCCCGTTGGTGGCAATTAAATACAAAGCCTACGACCAAAACAATATAGCATGGTAAGAAAAGCTGTTTCATATTATTTTAAATTACATATCTTTGGGGTTTAAACCGTTGGTGAGGCAAAACAAGCAATTTGAAGACATCACTTTGGGCTCTGGGAAATAGCGACGGCATTTTTCACAATCTTCTGACATTTTATAAACTAAAAGATTAAACAAAAAATATTCAAAAGATTAGGTTCACACTCACCCTGAGAGGGTTCTCGTTGAGATATGGAGGCTCTCCCTCCACCATCTCTATGGCCATAATCCCCAGAGACCAAATGTCCACTTTGGGTCCGTAGGCTTTCCTGGTCACCACTTCTGGAGCCATCCAGTACGGAGTCCCCACCATGGTGCTGCGTTTACTCTGCTCTGGTGTGATCTGGGCACAGAAGCCAAAGTCAGCTGCAAAGAGAGAAAAAAAACAAACACACATGGTTTAAGATCCAAAAATCCACGATTCTTACTACAGTTAAAAGCACACATTCATGTGCTATTCAGTCAGATATGTAAAGTATGTGTTTGGGGATCTGTGCATGTTTGCGTGTGTGCTCCCTCACTGAGTTTGACTGATCCGTCCATCCCCAGCAGTACATTGTCACTCTTGATGTCTCTATGGATGACCTGGTTGGCATGAAGAAACTCCAGAGCCTGGAGGACCTGGACACAGAGAGGGAGGAAGGTTAGGATCCCCAAAAGTTAACACACAAGTATCACTAACAAATAAATGAAAGTAGAGAAATGCGCACAGCTTTTTTAGAGTCTTTGTGTGTTTCGGTGCAACAGATACAAAGAGGTGAGAGCCTCATATACTATTATTGGATTTGTTCATTACAGTAAAATAAAGCCTTTCATCTCCTACGCATCTGATGGAACAGATATGCTTCTACTTTAAGCAATACAGCTGTCTGCACAGGCTGCGTCGTAGCTTACTGAAATCGATCTAGTGTGGAGCATGTTTGGGGCCCTGCGCTCAAATAGTGTTCTCGAACACATCCTGTGCACACACAGACTAAGGACTGAAGCTGTTGCTGCTGCTGCTGCTGCTCTGCTGACATGCTGTGCAACACAAGTGCTTTGACAGGTTTTCACTGATGTTTCAAAAAGATTTTGTTAACCACTTTCATAAGCTAAGCTGTCTGAGAAGAATCCCACCTCTCTGCACACGGCGGCGATCTGAGCTTCGTCCATGCACGTCTCCGTCACAACATCAGTTAGGGAACCACCAGCCAGATACTCCATCACCACAAAAAGCTCATCTCCTACAAGGAAACTAAAAAAAAACAAACAAAAAAAAACGCACACACATTCATAAAGCAGTCGACTCACAGTTGTTGCTGTGTTGATGTGTTGTATGTCTGTCTGTACAGTTTGTGTTAGGTCAGTGTTACCTGTCTACGAAATTGACAATGTTGGGGTTCTTCAGCTCCTTCATGACCAGGATCTCGTTGATGATTAGCTCTTTCTTTGGCTGCTTCTGCAAGTTGATCTGTTTGATGGCCACCTGCAGAACACAATATCGGGTAAATTGAACGGTACAACTAATTAGCTTGTAATGCTAACAGTCTACACTGTTTAAGGAATAGTTTGAGTTAAGTCATTTAAATCCCTGAAATTTGCTCAAAGTCAAATTTGGACAATGTAAAACTGTCAAGACAACATACATGGATAGGTTAGGTTTTAAAACTGTCTACTATTTCACAGTTCAGTCCCACCTCTTCATGACTTTGAGGGGAACCTGACAGGTGACTTTTGTAAATATGAGGACCCCTTACCTCTTGTCCTGTCGCAACATCTATAGCTGTGTAAACTGTTCCAGATGCCCTGAAAGTAAAAAAACAGTGGGACATGATATAAAAGTCTTTTCCTTATTTCTTTCCACTCTTGTGACTATTTTTTCAGTGTCCATACACAACTCAGAGTTGGTTTCCCTTCTCCTTTGGTCAAGAAACCAGTTTGGATGAGCGACCTGCTTGATAACCTCTGTTAAATTCCTGCCCGTTTTCAATGTTTACATGATTTTGAATTCTGACTCACCCCTGGCCGATCTTCTCATAGCGAGTATATTTCTTCTTAGGATCTCCAATACTGACAATCGTTCCTAAGAATCACAGAAAAAAGAATTGTTTAGTCAGCTCTGGAGCCAAAAATAGATGTGGCTCTGCCTGTGATGTGTCATATCCTGTGTCTATCTGTGTTTGTGTGTGTGTGTGTGTTTTACATACTGAGCTTCTCCATGATTTCCTCATCAGTCATCTTGCCCCCCTTCTTCTTCTGTTTGTCAGCTGCCTTGGAGGCTGCGTCTCCCTCTGGAGCTGGAAGTGGGTCTATCACCGACCTCGTGTACACCTGACACAGCAAAGGAAAAATTCCTTTTCCTTTTGTTCTAATCATTTCCCAAGGAACACTGAACCTTGGCTGACCTTACCCATCTTATTTTTGGCTGCTTGTATTTTTTGGTAATTGGATTATAAGCTGTAATTCTCACTAAACCTCATTATGGGAAACAGTATCAACTGGTTTTACACTTCCCAATTTCATTGTTCATAGTTCAAAATGACAACATGTACTTCTGTGTTGCTTTCTTGTACTTTCATGTTATAAAAAAAACAAAACAAACAATCTTTTTATCATGACTCACTGATTTTGTGTGTTCTGGCCGCGGTGCCACAACTGGGGGTGGTGTATCGTCATCGTCATCATCGTCGCCATCCTTGCCGCCTGACGGGGAGGTTGTGGTACCCTGCTTGCCTGGCTGCAACAGCGAACACACCCAGATATAACACAAAAACAGTAAGAATATACTGAACGCATGTAATGTAACGTTAGGAATGAGAATGGAAGTAATGAGTGAAACCACTCACCGACTGCGAGTCTTTATCTGAAAGAGACAAAATTACAGAAGAGAAAGTGTGAGAACATGGTGAGGCTTGCAAATATTTTGACTTTTAATAATTTGTTGAGCAAAAGAAAACTGACCCGAGGCGGAAAGACTGAGGTATTTCTGTTTTCCACTGGTGGAATCGTAGAACTTGAGAATGTCGAGGACGGCCTGAGGATTCTGTTTCTGCTCTGATTTACTGATGTTAGAGGTTTGAAGGAGACGGGCCCACTGCTCTGGCATGCCCTGGACAAACACACACACACACACACACACACACACACACAGACAGACAGACGCACAGTGAAAACCTTTTACATAGATCTAACCGGAAAACAAAGAAAACAAGTGTAAGAAACAGGAGGAGCAGTTCCTGTATTGGAGTGAGTCCATCCAATTTCCTGATATTAAGTACTTCACCACATTTCTAACTTTTAGGAGCTTTTTTTGCAAATTAAATATCATATCACTTTCGAACATATACAGAAAAGGTTGATCAACAAACATAAAAACATATGTTATGGACTTAAATATACATACGTCTGTTACTAGCTCCCAAGAGTACATTATGTATGCATATGTGCTGTGCTTACACATACAGGTAAGCATAGACTACTAAAAGTACCATTTGAGGGTTACAAGTCTGTAGCTAAAGCATCACAGCAACAATACACACAACCATTAGAGAAAAAAAGAACTATATAAGCCTTGGTATCACAAGAGGCTGAGCTATAGATATGCCTTTAAAGTCCATTAACGTAATTAACTTTCAGTTTTCAGGAGTTAAAGAATAACATACGCTCACTGTACATAAGCATTTTGCATGTCTGACAGAAATTACAGCAAAAAAAAAAAAGAAAATTCCTTTGAATTTCATTGTGTTTTTACTTGACTCTGGAAGACTGGCTCAAGGTTTATAACCACAACACAGAAAATCCCATTAGCTTGTTTTTGTTTTATCCTGCCAGCTAAATGTCTATGTAGCTGTATGGATTTCTGAGTGAGGCAGCAAGTCTGAAACAAGAACATGAACTGAAACATGTTAAATTACCCTGGCTGAGTTTTGCAATAATCTAACGGCAAAACTAGAGTTATTTATTTCCAATGAGTCAATCACTCATTTGGTCTATAATAAAGCATTTTGTACAGTATTAAAGGGGCACTCTGCCCATTTTACATGTGAAGATATGTTTACTCAACACAGTACAACTGAACCTGTAGAAGCAGTTGTGTAACGTCTTCTGTGGCTCTGTGTTAATAACCCAGATGATATTATCTTGCATCTCAGCTCAAATTTTTAACAGAAAGCCTGCGTTACAATCTGGAGATCTAAAGGTCTAATAAAAAGGTGCTTTTTAGTTGCATTATGGGAGTTTTAGAACAGAGAGAGAGAGACAGCGTGACAGTGGGCCATGCACAGAATTATATAATTAGTGTTACATCCAGGTAATTTCAATTTCACCTTGTTTTCATTACTAAATAGAAGACAACTGCCGTGCAGTCACAGAATTTGCATCCATTCATTCACTGTTATACAGAGCAATGACCACAGTGGGAGGAAGGTTTAGAGTAGAGAAGGCTTTGCAAGGTGTGTGTAACTGAAAAGGAGAAGACTGCCAAGCCTTTCTTCAACTTCCTTATTGTTGTCTTCACTATCAACTGTTACTAACTACCTGTGTTTCAATTTATATGAGAAACACAAGCAGCTGATAACAGTTCTTGTGGTCCCCGTGTGATATATCAGTAGCCATTGTAACCCTGACGTGTAGCAACGTTTTTAAAAGGAGCTGCATGCCAGTTATGTTGTAGCCTAAAGCTTCAGAGCCTATGCATCTTGCTGCCAAAAGCATAGAGTATCCCATTAAAGCAGAAGTATAGATAAAGCTTATAAGTCAGGATATCTCTGCCTCTCTTGCATCTGTTTTTGACCAATTTTTTAAAAGTGTGTCACTTGCTATACTAAATCTCTGGAGTAGCCCTTTAAGGTTAGGTACTTACAGTGAACTCTCCAGTGACAGCATCAAAGCCCACATGGATGGTGTGTTCAAAGTCCGAAGGGGAGGAGATCTCAGGCCTGTCCTTATCCCGATCTTTCTTCCTGCCTCCTGCAGGTAAAGGTCAAGGGTCAACATGTTGGTCATCCACTGCCATGCATGTGGTTTTTTTTTTTTTTGCTTTACAGTATGTACGTCTACATATATGTGTGTGTATTCATCATGTCTCTCACCTTTCTCAGAGGCAAACATGGATATGATCTTGTTTCTCGACTTTCTCTCCTCCGGTACAGACGGCAGCGGCCGAGAGCTGTGATTGGCTGACTGGGGGTCCTTGGCTCCTCCTTGGCTGCTCATCCTGACAGGGGGGGCGGGGGGCTTGTCCTCACACACTCCGCTGTCACACATCTACACACACGTACACCTGCGGAGTCGCACAAATGCAAACGTACACATGAAATACATTAAGTCTGTTGCACGCTCAATCACTGGCTCACTTCTTCCTGTTTTTTTTTTTTTTTAACCTTTCACAATGCTAGTCAAAGCAGTACATGCTAGCCCAAAATGCTACTGAGAGACGCTCGTTTCCCTTTGACAAATCAAGACAAGCTTAGCCTACATTACACAGAGTAGAAACAACTAAACAACAAAGTCAGAAAAACACACAGACCTAAGTGATCCATCCATACCACAATCTGTGGATCAGCAGTGAGTGTTGGAGCGAAGGGAACAGAGAGTGTGAACAGGAAGCAACGCTGAATGGGCGAAATGACGTGTTGAGTCTCGCTCACATTTAGCAATGAATGAGGAAGGAAAGGAGGCAGAGAAACAGAGAGAGAAACAAGAGTGTCGACGAGAGAGTGGGTGACTGAGAATGGTATAACAAAGGATTTAAAGGGAGAGGAATGAAGAACGGCACCGTGTGAAGAAGAAGAAGAAGAAGGAGAACTGGGCTGTGTGGTGTCAGACATCAGAAACATGATATAGACACCAGTGGTAGAAAATAACTGAATATATCAACTAGTAGTAATATGCTTAAGTACAATTTTGAAGTATTCTCATTTCATCCTACCTAATAGTTCTACTCCACTACATTTCATAGGGAAATATTGCAGTTATACAACGTATAATAACCTTATAAAATACAATGCATTGTTCCCCATTTTGACCAGTAGTTCCACTACTTTTTGGCTTGTGGCCTTCTGAAAAAAAAAAAAGCATTGTGTCTTGGGGCCCCATTTTCAGCTGTTGGCAGTTCCACCAAAGAGACATTTCCACTTTTAACTTCTGTTTCAAGTCTCAGAGAAGTAAAATGATCCAATATTTCACAGAAAAGCACAGATCTGGTAAAAAAGACCCTATCTTGAGACCCCTTTGGAGGAGGCCTGACCCCTCTGTTTTTGGAGGCCACTGGACTAAACCTCTTAACTTTACATACAGTAGTTGAAAGTAGCTCCACCTCAACCAGCTTCAACATTAAAATTATACTTATTAATGCATCAGTATTGACAATCTAATAATGTCATATTATGAATCATATATTAGTCATAGGGGCCAATTTTCTGCAGAATGAGTGTTTAGCTTTTTGATGCTTGAACTGCATTTTGCTGACAATACTTCTGTATTTTCACTTAATGATTTTAAAGTGTTTTACTTGATTTTTTGGCACTTTTACTTTGGTAAAGGCTTTGAATACATTTTACACTACTGCTTGTAAAGAGTTGAGTTTCACCCATTAGCCTAATATGGTGAAAACTGAGATTGTAGAGACACATGCACACGCACAGTCACACGGACATGCACGCACACACACACAAACACAACCAACCACAAGAGCACCTTGCAGAGCAAGCAATTTGATCCACTCGGAGCTGCAGTCTGCATTCTTGGTGACATCACAGACAGGAAACAGGAAACAAACAAAGGTTTCCTCACTTCCTGTGTCTGACCACCAATGACACAGCTCGTAAGGAACCCGGATAGTAAACGTGGCTAAGGTTTGTATTGCCTATGACCTCGTCTTCACACATAAACCCTCCACCTGCAGCAGCCGCCTCTGCTGACCTCATTTACCTCTCATTCAAAACACCACAAAATAAAAGAAGTCAGGTACACGATCACCAAAATACACCATATTAGGCCTTTGAGGTTATTGAAAGAGTCAACTCACACAAAATGTTTTGTGCTGTGTAATAACCGAGCCTTCGGGCCACGAGCTGAAACACATCTGCACTATCCTCCTCACTCGAGGCTAGAATATTCACAACCCTGCATCATTTCTGAAACATTCGCAGTACTGCATGTCTAACATTACTGAGCGCCCTACTGTGCAATGATTTTCAATTTTCCTGGTTGGCTGTGATGGTTTTTTCCACCTTTAATCATGTAAACTGATCTTAAACTTAAATTTCCCAGCGTGGCAAGACAGTCAAACTATTATAAAGACACAATCCAGTGAGCTAGTCCAAATGGAAAAAATGAGACACTCCCCTAGCTCTCTTTACACCCCAAATATCTTTTTCAATGCCTTTCCTTCTCCTGCATTAAGTTGCTAAGTACTCACCAGTTTGTCGCCTCTTCTGCGTCTTACAGAAGACCACGTAAACAATAAAAAATAGTTGTATTCCCAGCGAGTGTGTGTACCTCTTTCTCTACTGCTCATTTATCTACTTAGCTCTCGCTGGTTCCCTCTATCTGTCTTTTCACCCTTCTCAGGGCAGGTCCTAGCAGGCTGCCTCATTCCTCAGCGATTTTGGATGGGACAAGTGTATTCTTGCCCAGGCAGGATAAAATTAGACCCAGTCCAGCCTTAATGTGCATTTTCAAAGTCTGTGTGTGTGTATGTGTGTGTGTGTGTGTGTGTGTTGGACTGAATGTTGGGTGCTGGCTGGCCAGGCCGCGACAAGTTGTCTCTCAGTAGGAATTCCATAGCTTCGGGGCTGCTGGGGTTTGGGCGTGTACTCCTCTTCATCTCACACACACTCACTCACACACACACACACTCACACACACAAAACTCCTCCTCATACAAGCCTCATCTCACACACATTCCCTGCCCTAAAAAACACACACTCCCCTTGCCAACAAGGGGCTCCATTGTGAGCACATGTAAGTCTTTTATGAAGTGTAGCTCGGAGCTAAGCTTACTGAGCAGCAGCAGCAGGACAACTTTGAGGGGAGCAGGCAGGTGCAAACATCAGCACTGAAGGCTACAGTGTTTGTATAACTGCTTATTGCTGCTGAAATGATGAAATTAAATAATCATCTAAAAGGAATAGTTCAACATTTTGCACAAATACCGGAAACAGGAGAAAACAACTAGCCTGGCTCCGTGCAAAGGTAATAAAAATCCGCCCGCAAACACCTCTAAAGTTCAACAAATAATACGTTATACGATTTATTTAATATGCACCAAAACTTGAGTGTAAATATATCAATTCTCTGTTTTCAGGGGGTAATGTGCCAGAATATTTCTTGACCGGGACCGGTTACAAAGACTCCAGGAAATTGCTGGTCTTTGCAACAAAATAGTCTGGCACAAAAGTAAAATGCTCAAGTAAAGTTTTGGACAGAAGCAGGCAAGCTGTTTCCAGTCTTTTACGCTAAGCTACGTTAACAAGCTGCTGGCTTTGGCTTCATATTTAACAGACAGGTGTGAGAGTGGTGTCGATCTTTTCGTCTAACTCTCGAAAAGAAAGAAAATACGCTTATTTCCCCAAAACTATTCCTTTAAGTCGTTTATCAAGCACGAAGGCCAAAGATTTGCCGGCTTCAGACATGTGAACAGCTTTTCTGCATTTCATATCGTTATACCATAAGAACCAGTGGTTCCCAAGCTGGAGGTGGGGACACCCCAAAGTGGTCGCAAGATAAATCTGAGGGGTCACAAGACGATTAAGAGGATAGGAGAGAATCTAAAACATAGGCTATTCCTTTTACACAAAATTATGTTTACTTTTTATGACTTTTCTCTGGATAGTTTTACCCTTTCAACATATGGATGGGTGGCGTTAAGCAATCGTAAGACTCTATTTTGTGTTTTGCCAACTTGTGTAGGGAACTGGTGATCATCTTTATGATTAATGGATTCATTATTTAGTCTATCAAGTTTTAAAAACAGTCAAAAATGCCAACAACATTGTATTTAAATTGGTTGTTTCGTCCAAACAAAATATAGTGATTTACAATGATTCAAATGATCAAAATTGTAGTTTGTTATTTTTCTGTCATTTGAGAAATCAATCAACCGACTAGTTGTTTCAACCCAAACTTTTGACCTGCGTTTATCATTATTTTTGACATGTTATAGAACAAAATATTGGTTTCATTGCTATAATTAAAACTATTACTGGCCAGCTGTCTATCCCTCACTGATGTGGATATGTTCCTTTTAAAATTGCAGGCTTCAGTCTTTCTTCACAGTCCTGCCTCTGGGCCTTTATATTTCCAAATTTATCTCCTCAAACTCTGCCTACTTGGCTACCAAACAGGCTATCTTACATCCAGACAGCACACTGCATCTATTTTACATCACACTGAATCTCCTGTTAGATTCACAGACTCTCTTCTCATCATCGCTGTGCCACAGAGCCTGTCACGTCTGTCTGTCCTTTATCATTTCTACTCCTCAGTCTCTGCTCTCTCTCTCTCGCCGCATCCGAGCACTTTCTATTCCCTATAGCTGGCCACCGTCAAGGGAAGCCCACTTCCTCATCCTGGAACTCCCCCGAGCCCCCGTGGGTCACAGGACCAGGTTCGTCCAACCAGAGCGTAGCAAACACAGCCGCTTAGCTGTTTACAGGAAGTGGACAGCAAGTCTTTTGTATTCGGCTTCTATAAAAGGAAATTCTACAGAGCACTTCCTGGAAGGAGTGATGAAGCCTACACACACACACTGAAACACACATTCAATCACACACTCGCACACAAACGCTGCTCCCTTTCATTCACTGACACGGAAACATACTGTACAAATCACCACAGACAGACACAAACATACATACACACACACTGTTTGAGCTCACCACCTTCTACAGGCACTTCACTGATTATGGCTCTGGCCTGCGAACAGGAGTGTAAACACACTGCCCAGCCGCCGCACGCCCACACTCAACAGCTTATCCTGTTATTGAAACAGCTGGCCTCAGCCCTGTGTCAACATTTTGACAAATCAAATTACCAACACTGTCATAACTTGAATTTATGATTTGAAACCGGACCAGGTACAACAAAAAACTAGCCTCAGGACTCAAAGTCGTATGTTAGTTTCATGGTCTAGTGCATGAATGACTGGCACGATATACCTGCAGGATTACCGGCATGGACTGTTTCCATCAAGCAGAAAAATAAGTCACAGATGTAATCTCGGTGTCCTCAGTTATAGTAAAAGGATAGGTTCATAATTTTGCTGTAGATAAACTTTTAAATACATTTTTGCACAGAAGAAGGACTGTGGATTTCGGCCTCCCCATCACTTAATTGTAAGTGCATTATGAAGGGATCTTCTAATGGTCAGTATGAACAGGAGGAATGATTACAGCAAAAAAAAAAACCTATTTCAATGTTCATTTGAGCACCTGACAGTTGTTTTAAGACAAACTTGAAAATTTGTGAACCTGTCCTTTAAAACCCCTATTTGCAGGTATTAAAGTCCCCCTTCACTGAAAATGTGTTCTGCTTATTTTTACCTTAATATGATGTTTGAGCTTCACTTTGCACAACAATGTATGTGCAAAGTTTGTCACATTCATCAGCCGAAGGGGGGAAGTTTGTCCGTGCTCACCTTAAATCAGAGTTTAGGATATGTACATATGGCGTGGATGAGCATGATTTTGTGACATCACAACCGGAAGCCAATGGTGGTGGTCCAGTATGATGTGGATCAGACACATCAGACAAATTAGCGCTCAAAGCATTTTAAAGGATGTCTGGAGTGGATCTTTAAACATTTAGGAGGTAGCAGAGGAGGCAAGCAAACTAAACTTACTAGGTAAAATTGTAGATTTACAATACATTTCCAAGTGCTTCAATCTGTACTGAGACAGCTTGCTCCTTCTTTTAAGACTCTGAATAACAAATATGTCCAGTATGTTCAGACTTCACCTTGAAATTGATTTAGATTCCAGCTGGCTGAAGTCACAAAAGAGATCATTTCCAAACCCAGAGCTGAAAAATCTCCATTAAACCACACTGCAAACATAAAAAAGGCACTGTGCACATACATTAAACTGTATTTTTGTACAGAATACACTATAACTTAAAGTAACCGCGCCTTCTGCTTCATAAAAACACATTTTATTGATCCAGCTTATCAACTTATCAGACATGTACAGGCCGCTTTAGACCAGCTGACCCCATTGTCTATTATCGCAGATGTTTTGTATTAACCTCACGTTATTTCAATACTACAGTGCTCTCCGGTAGACTGTCATTACTTCGGTTTGAATTAAAAAGAAAGCAAACCACAAATCCCACTAACATCTGGATCTCCTGCCTGCTGTGCTTTATTTTTATCCCGTTAGACAGGAAAAGTGTCTCCTTTCCAGTCTGAAACCTTCCAGTGTCAAAGAAAGTCTTTTTAAACAACGTATGACTAAATTAGTAACGTGTACATAAGACAAAAGTCGGACTGTCTGTGTTGAATGACCAAATCTAAACTCACCGGTTGCTGTCAACCGCAAAAACTCAACCGCACTCCGGCCAAACTCCCGAAACTCCGCCCAGCTGCTGCTGACTTTCACGCCGTTTAAATAGCCCAGATTTGCCGCAGAGATTTCACTAACGCTGCCTGAGGTGTGAAAAACTAAATCGCCTTTTACCACACTCACTTTTCTCTCTCTCTCTCCCCTCTCTCTCTCTCTCCCCCCGGAGTGGTCTCGGCTTGGCTCTTCGCTTGTCCCGGGGAGGAACCCGGCTGAGAGGAAGCGGAACGTCGTAGAACAAACCGAGGAATCGGAACCTGTCGGCTTCCGTAGTGCTCATTGGGCAAAGCGTAAAAGGCGCGTAATACGCAGCTGGCAAAAAGAGAGTGCAGTTGCTACGTGTTTACGCAGCGTCGGGCTGTAAAAGTTAACGGACACAACACCAGAAACAACGTGATTTAGATTTTCAGAATAAAAGACCACTTATACTTGTTTTACCCATGTAGAATATAAAGAAAGATGTCTTTTTTTTAACAGTTAATAAAATTCAATTAGTACGATATATATTTTTTAAAATCTCAAGTTCCATAAAAATGATCACAGTGGAATAAAATATAACTCAGTGCAAAAAATATGACACAAAGAATTGAAATATTACAATGTCCAGAACAGTAGAGCTGCAACTAAAGATTATGGAACTTGACTTTTATTCTTAAAACAACTCAAAATGATTAATTGATTATCAAAATAATCGGTGATGAATTTAATAGATTAATCAACTAATCATTGCAGCTCTACAGAACAATATTGAGTATCAAAATACCAAGAGGAATAATATTATAATATTAATATGGAGTTAAGCATTTTAACTTATTTCTTTCACAAAATATTGATGTTGACACACACAGGGTTCCACAGAGTTATAAGTATCAGTGAGTAAAACTGCAATATAAGCTGTCTTTTTACATTAAGAACAAAAAAAGTCAAGTCATTTGGTTACTTTAGTCATAAAGCAGGTTTTAAGACACATTTTAAGCTTCACCAATTCCGGCTTTTTAATCTGTTTCAGTCGCTTGTAGAAGCTATACCATGACCTGCATCACAGCATTATCACATGCCAATGTGGTTATTAATTTGACTGCTACATGACAGCAGCGAATACATATTTGATAATGATAGAAATACAAATAAATGTTTAAAACAAATTTATTCTACTAATAAAACATAACGATTTATTTTTAAGCTAACGACCGGAAGTTCTATACTGACTGCAGCTAACTTGACATTTCCGGATCGCCAAAGCAACAGAAAGCAGCACCAAAACAAGCTGCGCAAACAGTAAATCTGCCTGAAAAGGGGAATTTAAAAAAAAGGTATGAAACTGTTAATTACAGATAAACAACGCACTTTGTGTATAACTTTTTACAGAAATGTGGACGAGACAGCGTCGAACTAGCTAGCGTTAACAACCTAATTACTCAAATCAGCTAACGTTGAGATTAACTAGCTGCACATCCAGGCAAATTATTCAGGTTCAAGACAAAAAACATTTTCATTGCAGGGTACAAAGGAGTGAAGTCTGCACACAGGGCATAAAATTAACACCAGCCACCAGCCAAATACTTGTAAAATATGCAAGTGGCTGGTAGATTTGCTTCACTCACCAGCCAAAAAAAACCAATAACAATCTGTTGAGTGGCTGGTAAAATCTGAACATTCACTAGCCATTTGACCGGTTGACAAAAAAGTGAATTTTGCACCGCATCTGCACACTCTTAAGCTCCCAACAAACACTTTTATTCTCTTTTTTGAGGCAATGTTTTGATCTGTAAGCTCCTCCCCAGGCAAATGTAAAGGAGAACTTATGGAGGCAGAAATCACGTCAAATCATTACCACCTGCTGGTCAGCAAGCAGCAGGGAAACAAACACCACAAGATTAGAGCTAGATGACACTAGATATTATCTTAGTTATTGGATATAGTAATATCGTGATATGGCATAAATGTTGTCTTTTCCTGGTTTTAAAGGCTGCATTACAGTCAAGTGATGCAGTTTTCTGAACTTAACAGACTGTTCTAGCTGTTCAATTATTTGCCTTCACCCACTTAGTCATTATATCCACATTACTGATGATTATTTATCAAAAATCTCATTGTGTAAATATTTTGTCAAAGAACAAATCTTAATCCCTACAATGTTGTTGTAATATCAATATTGAAATATTTGGTCACAAGTATTGTGATATTTGATTTTGTTCATATCACCAAATCCTACACAAGATGCTGATTGCTGCCTCTTACAAGAAAGCCTTGTTCTCTTTTACTTTATTGAATTAGCTGACATTAGATTACCGTTATGTTATTTTAACGGTTATGTTATGCTATTAAACAACAAGTGTACCATAGTTAAGACAATCTAGTGTTAGTTAAACAGCTCATCAGTCTGTTGGGAGACATGGGTTTCTCTTTGTTAGCTGGCTTTACTATTTATCAACATGTAACATTTCGGAACATTTTGATGTTAGTGTCCTGCACTTTAAGCAATGTGTCCTGATTTTTAAGTAGGTACCTGGAAGGGATGTGCAGGTATCAAACTTTCATGCTACGATTATTGTGGCCAAAAATATCACGGTAAACAGTATTATCATGATAATCATTAAACTTTTCTGAAACACTACTGTATAGTAAAATTACTTCATACCATGGCTGGCCTGGATTTAGCTAAACCAAACAAACTGAAGAATGAACTGTATTTTTCTGCACCCTGCAAATTAACTTGTGTCAAAAACACTAAAAACACCCCAAACAAAAGCAATCTGGTTGTTTAAAGTTTAAGTCAGTTGACTGGAAATGACTTAAAATCTAGATGAGTGTTTCTTTCTCTTAGATTTTCTGCACGTTCTGATTAATTTTGGGTTTTAATAGTGTAATAAAATAACCCAAAAAGTGGCCCAGTCTGGCTGTGTCTCTGTTTGACTAGTAAAAAGGACAAGAGAGCTGTGCTGTGTTCACAGTGCCCTCAGAAAACAGTGATAATGACAGTAATGGAAATGGTTAGCGGTATTGTAACCATCAGAATGTTTCATCACGGTAATAAAAACAGTATAGCAGCACATCTCTACATTTACTGTAGTTACAACCTGCAGCTCCAGCTCTGTGCACCCAAACGTCAGGAGCTGATGGGTCATTGTGTCAGTTGAAGTTGCTTGTATACAGTCTGTTCTCTGTCTAAACTTACATCCTTCTTTTTTGTCTGTTTGTGTTCCAGGCATTATGTTTCCCAGCAGGTGGCGGTTCAGTTGGGACAGGTTCACTGAGGTGGACCTCTTCACAGACCGCTATGACGCCAACGCAGAGTCTCTCTCTCAGGCCATCAGAGCTGCGGCGTCTGAGGAGCCGGACGCAGACGGCAGCGTGCTGTTCGGCCAGCTGAAGGGCACTGTGGTCGGCCTCAGATATTACACGGGGGTGGTGAGTCCTCTAGTTTTTCATAAAGGAGACAAAAGAAAGAATTGCCACACATTGACCCGAACTTTAAATCATGTGTGTTTTGCTTTCTCGGACAGGTGAACCAGGGGGAGATGGTCGGTTTAGTGCGAGAGCCGCAGAATCCATACGACCGCAACGCAGTGAAGGTGACCAACGTTTACGGCAGCCAGGTGGGGCACATCAAGCGGGAGCTGGCAGCAGCTATGGCCCACGTCATGGACAACAAGTTGGCTAAAGTTGAGGGGTGAGTTATTGAACTGTCAGTGTCGTCCACCACTGACACGTAGCAGGTCAGCATCTATCAGGAATGTCATCTCTCGCACTTACACCCATCCAGTTATTCACTCCATGATCATCTATGAACATCAGCGTGTTTGTGTGTATATTGTTACATGCCTCATTGCTTCGTCAGGGTGGTGCACTCGGGGACAAATAACTCATTCAACATGCCGGTGATGCTGTCCTTCTGGGGGAAGGAAGAGAACAAAAATGCTGTGAATGAAGTTATGGCACGTCGTGGATATAAACTCAACACAGGTGGAATTAAACCAGCAGGTACACACACACACACACAACCATCTAATCTTTCTTTTTTTTTCTGATGTATGTGTCCATGTATCACACATATCATCAAACATGTCTGTGTGTTTCTGCATGTGTTTAATTTCAGGTGTAAATCAGAAATCATACAACAGTTCAGGTGCTCGGGGGCCAATGGCGTCTAAAAAAGGTTTAACCATCCCACTAACTGCAGACGAGGTAAACCACTTAAATTTAGTTAATGCTATAGAGTGATCACAAGTGCATTTATAAAGAAAACTGCAGAGCAACATCCTTTCCTGTTAATATTCTGGTTTATCATCCACCTCTCTAAGATTATTGTCAGAATTTTTTTTAAGTGCCAAGAGAAGTCATTGTTTTTTTACATCAAAGTGCCGAATACTTGTTATGATAAATTGATGTTGAGCTAACTGGGTGTAACAGACTTGGATTAAACTTGTCACACCTTTGTTTGCATGTATTCTTTTCTCTCAGCTAAAGAATGCATTTGACAATCTGTTTGAAGGCTTGATGGAAAGTAAAGATGGAGAGAAAGAAGCAGCCAAGGTATGTATATTATTATTATTATTATTATTATTATTATATTAATCTGTGTTTTCAATATTCAAACAACAATTTTGTCATTTCCTAATAATTGCATGATGTTTTTATTTATTTATTTTATTTTATTTTATTGTAATATTGGACACATGTCATGTATGTCACTGTGGATATTAGCTAAATGTCTAAAATCTACAATGTATCTTTAATTAGCAATATTTATATCACAAGTTACTTTGCTGAATGTCAACAAAGGTAACAATGCACTCTGGCAAACCCTTGTGGTTGCAGTCTTTAACTGTTTTAAAAAGTTTAAAGGGTTGATTTCCCAGAAATAATGTGACATGATATCAGCAAACCATAAATGTCTCGGACCTGAATTTGTTCTTCCTCCTTTCTGCTTTCTCCGGTGGAGAAACCGCTTCTCATCTCTCGAGCTGTCAGCTCCTTGCACCCTCAAATAGTTACTCATCCTATAAAGACTGTATTTTTTTCCTTCTCTCGTTCTCTGCAGTCCGTGGGTACTCCCCTCCTGCTCCACCAGAAGCAGGCGCTATCTTGGATGTGCGCCCGAGAAAACAAATGTGCACTTCCACCCTTCTGGGAGAAGAGAGGCGAGCTGTATTATAACAGCCTCACGTGTTTCTCTGCCAAAGAAATACCGGAGAGGGTTCGTGGGGGGATACTGGCAGATGACATGGGGCTTGTGAGTGGCGCATAAACGCACAAAAATGTTTTATGTATGGTTCCAGATTCAGACATACAGGATTACGTGATATTTCCTCCCATGAAAAGACCTGCATTTACTGTGATAACAATTATCACACTGCAGCTATTTAAGCAGATATGAATCAACACTAAAAACCCTGTTTGTTTGTTTGTTTGTTTGTTTGTTTGTTTGTTTGTTTGTTTGTTTGTTTGTTGGTTTGTTTGTTTGTTGGTTTGTTTGTTTTGGGGGGTTTTTTCAGGGAAAAACTCTGACAACCATCGCTCTGATCCTCACCAACTTCCACAAAGGAAAGCCCCTGCCTGTGGAGAAATGTGTAAGTGCGACCCAGGAGTTAGCACAATCCTAATCACAGAGAATTAATAATAATAATAATAATAATAATATTAATAATAATAATAATAGTAACGGGCAGCATATTTAATCACTACCACAGCAGTCACAATCATATATGGTCTTATTTACCATCCTACATCATTAAACCCTCAAAACATTACAAGTTTAGGATAAAATGGGGAAAAAAGTATGTGTTCTCGTCCTTTTTCTGTACTTCCTCTTTCTTTTATTCTGACTCAAGAGGCTTTAATGATGTATAAGTGTGCCTGTTAAGGAGCGTCTGGGATTACAAATTATTTATCGTCTCCATGTGTGCAGGAGGAGCAGTCTTCACCTAGAAAAGCGAAATCACAGATGGCCTCCAAACCGGAAGGTACCCAAAACTTTCAATAAATTTCCTGTAGCAGATTTAATAATTTCAGATTTTTTTTTAACCTGTCTGATATCCAGTCTCCATCTGTCTGTCTGTGTGACGGCGTCTTTGTTTCAGGAAGCAGCAGTGCAGGTGATACAGCGGCTGGCTCTCTGCGCACACACCCGTAAGTGTGATTTAATTGATTATAGCGTGCTGAAATTATGTTCAGATGTTGATGGGTTTTTTTTTAATTAATGCTTTATCCTCTAACATAACGTGATATGTTTCTGTGTGGGTCAGTCCACAGGCGGAGGTGATCTGTGTTGATACACCGGATGTCGCGGAGAAAGCAGGCAAGTCAGAGAAAAGTAAGAACAAAAAGTGTCGTCTTTTTCGTAACACCTCGTCGCTTTTAAACATGTGGTTATGCAGTTTGTGCTTTTTTGTCTTTTTTATTTATTATGTGGCGACCATACATTTTTACCTGACGTTTCCACTTACAGGTACAGACAAAGGAAAGATGAAAGCCACCAAGCGAAAGCCCAGTAAAGGTGCAGTAAATCTTTGTATTTGCGCACTAAAAAAAGATCAGTGAACCAGTGTTTTATTTTAATTTTGTTGGGGTCGCATAACTTAATGCTTTTGTTTATTTGGCTTATATAAAGTGTAGTATAATGCTTTCTGTGCAGAGGGCCCAGTATTGCTGGAGGATCTGGACTTCGCTGCAGCGCTGGGTGGCTCAACATCGGATACAAGCTCAAAGAAGAAGAAAACTGACAAGAAGGCAGCTCCCTTGCCGAGTAAGTTTTAGCAGCGTATTTCTGCCCGGTGTTGTTTGTTTGACATATTAATTTAATGATAAAAGTCATAGTATGTAGTGATATCGGAGATGTTTGTACATCTTTGTTGTCGCAGGTGTGGTATCCTCCTTCACTGAAAGCGCAGATGACTTATCAGCCAGAACGACTCTCATCATCTGCCCGCTCTCTGTGCTCAGCAACTGGCTGGTAGGAATACACACAAAGACACATTCTGTCAATTCATTCCATCTACATGCAATTTGGAGATGAAACCATTAGTCCATTGATTAATTATTTGTTTGAAAGAAAACTAATCTACAACTATTTAGTTTCAGCCAAACATTTGCTTGTCGCAGCTTCTCAAATATGAGGATTTTCTGTTTTTCTTTGTCATATATGATAAGAAATTTCAGTTTTTGACTGAAATACATCACTTTTGGCAAATCATAATGGGCATTTTACACTACTTTTTTGGCATTTATAGACAAAACAATACACCAAGATAATTATCAGTAGATTAGCAATAGTTAGTTGTAACCCTAATGCAGTCACAGTCCTGTTATTAATATTGTAGACAAGATAAAGAGAAAGGATAGCTTGTAACCTGCTCGCCATATTGTAAAGCAAGTGAAAGATGAACAGATGGCCAGCATTGTAAAGAAAAAGTCGTCTCTATGTTTTTGGGAGTTTTTTGCCATATAAAATAGTAGATTAGGCATTTATTAGTCATTTCATAAAACTTTTAAAAACAGAGATGCCAGATTCAATGCCACCTTTGCATCCCTAAAATCAGCATGTGTAATGTTTTCTTCCTCTGTCCTGTGTGTGTGTGTGTGTGTGTGTGTGTGTGTGTGTGTGTGTGTGTGTGTGTGCGCGTGTGCACGCGCTCAGGACCAGTTTGAGCAGCATGTGAGGGCTAACGTGAAGCTAAACGTGTATCTGTATTACGGCTCAGAACGCAACAGAAGCAAGAAGTTCCTGTCCTCCCAGGATGTGGTGATCACCACTTACAACGTCCTCTCTGCTGACTTTGGGGTGAGTGAACACAAGTCACACGTACATCAGGAGCTTTGAGGTGAGCCAACGTGTTCACACAGTCAATATGTTGGTACAGATTATGCATCCATTATTCTGATAAACATCTGATTGTCACAAAGGAACGTCACTCTGAACAAAGACTGTACATTTCAGTTCAGTTGAGATTATACATTTTTATAACAAAGTGTGTGTGTGTGTGTGTGTGTGTGTGTGTGTGTGTGTGTGTGTGTGTGTGTGTGTGTGTGTGTGTGTGTGTGTGTGTGTGTTTCCCCTGCAGAATAAGAGTCCCCTCCATGGGATCAGTTGGCTGAGAGTTGTGCTAGATGAAGGACACATCATAAGAAACCCCAACGCTCAGATGAGCAAGGCTGTGCTTGACCTCAAAGCTCAGCGGCGTTGGATTCTGTCTGGTATACATTTACCTAAAGACACACACACACACACACACACACACACACACACATAATCCAACATATCAATACACAAACATGGCTACGTGATAATTTGACATTACTGTTTGTTTTGTTCTAATATAATCATAGTTCACTGTCACATGATAAAGCACATACACATACAGTCAATCGTGGGTGTGTTTGTCCTTTCACCAATCCAGGGACCCCGATCCAGAACAGCGTGAAGGACCTGTGGATGCTGCTGGCCTTCCTGCGTCTAAAGCCGTTCGATGTGAGGGAGTGGTGGAACAGAGTGATCCAGAGACCCGTTACACAAGGAGACAGGGAGGGCCTGCAGTGAGTGGCCATACATATATACATGCATACATTATATTACACTGCTGCAATGTAGCAGCACAAACTTGATATCATTTGGGCACCTCTACAAGTTTTTGTTCATCTAGAGTTTGGAAAAGTATATTTAGTCACTTTAGATTAAATTGATTAAAGCTTTCTTCACTGTTTCCACTCATAGTTTTATTTCTAGTGTCTTACATGTTGGCCTTGTCTATTGTCAGAAAAAGCCTTTCAAGCCTAAGTTAACATATTCAAAAGTGCTGTTTTATTTGAGCAGAAGTCCCAAACTAAAATGTTCAGTTTATTTTCATATATGACAAATAAAAGCATTACATTTTGGCATTTTTTCTGGAAAAATGACTGAAACAATTTTTCGATTAAAATCAGAAATAGTTGCCGATTAATTGTCTGACGATCAGCTAATCAATGAATCATTTCAGCTCTAGTAACTCCTCAGTGTCAGTAACCTAGCTAAATGTCGGAACGAAAGTCTGTTATTTATGCAGACAACTGTTATATTCCAGTATTCATATTCAGACACAAGATATCGGTAAACTCAGGCGAGTGATAACTGTGTGCAGGAACCTTCAGACCCTGGTGAAGTGCATCACCCTGCGACGGACCAAGAGCAGTGAGGTGAATGGGCGCCCTCTGGTGTGCCTGCCCGAGAAGACTGTGTGTGTGGAGCAGGTGGAGCTGAGTCAACCGGAGAGGGAGGAGTACGAGCTGGCACGCAACGAAGGAAGAAACACCATCCGCAGGTGTGTCGAAGTTTGTTAAGTTCAAAAATCAAAAGACCAATCAGAGAGAGAGTTAGTAGATAAGGACATTTTGACAGGTCATGTGATTGTTGGTAGATACACATTAGGTGTTTTATAGTGAACTTTTCCATATAACTGTATTTTTTTTTAATTGTTTTAACTGTGTGTGTAGATACGTGGCTGAAGGGACGGTTTTGAGGAATTATGCTGATGTCTTGGCCGTCCTGATGAGGCTCAGACAGCACTGCTGCCATCCCGATCTGCTGGCAAAGACATCCTCAGATTTAGGTAAAATCTGCAGTTTGATATGATAACGATTTATTCATTTGCTTGATATACTGTGTATTTAAAAAGAAATCATGAACCAGGATCTTTCTGTATAGTGTTGTGGAAATTTTCTCTCGAGAAAGAGGCACATGGAGACATAAAGAAAGCATTAAACATTGTTACTTGTCGAAGCAGTTGTAAACACTGTACAATCTATCACATCATCGGTAACAATTATACAAATGTCCACACACAAACAAAATAAATCATCTTGTATTTTTAGAGTGAAAGCATGTTGTTCAGCTGGCCCTTTCTCTAAAGATCGAACTCAAACTAGACCGCTTTATACCTCTGCAGAAGCAAAACTAAAAACAGTCTGGTCCCTAAATGGACACCTCCACAAACCGTTACACCTTCTTACAAACAAGTATGGTCTCTAAAACAGAAGGCTCAAGACAAAGATATCTCTAGCTAACCCCAGAGGTCAGCAAGCAATCCTCAGATAGAAACAGGTTCAAGAGGTCAACTAGCCTAGGAGTAGGATTTCTTCACCAACACGTATCCCCAAAATGACAATGACATTACATCACATTCAGTTGACAACAAACATAGACTCCTTAGTTTGAAAACATTTGTAACATATATACAAAAGATTTATAAAATGATAACCTACTATTCAATTTTCTTTCACAATAGTTTTTGACTTCAACAGTCTTTTCTATTTAGATAGTTCTTAGATAGTTCTACATATACGGACAGTTACCCCACTAAAATTTAGTAAAATTGAGTATTTAAGTAGGATTTATTCATTTTAACTGTTGGTTTGCATTTTTTTGTAAATCTCATCTCCATAGATAATTGTCAGGTGGCAGGCATTTTGGTGGAGTATAAATTATTATTATTATTATTATTATGAATATTAAATTCATTTTATTTTCATTTAGTCATTTGCCTAAAGACAAGTGAAATTTAGTCTAAAAGTATTGAATCAGAATTTTTAAGAAAACCCAACATGTGTAAATATAACAGAGCCCAGCCCTGGCCTCAAAACATGTTCATAAAGATTTCTTTTCCTCTGTGTTCATCTCCCCATGTAAATTTCTCAAATATTTTTTTCTTGCAGGTGTTGCAGCCACTCCCGCAGAGCTGCGGGAGCATCTGATAGAGAAGCTGCGGCTGGTGTTGGCCAGCGGCTCTGACGAGGAGTGCTCCGTGTGTCTGGACTCGATCCGTCTGCCCGTCATCACGCACTGCGCCCACGTCTTCTGCCGGCCCTGCATCGCGCAGGTCATCAGCAGTGAGCAGGTACATGTGCTGCCCTCTGCAGACAGCAGGGGTTTGTAATTAGCAGCTGATTAGTATTTAGCAGCTACTTATTAACATATTCATCTTTTTTCCTATGATTTGTGCATGTGTGTGCGTGCATAGGAGACGGCCCGCTGTCCTCTCTGTCGAGGCGAGATAAAGGCCAGTGAACTGGTGGAGTTTCCACAGGAGGAAATCGAAGAAGAGAACAGCGCAAACTCTGTGAAGTGGAGGACCAGCTCAAAGGTAGAACGCACATATCTAGGCTGCAAAATTAACCGGGTGATTAAACACTGTAGACTACAAAAAATGCACAACTATGTCTTTAATACTTTGTCTCTGCAGGTGCAGGCACTGATGGGAAACCTGTTCAGGCTGCGATCTGAAGACAGCAGCGTCAAGTGTTTGGTCGTCTCTCAGTTTACGCGCTTCCTCAACATACTGGCGACTCCACTCAGGTAACACACACACACTCACAGTAGAGGTTTGGCTTTTTTAGAAAGTCTATGCTATTGGTTTGTTTTTTTAGAAATAAGCACTGGCCTTGTGTTGGTTTTCATTAGCATCATTACTGTAAAAAGCTCTCATAAGTGCCTTCAGCTCTCTTGCTTAATGTTATTAATTCATACATTTATTGGATTTCACAATCACTTTCATCAGAAATCGTGGTGTATAAACAGTTACATTTGTGACTTTTAGGTGACTTATATGTTTCTATCTTACACGACTTCTATTTATACCCTAGGAAGATTGTAAAAAACATTAGTAGTGCACCAGCAGATATTGTCTTTTAGTTCATACATAAACTGGCAAAGATTTCTTTCAGTACTTCCTCTTCAGCTCAATGTATCATCTACACTTCGACTAACATTCCCGCTCCTTTCAGCACTTTCACTTCAACTGATACTTTAACTTCACCCAGCTCCTACACTTTAAGACTTCAGTGTCATCCAGTCCTTACACTTAAACTTCTTCCATCACTTCCATTTGAACTGCAATTTCAACTTTTTTCAGTATTTGTATCTCGACAGCTACTTGAACAACTTGAAAAATCTCAGCCATGAGCACAAGTACCTTTTCTTCAGGATATTTTGCCTTTTCTAGTGTTCTAATACTTATTTGATTTTGACTTGTCTCTTGGTATTGTTGTCCTCCGTCCTCTTCACCAGAGAGCACGGTTTCAGTTTTGTACGTTTGGACGGCACCATGAGCCAGAAGAAGCGGGCCCAGGTCATCCAGGAGTTTCAGAGCTCTGCGGCCGACAGCCCTTCCATCATGCTCCTGTCACTCAAAGCCGGAGGGGTGGGGCTTAACTTGACTGCCGCCTCTCATGTTTTCCTCATGGATCCTGTAAGTACTGGAACCAAACACATTCAGACATACAACTGCACTTACAACAGATTTTATGTCTCACATTGTGCATGTTGAAGTGAGTGTGCATGAATATGGTACTGTATGCTTCTTACGCTGACCTTTGGGCCACCAGGGCAGCCTGTTCTAAAATTATTTTTATGAATTTTGTTACCACATAAAACCTCAAATAAAAATATCATCAATGCAACTATGAATTATCGCTCCTAACTCCTGGTTTAATTACTGGAAATACTCTGATTTTCTTTACATCAAGGTTTCCAGCAGTGTTTACAGCAGATGTGGACCACCTCATAAAAAATTAATAGTTTTATGGAGTAAAATATGAAATGAGAAAAGAGCAAAACATCCAGATGTTTATCTTCATAGACCTTTTTCACAGCAGATATTTTGACTTGTCCTAGCAGGAAAAGCACAAGTGGAACTGATAACATCAATGATGGTTCATGTGTCCAAGGAAGCCATAGTGGTGAACCAACATGAACTATACCAGGGTCATGACTTTGGAAAGCCTAAATGGCATCCGGCCATCATTTATGTTAATAACTGCACCTGTACTTTTCCTGCTTTGGCATGTCACAATGTCTGCTGTGCAAATATCCAGTTGATTTTTGGTCACACGGACCTTTGTTAGAGCATTAAATGATACATCAAAAGGAGGGAAAAGAGTAGGGAAGAAGCATGGGAGTACAAATATATTATCAATATATCTGATAAGTGTTTTGGGGGTGTCATAAAATGTTTTCAGGTGAAAATGAACTGTGCATTGCATAATCACTTGTACTTAACAGAGAGTGTGTTTATGTGTCTGTGTGCGTGTGTGAGTGACTTAAGTCAATTTCAAGGACACATGCCAGACTTAAGACCAGTTGATTGCAGACGGCTTATGCAATTGGGGACAAAAGCCATGTCCCCAGTTGGTAAAACGCTGAATTTTTTGGTCAGAGGTTAGGGTAGTTTAGGCAAGTAGTGGTGATGGTTAGGGTAAGTACCCAGGAAATTAATGTAAGTCTGTAAATATCCCAGAAGTGACTTAAGTAGACCTGTGTGTGTGTGTGTGTGTGATTGTGTTTCAGGCATGGAACCCAGCTACTGAGGAGCAGTGTATTGACCGCTGCCACCGTCTGGGTCAGAAGAGAAAAGTCTTTGTCACTAAGGTCAGACAACTGGGACTCAGTATGTGTTTACTGTATTATTATGGTCTGCACTGAGGGCTTAGAGCACATCTTTTTAGTGGCAAGGCACATTTTCAGTAACATGCTTTGTACTGTGAAGACCTATTGTATGTGTTGTATTGCCTTCTGATTTATTATTTTAAATATTAGGCTAACAGCATTTTTAGAGGCTAGATACTACTCATACTAGACAAACAATTATGAGAAAGGTTACTGGTTGTGGAATATTATGCTTCAACCTACAGTACCAGTCAAGAGTTGTGTGTGTATGTGTGTGTTGCTGCAGTTCATAGTGAAGGACTCAGTGGAGGAGAACATGGTGAAGATCCAGAGGCAGAAGCAGGACCTGGTGGAGAAGGCTTTTGGCTCCACGAACACCGACAGGAAAACATCTCGGATTGATGATATCAAAGCCCTGATGGAGCTGTAGATATCTGACAATGGACCAATCTCATGTTTTGTCATGGAAACAACACAAGTGTTGAGTTGTGTTTAAACTGTACCAACAGTGTTGACTGCTCCTTTTTTGGGAGGGGGGGGCAGACCGTTCACATCTGGAGAGTCTCAGTGAACTTTTCCACACTGTCGTCTTTCTATTCATATTTCAGTTTCTTTTATACCTGATCATTAATGTGCAAAATTCTGTTTTATTTCTACTTTTTTGTAAAAGTTTTTTAATTTAATGATTTCTGATTCATTTACAAGATGCACCACTAGTCAAGCTTTCATTTTTGTTCATTTTGTGATGCTTCGTGGTCTTATTTACAATTTGTTCATGAAAACATCACATCGTTTCTATGCGTGGAGGTGAGCTGATGAGGATTTTGTCAAAAACTGTAACATTCTGGGATAAAGAGCAGAGAGAAAAACACATCTGGTCTAGCAACTTTTTTATTGAGGAAAACTTAATTTTAATAGTTGTGAAGATTCAGATGTTTGGTTGGTTGGATTTGCAGACTACTGATTTTATACATTTGCTTTCAGTGTATTTAACCAAAAATAGAGCAGCTTTCAGAGCACTCATTGCTTTTCTATGTACATTAAAGGGAAAAATATGTTTACTACACAATAGTGTGCATTATTATTCCAGTTAATCAATTTTGATAACTGATTAATCATTTAACACATTTAGTCAAACAAAAATGGCAAATGTTTCCTGGTTCCAGCCTCTCAGGTGTGAAGATTTGCTACTTTTTGTCTTCATTTGTCTGTAATATAAGTTTTGGACTTTTGGTTCAGAGAAAAAACAGAAATTTAAAGAAGTCACTTTGGGCTCTCAGGACATGCAAAGGTCATTTTTCACTATTTTGACATTTAAAAGAAAACAAAATGAATTGGTAGTTGCAGATGATTAAAATTATAGCATTTAATAAAAAATGAAATTCATGACAAGAGGGTGGATAAAAGTTGTTTTTCACCTTTCTTTATTAGCAACATGGATGTACAGTTAACAGCTGGGCAACAGGACAGATCTGCATTAATTTAACAGCACTACGTTGTTCCACTTTCACACTCATGCATATTTGGGTTTAGCAAACTGACAAGATTAGAAACTCATATCATTGCTCTCAATCTTGCCAGTTTCACGGAGTGAGGAAAGTTTTATTATTATAAGAAGCTACATTTATTTTAAGGGCACACAGCTGGAGTGAATTAAAGGAGGTATTGGCAACAGGAGAGGACGGACTCAAAAAAAAAAATCTGTTTTGCTACTAGCAGCAGTTACAGTAAGTGAGGTTTTGTAAACAGTGAACGGCAATAAGGCAGCTGGTTACACTACAGACAGAAAGTGATGAAACTCAGGTCATGGCACAAAGATTTACTGATGTGGGTCTGGAAAGGACATACATGCAGTCACAAATACAGTTGACAGATGTTCGGGGAGCGCACTAGTGTTTAATCCCACACAAAAACATAACACAAAACTGACTATCAACATCACTTTATGATGTGGTTCAAAGTACTTCATTACTGACCCACGTTTCAACTCTGTGCCATGCAAATAGAACACAACAGGCCTAGCCCTAATACAGTGTCAGACATTACAAAGCAGAAGTCACGAGGAGCTGGTGAGTGTCAGAGGCACAGATAAGGACGTTCATCTATGTACTCCGAGGTGAACACTGTCAGATTAAATAAAGCAGGATTGTCGGTTATAACTGGTTAAAACGGAGAGCAAAGAGACTGCAAAAGGGACGTGAGCCACTGGCTGCATATCTGCTTCGAAGTGGTTTGGAAAGACTTATTGCAGGATAGGAACTGTGGTTAAATCCAGGAACAACAGCTAAACTTATTAAATTCCCTTTCCTTCCAAAAGTTTGCATTGTTGCTGAATGTTTCCACAGGCAAGGAAGACTCAGGACTATGAATCCATTTCCATCAGATCCACAAGAACACTTAAAGGAGTAGCTGACTGTTTTTGACATTAATGAGCGTATTCGCTTTCTTGCTAAGATTAGATAAGAAGATTGATATCGCTATTAAATGCGTGATATCAAAATTCTCATCTGACTCTTGGCAAAAAAAAAAGCAAATAAGAATATTTCCAAAAATGTCAAACTTTTCCTTTGAAAGACCAGTGTGTAGGATTTAGAGGCATCTAGCAGTGAGGTTGCAGATTGCAGCTAACTGAATACACCTCGTCCTCACCACTCCCTTTCAAGTGTGTAAGAGAACCTACGGTGGCCTTGAAACTCGCCTTAGCGTAACCCCGACCTTAACCCTAAACCCCAGACCTGCCAACACTCCTGTATTAACCAGGGTTTCTCCCGTATTTCAAGGCCATCTCCCAGTGCCCTTCCGGGAAACTCCCCAGATCATCTATGAAACACAATCCACACACTACAAATCATTTCAACTCTTCTGTCACTGCAACCTGGCAACCCACAACCTGATTCAAGAGGCGTATGTGCAGCTGCTGTCTGCGCAGGTAGGCGAGCCAGCTAACTTAGCTGTTGTCAAAATTCATGACAAATTGCATGACAATGTTCCACCTTAAAAAAAAAACCCAAATACACTTGCAAATGATGGAAATGTGATAACTTGATGTTGATGTTTTGTCATTACATAAACATAAATACAAATAAATTAATCTGGTTATTTATTTACTATCTATCCCCCCCGCCAAAAAAACCTGCCTCTACTTTGAAAGCTAAAGTAGGCAGGCATGTCTAACCTAATTGATCCAATCTAGCATTTACCCTTTTTTTCCCCCACCCACCTTCCACAAAGACCCGCCCTTCTCTGCATCTGATTGGCTAGTACTCGTTGCCTTCGTTGGTTAGGTTGGTTAGGTTTAGGCACGAGGAGTGAGATGGTTGGGGTAAAAATATCTGGGTCAGAGCCAATCAGAAGCAGAGTAGGGGTTAGGGTTAGGGTTAGGGGGTTAGGGTTAGTGTGCGGGTTGGAAAAAAACTAACATGGCGTCTCTGTGGTTGAAGACCCGCTCCCTATGTATGTATAAAAGGCTCATTCTAAGCTAACGAATCTTATTTGCAGGTGATTATACACTAATGACAACATACTTATGAATATTATATTCCGTTTCTGCCAATAGATCCCCTTAAATCTCACACACTGGTCCTTTAAAGAGAAAAGTGAACAGTATACTCTCTGTAATTCATACACACACTGACAAGATGCAGAGAGTGAGGCTCAAAGTTGCACAGAGGCATTCATTCAGTCACCTGCTAATCAAGCCCCTGTGATTGGCTGAGCGGTGGTTAATTCCCGACCCACACAGAGCTTCAACTGGCGCTCTCTCTGTCTGTCGCACTCCCTCGCCCGCCTCCCCCGCTACTTTAAGAAGGAGTCAAGTTTGCGCTCGATGTTGACGAAGGAGTCGTCACCCAAGTAGTCGATCTGGCCCGCTTCCCAGCGCTTCTTCCTCTCCTCTGACGAGACCTGAGGACGAGGAGGAGGAGGAGCGGAGGGCGCCGAATGCTCCCTCACTTCCTCGTGAAGCTTAACCTGCATGACACACAGACAGAGAAAGAATGAATGAATCATTAAAACGGTTGTAGAGAAATACTTTATATGGTCTGCTTTCCCCAAGTTCAGCCATGCTCAGCACTAACTCAGCTGGAATTACCTCACAATGGAGGAATTTTGCACATACAGTGCTTGCAGGCGTTTCCTCAGAGGAGTCAGAGTACAACAAGAGTACAACAGATTTTGCAACACACTTGCGGCAGATAAGAGTTGAGTATGTTTCTTAGATAATATAAGCAGTTTATGGTAAAATTATTTTAAAAAAGATAAGCTCAGTTTCTTACAGTAGATGTACATTCAAGTCAATACCAATTAAATTAATAATGGCTGCAGTGAGTAGAGAACACAGAGTGCAAGATTCAGAATAAAAAATTAAGGACCGCCTCCAGACATCCTTTCAGACATAAAAAAAATGCTCGAGTGCTTTGAGTGATAACTTGTGTCTGATATGTTTTTTATTCCACAAAAAAAGTTAAATGACCTTATTAAAAACTTCAAATCACACAAAAAAAATCACAAAGAACCAAGTCTAAATGTACAGCATTTGATCAATACCTTTTTTTTTTTTTTTAAATTGTCCTTAATCTCTAGCTTACTTTGGTCTACAGGAAAAAAACCTTACCCTGAGCCAGTGGAAAACTTTCCCACAGTAGCCGGGATGTTTGCCTGTATCAACTTGTGACACAAGATGACACAGCTTTGAGTAATTGGGCAAAGCAGCAGGTTTGCCAGGATTTCTTGTACCACCTGCTCATCTATCATTTGTTTTGACTAATTCACAACTATTTCACTGCTGCACTATTACAACAGACATCAGGGCAACTTCCTGCCATTCTGCGAAGTGCTGAACAGTCGTTGGAGGCCCGGCAGCACGTTCGCCCCTGCATCTTTCATTGACGACAGAAAGCTTTTCATAATGTCTTGACGCTACTGAGGAGACTGGCTATACCACCGGGCCACAAACACGACTTTTGGCAACAGATGGGAGGCCGAGGAATGTGGAACCAATCAACTTTTACTTGTTACTATGACAACTAAAACTGGCCAGCTTTTTATTTGGAGCTGAAGAGGAAGCTTCGATATGTAGCTCTCTAACCACTTGGTAATTGCAAACCGCGATAGACTGACACATTTTAAAATATGTGCTAGAGAAGCAAGAGTTCACCTAACAATTAAAGGTTTCAACACACTCGGTGCATGGCGATTATGCAACCTGCTGCATCAGATAAACACACGAGCACACACATTCACAACCATCCCACTATGTGCCTTTACACATGCACACTCACAAAAGCCACACCTTAAATCAAACACCCTGCTTTCATACACACACACACACACACACACCACAACCGGTGACATACTTCTTCATTCGCCTCCACAAAGCCGCTGACGAAGGGAGTGTCCCCGTAGGTCTGCTGCAGCAGAGGCAGCACAGATTTGGTGTACAACTGCCACCACATGAGCAGGTAGTCCGGGTGCAGATGGCACTGGTCAGGGGACATGGAGTGACCTTTGACTTCACCCTTCTGAGCGTCGTAGGAGTAGCTCCACGGCTTTGCCTTGCCAAGGAAGTGCACCACTTTGGCTTCATGGCCGTACCTGTGAAAATACAGCATTGAAAACATGGGATGGCAGGAAGGAAAAATTCTTTAATTTCAGGAAAGCTTAACAGCAAATAATAATGTAATTTCCCCTCTAATTGTGTTACAGGATGATTCTGGTTTATTAAAATTTGAGTCCTAGTTTTGTAGTTTTGGTAATAATTCAGTCATTTCTATCACATTAGTCATGATAAAACTTTACAAACTGGAGTAAAAGCTGCGATCTGGGGACACAGCAAGAGTCAGATGGGGGAAAAAACACAAGCGCTTTAGTTCAACAGTTTATCCAGATGATCAAAACCACTTTATAATGATTTTAGGTAAAACCAAAAGTGCCTACAGCTGAAATGTCAGTAATGATCCCTCATTACACCAGAAAACTGTGTGTGCACCGGTATTGGAAGTATAGTAAATCAAAGTTAAACCAGAAAGTCTTTTTGTAAACCGGGATGTTTACAACAACAAACTTTTTGCAATAATTTAACAGTTTGCCTTTGTTTATTTTCCAAATTGGTTTGGTTAACCAGGAGGTTTGTTTAAAATCTGTGATTTGACTTTTTTGTAGCGATGTTGCCATATTTCCAAGTCTTGGCAGTTATTATGTTATTATTATTGATAGAACTGATGACTAAAACATAAGACCCAAGTTGACATGTCTGGATTGCACCATTAATATATTAATATTATTGGGAAAATACAGTATGATTCCTTGCACTGAACTAAACATCTAAACAGAAGGACACGTACACAGAAGTGTAGCTCGCCCCTCTATTTTGTAGCTGGTTCTGGAAAAATGTGTGTGGTGCTTGCGGCTTCTTGTAATTCAACACCCACACACTCACACACACACTCACACACTCACACACACACACACAAATACACAATGACCTTGAATAAGCATTACACCTCCTAACACACAAACACACAGAGAAAACTACAGAATGAGGGCAATAAGCTGAGCTAAACATGGACTTGGACATGTGTGTGCATGTGTGTGTGTGTGTACTGACTGTTTGAAAGCTGGCAGATAGGAGTAGATGGCGATACTGCTGAGGTTGTAGATGAAGGGGAGGTGTTTGGATATGTCTGCCGTCGCCCAAGTGTTAAAGAAACTGTTGAGAACCCCCTGATCTCCACCTGCAGACGTGGAAAGACAAAAAAAAAACAAACAAACACAAAAAGTATTTAGACATAAAACTAACTTCTGGCAAAAGCAGGACAAGATGAGAGAAAGCTAGGAGCTCTGATATGGCATGTAAAAATAAACAGACCCACAACCAGGAGAGCAACGGTCATGTGAGAATGACTTGGCGTTCTGCTTCGAGTAAAAGGAGCTTCAAAGACAAGAAAACAAGCTGAACAAGCTTTTATTCATCGAATTTTATTCTGATCAGCTTTAGATTATCTGAAAGACTTTATACATTCTCATTCAGTAACACTGACCTTATCTGACACACGCATACTGTACCGTACATTCCCACAGACTGTGTCCTTTATCACGTGTATTAATAGAAATTGAAAAAAAGGGTGTTGACAATGCTGTGAGAGGATGCTGCATAGAGTGAATGACAACGTATGGCGAAATCAATGCGCTCACTCACAAACTGATGGCAGTCTATGTGACAGAGTGTTAATGGCAGGCAAAGGGCAGGGGTGAGCTGGCAGGCAGAGCGAGGACAAGGTTAGACCGAGTCAGGGTTAAGATTAGGACATTTACAGTGTGTGAGTGTGTGTGTGTGTATGTGTGTGTGTGTGGAGAGGGCAGCTGCAGGAACCTCTGGGTATCAGTCTAATGATGTAGTGACTGTCCAGACAAACAAAAGTGGCATATAATCATATATACTGTAACTTCAACTGAATCCTGTCCAACTTGTCAACCAGTCCTCATCCCTGCAACTTTAGTGAGGCATTATGAATGTGTCTTTTTTATTGTTCTATTGTTCAAACAATGAAAACTCCCACACAGTTTTACAAGTTTTCTCTCAAAACATCAATATTTTTTTCTGCAAGAATGAGTCATAATGGCAAACTTCATTTTTTGCGTGTGTGTGTGTTTTTGGCGGAGATTTTCCAAAATAATTTTCCAGTAAGAAGAGGAAATTAAAGGGTACGTTTGAGGGTATAGTTGCATCAGTAGACAGGCTTCGACACTCGATCGGGGCGGTTGCCGCTTGTTTATGCAAAGTTGGTTATACGCAGAATGTGGATTTTCATGCCTCAAATAAGTGGTTAGGGGCTGGTGTAGTAAACCAAAACCTCCATGATTCAGAAGTGTAAAATGTCCCTTCAGAAACCTGTGGTTTAGGTCACACAGACTGTACCTATGATTTTAGTTTTCTTATTACCGATATCAGCATCTGCGTTTCGGTGTAAGTCCCTCTGATTTGATTAGAAGTGAGATTATGTTCTGATTTATTTCAATGGATCAAGAAAGGAAAGAGATGAAAAGAAGAGAATAAAAAAAAAAAAGAAAAAAAGAGGGAAATTCGGGTCTCACCGTCGAAGCTGCCGTTTTCAGCACAGAACGTGAGTAGCTTCTCGTGTGTTTCGTTGGCCGGTCTGAAAACGAACACCCCGGAGTTGAAACAGTCTGGCCAACCAGGATCCGGCGCTGCAGATAACTCCTCCCTCTCAAAGAGTTCATCTATATTTGACAGCACCTGAATACATTTAAATAAAATTACTTATTTACACAAATATATTGAGTTTTATTTATCAGTATTTCCATTTTTACCAAGAAGAAATCAGACAAAAGTTCCTCAACTTATTCAATATTTAATTACAATTACCTCACATTTACTCCAATAACAGTGCATTTCCTCTTCTAATTTTTCACTCAGAAGTCAATAAATGCATAAAAATAATAATGAAACATAGACTGTTTTATGTTATTGAAGGACAAAGAATTGTAAGAGCACAAACAAAAAAATGGAGAAAATCTGACAGAAAACATATTCAAACCTTCTAAACTACACTGTGATTTTTCATTGTTCGTTTCTCACCAGTGTGTCTGCATCCATAAACACACACTTGCTGTACTGTGTGAGTGTCCAGCAGTGCAGTTTTGTGAAGGTCACTCCCAGGTCCGGACGCTTCATCATGGACAGATGAGCCGTATCACCGGAGTCCATAACATCTACCACACACACCTCATCGAAAATGGAGCGCAGCGCATCTCTGCAACACACGGAGTATGATTTACGTCAGTGTGTCTGTTGACTATATCGTTTGTGTTTTGAGAGAGAGAGAGAGAGACAGCGGAAGAGACAGAGTAATAGCTGAAGAGCTGATAAGTGTTACCTGCTAGGTTCTGCAACATGAGGTCCTACAAGGACGACAAGTTTCTTTGTTGTGTGAAAGTTTCGTAATGACTGGCCAAGAACCATCGCTCCTTTGGCGTAGCTGTCGTTGGTGGCCAGCGTCACAAAAGCTTGGTCTGCTTGGAGAAAAACACACACACACACACACACACACACACACACAAAATGATCAGCCATGATAATGATTGTTATCATATTGGTGTTATCACTCTTTCCTCTTTTCAGAAAAACCAAAAGCAGATTTTTGGCCCTGCCTGTTTCTTATGGTTTTTAAATGAAGCTGCATTGCACATTGTCTTATCAGAATAATGACAATGAAGAATTATTTGATGAGAATAACTGCATTCATGATAAATTGTATATATATAAACTATGCTACAAACTGCATTCTGTAGGTGACACTTATGATTAGAGCTGCAACAATTATCTGAAGGAAAGAAAATGAATCTGCAACTACTTTGATTATTGATAAATCATTTCTTTATCACATCTTTCAAGCAAAAATGCCAAATGTTTGTTGGTTCCAGCCTCTCAAATGTAACGATTTGCTGTTTTTCTTTCTCATATATGACAATGAATTGAAAATCATAAAGTTTTTTCACCATTAATCAGACAAAGTAAGAAAATTGAAGGCTTCACAATGAACTCTGAGAAACTGTGAATGCTATTTTTCACAGCTTTTTAGTATTTCATTGAAACAAATGATTAATCGATTAAATAAATTGGCAGATCACTCGATAATGAAAATAATCATTAGTTTCGGTCCTAATTATGATTGTTCATTACAGAACAGTGAGCCAATTAACAGTTTTTTTGGTCAAACTGACAGCAACTAACAACAGCCTTATAAAAATTAATAAAGTGCAACAACAAACATTTACTCAGTGTAACTTTTCCTCAGGTTTCACTCCAGTCGAACCATGACTTCTCTGACTTCACAGGGGACAAGAGTGAACACCTAGACTGAGAATAGTTTATAAAACCATCATATGCAATAAATTACACAGGCAACTATTTAACAAGCACTTCACAGCTTCCCCCCCGCCATTAAGGAGAATGATATACAAGCAGACCTTGATGCACACATGCTACTTGAATCGCTATAGCAACACACAAGAAGGGGTTACCACCACACATTATAGCTAATTTTGCTCATAAGGAACAGGGATATTTATATGAATAAGTTCATTTGCAAGAATCACATGAACAGCCAGCAGCGACTGACAGGTGTTTCCCCAACTCTCCCGGATACTCATGTTGTCAGGCTTATCTTCTGTGCTATAATATGTAATGTGTCTGTGTCTTTGCTATATTAAAGTAATGGATGACCTATTAATCATGCTCGTGATTAAGATAAACAAGTTGGCACCAGTTATGTAAATATATCATTTTTCTGTGTTCATCACTTCAAATAAACATGCAGCTGACATATGACTGTTTCAGCTTTCATTGTACATTTAAATTTGCTATTAAAGTGAAATTACAAATTGTAAGAAAGCAGTCAACAATCAATCAAACTTTATATTTGACATTAAACTAAAGTAACTACTACCTAACTACAAGTCAATAAATATTTTTTCCACTTTTTCACTGTCTAAATGCTTCCTGTATGTACTGTACAGCTCACTGCAGCCTGTTAGCAGTAGCCTATGTCCCATTCAGCTGCAGGCCTACTGTGTATAAAGTGTATAAATTTGGTGGAAATGCCCGTCTGATGAGTGCCCCATGAACACATTAACAACAACGGGGGGGGACACACTGTGTTGCTGCTTGAATGAAAGTGGGCCCAAAGCCAGCAAGATAGTATTCATCAAGTTGATTGAGTGTGTTTTCGGGGGGGGGGGGGGGAGTTCTGGGAAACCTGATCGATGAGTGTGCGAGTGCTGCACGGTTGCTAGGGTCTGATTCAAGGAACTATAACCCAACTATCAGAACAGTGTAACGCCTGTTACACCCTCGAGGCCATACAGGAAGCATGTGCTGTGTTTCCACAGAATCTACAACTCACATCTGGGTCCGATAAACAGTTCATAAAATTATATTCAGTAGTAACACATTCAGTTTTAAGTGTCGCTATGTGGCTGTAATTTATCTTAGAGTGCATAGAATGGAGTAAATACATTAATAATCTATAATGGGATACATTTATATATTAAATAAGTAAGTAAAATGCATAGAGAACACACATAAAGTGCCTTTTTCCAATCTACATTGAATACTTAAGTGTATTTTACTATATATGTTTGAAAATATAGGCTACAGTATTCTATATTTTTGTATATCATTACTGTTGGCATTCCTTTATCGCACAGTAACTTTTTATTAGTGCTTATCATTTTCTGTCTACTGACCACATTAGCAGTAATACAACATATGAGGTCTGACGATTACGGCCTTTTATAGTATTAGGGAAAAAAAAACTTCGAGGCCACACACTGAAGCGCACGTCCGCACTGAGAAACAGCTGTGTCAAATCCTTGACAACGACATTGAACCAGGAAGTCAACAACACCTTCTTTAGAAGTAAAAGAGAACTAGATGAGCACTTTATAATTCTTACTTTATAATGAACTTTTTATCGAAGGGTGTTCAGACCCAATTTCTGCACAAGAATTAGGCTAAAGGTTTCTTCTTTCTTTCTTCTGACTTAATACAATTTATTTTTCAACGTAGGTGCTTTAGATATATGGGATGATAAATAATGTTTATATATAAGATGTATGTTTGATATTTTGAAGTATGGCTTTTGTATTACTGCTTTTTTCTATGTACTTTATTGAATTGTTCATTGTTTTTGGATGTTTATCACCCTAGGCAGTTTGGATGGTTAACCACACCTGCCATCATAGAGCTTTTCAGCCTATTAGTGTGCATGATGTATAAATATGAGTGTGGTTTCCATCTTTTAAACATTCTGACCTGACGAAGATCTAAGTAAGATAGAAACATTGTTGTTATTAGACTTTTGTGGCTTAGAGGAGTTGTGCAGGCGTTACCTGTTTATCATTGATGGTGTTTACTGATAGCCTTTGCACCTACGCGCATTATTCTGCCAGAATTCTATCTTTTCAACAAGTGTGCATAAAACTGTGTGTTAACCAGTTAAAATGAAAAAGAGCCATCGGGTTTTATGACGCAGGGCTGGAATATTTCCCACCATTTCTCGCACTGTCTGTGCATTTTTGTATAAGTAACGCTGCAGCAAACAATTATTTTCATCGTTGATTTATCTGACAATTATTTTCTCGATTAACCGTTTGGTCTGTAGTGAAAAAGAAAAATCACATTTTCTTGCACCAAAACACAAGCTGACATCAAGTTGTTTTATTTATTTTGTGTGTGTGTGTGTGTAACAGTCCAAAACCCAAAAGTATTTAATTTACCATCATAAGAATTAAAGAAAACCATTAGCCTAAATATTCATATTTTAGGAGCTGAAACCAGTGAATGTTTGATTAATTGTTTAAATGATCTTTTACAGTAAAAATGACAAATCATCAAAATTGTTGCAGATTCATTTCCTGAAGAGAAAGACGCTTATTTGCTTTCTTGCTAACTGAGACAAGAAAACCATGACTCTCGTTTCTGTATGGTAAATATGAAGCAACAGCCATGCCGACAACTGGTTTTTTAGTCTAAGCTAAGACAACCGTCTGCAATTCAAAATGGAGAAATTGGCAATGTTGGTGATGCAATGTGAGCAATTTCCACTTACCCACTTTGTGTCATCCAGTGTCACAATCCACACTTCCACTTTGACTTCACTCTACATATTAGATCTCAGAACTACACCAATAAATCCACTGGGCCACAGTATCAACCAGTATCAGATTAGATATATTGGTACCAGTGTCTGGCTATGTGTCGGCCTATAACTTACATGAAATTGAGAGTAATAGCACTGATAACGTTATTTTTCAACTGTAAAATGTAGAGCATGAACAATTAATCTTTTAATCAATTAGTCAATCAACAGAAATAAATCTGCAACTATTTTTTAATAATCAAATAATTGTTTTAGTCAATTATTAAGTAAAAATGCCAAGAATTTGCTGGTTGCAGCTTCTGAAATGTGAAGATTTGAAGCTTTTATGAGTCACACATGATAGAATACTAAATATATTTGAGTTTTGGACTGTTGAGCTGACAAAACAAGACATTTGAAGACATCAGTTTGGGCTTTAAGAAATTAGAAAGGGCATTTTTCATTATTCTCTGACAGTTTATAGTCAAAACAATGAACTGATGAGTCGATAATAAAAATAATTGGGAGTTGCAGCCCTAGAAAAAGGCCTCACCAAGTATATATATCTTGGTCATTATAAGCAAATTTGAGTGATCCTGTCTGTGTTGTCATATATCACATCAGATTTTTTTACCCAACCCACAAATATTGGACCAAAACCAACATTAAAATGTCAGTGACAATCTAGGATTAAATGATGTGACAAAAATCTATTCATAATATGGCATTTTAAAGAAAATTTATGTATTTTTTTTCTCAATATGACCCTTTTTTTTACATTTTGTGTTGCTCAACTGCACTAGTTGCATTCAAAACGGTTTGACTTTGAAAACTGTGGGCGGAAGTGCTGCTGTTGATGATCAGCAGCTTCACTGTGGTCCAAACCGCTGCAGCAAGTCATCAAATCAAACACATCGACCCATAAAATATCCACAACATTGACTACACCGAATATTTAATCTCAACGCCTCTTCTCTGTCCGTGTGAGAAGAGCAGTGAGCGTTGTAGTTTATGTTTTCCGCAGCGTTTAATAAATTCGCGATATTCTGGGAGGATCAGTTCGCGCAGCTCCGGTCCGGTCCGGGGTCGAGGTGTCCGGTGACAGTGCACTGCGGCGGATGCGAGTGACGGCGGAGAACCGGTGTCTTACCCGACATGATGCGCTGAGGAGGGTCCGCCCGTGGGTCGGGGGTCGTGATGGGGCAGATGGAGGGTTTGCACTGCGAAGCGCAGAGGCTCAGCAGCTGAGAGCAGTCTAACACAGGAATTAAGTCCCACATTTTCCGGGTCAGGTGGTCAATGACAGCTGACACGCCCCCTCTCTGCGTAGCACTCAATTGTGTCTGGATGATAACCCTCAATGTGCGACACTCTCGCGAGATTTATCATTTTAATCTGAATCATCACATTCCCTAACCCTAATCAAGTGTTTTTTGTGCCCAAACCCAACGAGACCTTTACCTCAGCGTTGTCACATCATAAAAACATAATTGTTTTGTACAATGACGAATTACGCGCACAATGAATTAACGTCTACAAATCTCGCGAGACCTTCGTAAATAGGGTTACCATTTGAACATCCGTTACATCTTCTCTCCCTTTCTCTTGTCAGTGATTATTGTGATGGGCAAAATCACAAAAATCAATAAGAACAACAATAACACCTGGTAGGAGACTAATCTAGAATTGATAATTAACAATAATGGTACTCTTTAAATTACGCTTTTCAGAAAATATATTTATTTTTAAATGAATTAAAAGAAAAAAATAAACAAAACACATAGGCCTGTGTTCCTACTTAATGGTACCCAATGAAAAAAAAAAAAACTGGCCCATGGTAGAACCTAATTGCTGACTCCTGCTTAGTGTATGAAAATGCAAAAGCTGAAAACCTACGAGGCCTATATTTAACTATACCTGCAGAATTGCCTTGAATTTTGAAAAAAAAGTGTCACAAGAGGGGCTGGAGGTCTATTTCCTGGACATCTATGCCTCTCACTGTCTGTGCAATAAACTGTTGTAATCTGGCTTTACGGTTTGCTAATTTAATACTAATTACTTTAGGAATGTCTAACATGTAAGCACAAAATGTAATGTAGCTACTTAACTTTAATAATGTAACAGGAAAATGGCAACAAACTAGGACATTCAGTGCGTTGTGGATGTATTAGTAATTAGTTAGTGGTTAGTGGCATTATATATAAATTAATAAAGGACTTCAAGCTAAATTTCAATTTAGGGCCTCTCTGTAGTCCTCAATAGTGTGATGCAGGTGTAAGGCCTGTATCATTTCCCTTCATAATGTGCTTTAGTGGCAAGTATTAATACTTTAAATCAACAAATTTGAAATTAATCATACCACAAACTAACTGCCTCACCCTGCGTGTCTGGCTTTTACTTGTTACAGGATATTTTTAGAACGTGATATTGTTACTCGAGTGATAATGCATAAAGGATTTGAATACTTCCTCCACCACTGGATACAAGGTAGTGATTGTTTCCCTCTGGTGATCAGGTTTACAATGCAACACATACACTACAGGATTTGCAGAGCCTGATGTTTATTTATTTTCAGAAATGTCATCTAAGTATATAAAACACATGTCCTCTCTGTTGCAGTTTAAGCTGCGACATGTCAGCAGCAGGATGACCTTCACTATACTGGTCCACTTTTCTAACAAAAACAGGAAGATCCTCTGTACTCCAGCAGCTGAGCAGCTCAGCCTCAGATGTCAGATCAAGCCAGCACTGCCTCTGAGTGGACATGACTTCACATTACACATGAGCGAATCATCACAGGCTCAACCAAACATGGACATGCAGGCTGGTGTAGGGGTGGAGTATTCTTCATTACAGTTCCAGCTACTATGACAGTAAAAATTTATAATACAATTGGAAGACATAGAGTATAATAAAGTGAATGTTTTGTGTACGTCTTTCATACGTTGTTTTAAGACAGGCTTAAAAAAACTAAACCTAACTTTTAACTTTTGAAGATGAAATGATGACAAATGGATCAAGAATAGAGAACGAGAGTTTTAAAAGAAGGTTAGGGTTTCTTCCTCGTGTGTTTCATCCCATATTTTTCACATTTGGTCAGTGAACATCTAGATTTCCTATTTTTGGTTATTGAAAATTGAGTAAATATACCTGCACAAGTAAAACTCTACATGTGAATTTAGACAATTTTATGTTCTCTATAGTCTCTGTAATTCTGTATGTCTGTATGGTTTTCACTCTATTCACCTTCCTGCGCATGAGCTCTTAGGTGCCGGTGAATAATGCAGGAGGCTTATGAGAAAGTCTTTGGCCGTTACGCTTTTACACCAACGACTGATCCTGGCTCAGGAGCCGAAACCAAAGCTATGGCTGGTACATCGACAGCCGGAGGTGAAACGCTTGCCTGAGACCGGCAGTTAGGAGGAGAAAGTAACCGGAGCGCACCTTTCACAGAGTGAAACTGGGCTGATCAGGTGTCTGAGGAAGAAAAGACCTGAACTGGAGACAGAAAGATGGAAGCCTCGGGCCTTGTGGATTCACAGGAAAAACTCAGATATAACTGCGTAGTGATCAGGTATGAAAATGTCTTCAGTATGTTTGTCTTGGAGCAAAGAGGGAAACATTTCATGCAGTTCTGTGTCTTGTTTTAGAGTGATTATGGGACTTTATGAGGAGTGGCGGAGGTGAAAAGAGAGGTTGACAGGTAAAAAAAAGAGAAGAGAAGGGGAGGTAAGAGAGAGAAAAGGGTTGATAAAAAAGGAAAGAAGTGAAAAGGAGAATAAGGAAGAAAGGGGCCCAGAAGTAGCCCTCAGCAAGCTTCTTTTCTACTTTGGACCAGCCCTTGTGACTCCTCAGCAGTATTCTGGACTATAAACCCTTCAGCTTTCCTGGAACTAAATGTAAGCTCCTTACTCTCTCTTTTCTTACAATTTCACAACTCTCAAACACAGGTGAAGTTTGCTGCACAATTGGCAATGGAAAGATGTTGCCTCTATATTTTCTGGCCTAAACAGACAGGTGACACTGATTTAAGAACAAGCATCATGAATTAAACTAAAAGTAAATGGAAACAGTCTGAAAAATACGAAAAGAACATAGTCTGCTACTGTTGTAAAGCACTGCTGTGTATTGAGTGCTGCAGTAGAGCGGCGCTGTTGTTGTGAAGTGGGGCAGTTTCATTTAAGTGATGCATTTGGCTCCGTGCCTCAGGTTACAGGGCATTGTGTAGCAGTGAGGCAAGCTGTGCAAGCAAACACAGGCCTCATGTTTTAAACATGTGCGACAGAAATGCAAAATGTGACCATGGTCTGTTTAAAAACCTGTGACAGAAGACGTCATGACAGACAGTAGAAGTGCTCCTTCTCAAATGCTATATGTGCAGCAAGGTGGACAACAGTGTAAGTTAGGATTTATTGTTTCATATTTACTTATATATTGTATATTTATCAACTGAAATGCCCTCTTCCACTGATGACTGTTGGAAATTTCCGCCCTGAACTGATCCTCATAGGCAACCCTCATAGTCTGAGTACAGGTGCTATAACACTCTACCAAGTAAATGCTATAAAGGAATAGTTCAGCATTTTGGGAAATACTTTTATTGAATGTTGATACCACTCTCATATCTGTCAGCTAAATAAGAAGCTACAGCCAGAACAGCTTTAGCTTAGTTTAGCATAAAAACTGGAAACAGGAAGAAACAGTGAGGCTGGCTCTGTTCGAATGGTTACCAAATCTGCCTGAGGAGCATCCTTGCAACATCTGCAACATCGGTGGTTCGAATTCAGTTGATTCGATGTGTGTGTGAGTAGCAGGACTTGGTGGTCAATCCTGAAAAAGACAGGGAGGCAGTGCGATGAAAACAGAATTGATGTTATATATTAATGTTTCCTCATCAGGATCCTGGCAGCACTGTTGTGAATGTACTGGAGCTTCTGGATACTCCTGCCAGGTATTCCAGTGAAGAGCACATTGCAGTAGTCAATGGGGAGCATGTAGAGGGTAAACAGGATGGGGCTGAGAAGCAATGCTTGTGGAACACCACAGGTGACATCTAGACCTGTATCCTCTGAGTGAAACCACTTAAGTGTAGTCCAACGGTCTAAGGGTGGTGAGGAGGTGCTCTAAGAGGACAGTGTGGTCCACAGTGTCAAATACACTGCTCAGATCAAGGAGGATCAGGAGAGAAGGGGACCCTGCATCAGCAGGTTGTTTCAGTGCTGTGTGCTGAAAACCTGACTGAAATATTTCAAATAGGTTGTTGTATTTAAGGTGCTCCTGAGGCTCAGAGGCAACCACCTTCTCCAGCACTTTGAACAGGGAAGGGAGGTTGGAGATAGGTCTGTAGCTGGCAAGAACTTCTGGGTCCAGGGTGGGTTTCTTGAGGAGGAGGTGGGTGGGTGACTGCGATCTTGAGGGCAGGTGGAACACCCAGTTTAAAGGGAGAGGTTGACAGTTTGGTGTGACAGTTTATAGAAAATAAAATGATGACACAGCTGAGGTGTTAAATGTTAACCATCAGACTACGCCTGTCTCAGGGGCCAGGCAGGCCAAAGGTCCATTCTGTTCCTCTCCTGAGTGACTCCTCCTAGACGAGATAACCAGTGCTCTAGCCTCTCAGGGATCCAGCTTCCTCTCTGAACTGGTCTGAAGCATTGCAGAGCTCTGGAAAACCACAGTGCTGTACCCAGGCCGGTGGGATCTGCACTGAGAGGCAGCGGACAAGACTAACTGGAAACACACAGGCTCTTATGAAGGTATCTATCTGCCTTTCCTTTGTTGTCTCAGTTTGGTTCACCTTAAGCAACCAAAATATACTTTACTGGAAAACGCTAAGATCTCAGAGTATTTATGAGAAATCTATGTTGTGTGAATGTGCCTATATGTGTAAATAGTTCACACAAAGCTGAGAAATGTAAGTTCTCAGCTCACTGCTGGTGTGAACACTCACAAGGTTACCTGGACAGGTTCCAATAAATAACCTGACACTGACTTTATAACATCTAGCTTGTCAAACTTCAGTGAGCAAGGTTTCAGAGCTTTTAATGATTTTAAGTCTCTACATCTCAAATGTAGATGATATATTGTTCTCTTACAAAATCAGTTTCTACTTTGTGCCTATTGTGACACAGAGCGGTATGTCTGTGTGTGTGTGTGTGTGTGTGTGTTTCAGGTGCACACAGCAGAAGTGACAATGGATCATTTCACACAGATTTCCCGAGAGGGCCTGGAAGAGCTCAGAGAAGCTTTTAACAAAATCGGTCAGTTTCACAACCCCGTGCACACTCTCTAACACATAACTAACTTAACGAAAAAATTGTATTGATGGGAATTCTGACCAAAGTTAGTGTTTTACAGCTAACCATAAAATACGACTCTTATATAAGTGATTTTTATTGCTGGGATTATGAAGTTTATGTAATTAGAGTGTGCGCTATCCCCAGATTGCCAGATTTTATCAGGTAATTGTCTATATAATTAAAAAAGATGCTGATAATAATGAGCAATACATAGTAAATGCAGTGTATCATCCTCCCATTACTCTATGATAGACAAATACCTTGTATGTAGGTTTAATAGGCAGAGGGAGGTGAGACAGAAATTTTGTCCAGTGTAAAAATACCTTTGGAAACTTTATTTTATTCGTCCTATAGTTTCCTACAAAGAAACAAAGATATGTAACTGTAAATTTATGAGAAGGATCCTGGCAAGGACTATGTAATTTGATACCGCTCATAGGGGAAATAGATACAGTGTTTAATTGGTACATTTCCAATCAAGTTAATTCCAATTAATTGCTAACATAACGTAGAGCAGCGACCTGGGAGTAGGTGTCCTCCCCAAGGTGTCTGAAGACAAATGTGACAGGATCATTGAAGGGATGAGAAAGAAAAGATATGTTAAACAAATTTTCTAACTTTTCTCTAATTTCAGCCTACTTCATGTGTAAAAACTGGATACTTTGTCCTCTTGAGGCCTGTAAAATCATTCAGACGAGACTCACGACTCTTGTCCACACTGAGGCAATAACATGTGATGAGGGGTCATAAATAGACGTTGCTTCATTTTAGGATGTTGCAAGCCAAAGAGTCCGGGAATTGTGGAGGTGGCCAGTTAGTGCGCACGTGCAAAAATGTAAAAATTTGTCTGCATACATTTGTCTGGCTTGTACAGTGTTCCTAAAGTCCAGGGAAATGATTGAATTTTTTGTCTTGTCTGCACAAGTTATTTCAAGATGTGGATCTTGTAATAAGCTTCCAATAATAAATAATGAACAATGGAAGATTTATTATGGGTTTGAATTGAGCAGTTCTTTCATTTGTCTCAGATCATCATTCAGATCATCTTGTCCTTATTTTCCCTACATTAAGTACCAAATTACATGGAAACTATTAGGGAATTGTTAGAAGATTACAGACCTGTTAATAAAGCATTACCAGACTTTTTTTGTCCTTGCTTTTATCATCTGTAGATTATGTTTACCAATAAATATTCGGCTCACATTATTTAATGATATAAATATATTTGTGAAGTAAATTGACTGACTGTATCTGTGTGTGCATTTCTCTGTGTGTCTGTTTGATATCAGATATTGATAACAGCGGCTATGTGAGTGACTTTGAGCTTCAGGAGCTGTTCAGAGAGGCGAATTTCTCCCTGCCAGGGTACAAGGTACGAGAGATCATAGAGACCTTCGTCGCTGGAGACACCAACAAGGACGAGAAGATCAGCTTTGAGGAATTTGTTTCTGTAAGTTCTAGTACAGATTGTGAAAAGATATATGCATATATGTGTGATTGCCTCTTTCTCTCCAATAGTGTATAGAGTAACACTGCCTGTCCATATTCAGATCTATCAAGAGCTGAAGAGTAAGGAGCTCAGTGAAACGTTTAGAAAATCCATCACAAGGAGAGATGGGATCCGCTCCTTTGGAGGAATGTCAGGAATCTCCAGCGAGGGAACGCAGCACTCCTACTCTGGTGCGGGGGAGTAGATGCATTTTGTGTGTTTGTGTTTGCTAAAAAATTGTTTCATAATTATTGCATCCATGACTGAAACTAACGTGTTCATATATAATAATACTCATAATTAGCTCCAGGTTGTGCCTCTCATGAATTACTATTACATTCCAGTCATAAAGTTAAGGATCTGAAAAGAAAATAGTGATCTTTAAAAACCATCTTCTTCTAACCAAATCATCTTCTAACCCTCTGGATGAAAAAATATTCTGTCTGTTGCACAATAAACAAGATTTTTAAGCCGTTTCCCAAGGTGCACCTTCCTAATCCGAACAAAGATGGAAGCCGGAAATGACATATCTCCTCGCTCAATTTGAACAACATGAAACAAAGTTTAAAAGTTTTATTATCAGTTATATTTGACTACACTGATGTTACATTGTATTATAACGTTTTCTTACAAAACAACATTTATATTTTTCTTGTGTTGTAAAAATCCGACAGTAATGTACTGTATGTCATTTCCAGTTACCTGGGTGGGAAATAGTTGCAACTTGTAAAAAGGGTTAAAAAATCTTTGTTTATCAAGCCGTGGACGCCGTTTTTTTTCATCCTGATGGTTAGAGGAGTCTTTGATTATTCTGGAAACACCTCCAGAGCAAACAACTTTCTGGGTTTTTCAAAGGTCAATTTCGGAAAATTGGATGTTTAGTTTATTGAATGATATACTATCAATATCAATTTTGTTTACTTTACATATGACTATGAATGACATCAAACTTTCACATGTAGGGCCTGGCATGATTTCCTTTGTTTTCAACCATACATTGTTGGGCTGCAACTAACAATTGATTTGCAGATTTGTTTTTTGATTAATGGATTGATTGTTTTGCTTATTAAGCCTCAGAAATAGTAAAACAATCTCCCAGAGCCTACAATGAAGTCTTCAAATTGCTTGTTTTGTTCGACGACCAGCCACAGATCTTCAATTTACTGTCATATAACCTTTGACTGGTACTGTAAGACAAAGAAAAGCATCAAATCCTTTACAGTAGAGAAGCTGGAATCAGAGAGTATTGCCAGTTAATTTTCTGTCAATCTACTAATCAACTAAGCAAAGTGTTTCAGCTCTAATACATACTAATGTGTGTGTGTGTGTATGTGTGTGTGTGTGTGTGTGTGTGTGTGTGTGTGTGTAGATGAGGAGAAAGTGGCATTTGTCAACTGGATCAACAAATCCTTGGCAAAAGATCCAGACTGCCAACATTTTCTTCCCATGAACCCCGACGACGAAAGCCTCTTCAATTCTGCCCGCGATGGCATCCTGTTATGGTAACACACACACACACACACACACACACACACACACACACACACACACACACATACACAAACACACTTGTACTCACGCACACACACACACATATAAACAAGCCTACAGTAAATGCATATATAACCATGTGCACATCCATACAGTGTGTTTTATATGTTTGTTGATAAGTTCAATAAGCAGGTTGATAAGCAGGTCTAATCTGGGTGGTCCCTCAAGAATCCTTTATCTGCCATTTTACTGATTACAGTTATCCTATCTGTAAATGTAAATTATTTTAATGTTTACTCTTCTTAACATATTTCATTGTTGGAATATGGTTGGAAAGACAAAGTACATTATAGTCTTTTACATGGCAACAAAGATTAAAGTAGTGATGGTGTGATGTCAGAGATTACGCACTTCTGGACATGAAATTTAGCAAATAGCTCACAAGCTAACTCAGTGTTTCACCAGCTCGACATTCTTGTTCTCTTTCAGCAAAATGATCAACATGTCTCAACCTGACACGATTGACGAAAGAGTCATCAACACTAAGAAACTTACCACCTTCAAAATGACAGTGAGTAACGTGAGGATAAAGGAGTCATTGCATTAGGAGGAATGGTCTCAATCAAAAATGTAAAGTGCAAGTGTCCTTCAAAATGATCCAAGGCACGCTGTTAGGGTTTGTGCAAAATTAAAATGCCATTATTTCACATGGCAATATGTACTTAAAATGAACAACATTTCCCTTCTCAGACAGTAGGTAGCATTTTTAGTTTAGTAAATACACACATTAAATGCACTGTGACACTGATGTGCATAATGAGGGGAGAATTAATTTTGTATTATTTGTATTTTGTATAAATTGTTTTCATTTGTAATAGTTGTATCATCAATTAAAGGAATAGTTTTTGAGTTAAATTCCTCTCTCGTAGCAGCTGATTTGCTTAGCTTAGCATAAAGACAGGAAGCAGGCGGACACAGCTAGCCTGGCTTTGTCTGAAGGTAACGCAATCCACCTTTCAGCACCTCTAAGGCTCACCAGTTAACACATTATATCTTGTTTGTTTTAATCTGTACAAAAGTATAAAAACAACAATTTGTGGTTTTACATGGGGTGTTGTATGCCGAACTATTTCTTGGACGGGAGCTGTGAGTTGCTGGAGTCTTGTTATCAATGTTATGTTGCCAGGCAACCAACAAAAACCCCACTAATTTGATTTTACACTCCTGTTTTTGTATGGATCAAACAAACAATTTATTAACATATTAACTAGTGAGCTGTAGAGCTGCTGGTAGGCACTCTTTTTACCTTTGGACAGTGCCAGACTAACTGTTTCCCCCTCTCTCCAGTCTTTATGCTAAGCTAAGCTAACCAGCTGCTGCTGGTAGCCTTATATATACATAGTCGTCTTGTCTAACTCTCTGCAAGAAAGTAAATATGTCGAACTATTCCTTTAAATAAGAAGTCATAGAGAACTAGAAACTCAATTATAGTATAACTTAAGTATACTCAGACTAGTTAAGAGGAAATGATATGACTTAGAAACATAATGTATTTTGTTTTATTTGGCAGTTTCACATACAATTCTTGTGATCCTATGCTATGAAATGCTAAGTATTCTCTGTATGAATGTTAACAGTTATAAGTGTAAATCTGTAAGACAAAAGAGTTGTAAGGTTGCTCAATAATTCTGGACTGTGAAAAAAGAAACTGTCATAGATTAACTTTTTACTGCACACTTTTTCCATATCTCTTTTATCTCTGTGTGATTCTGTAGCTAATTGCTCCCTCATTGGAGGAATTAAGAAAATAGTATGGTGTTCCAGTCTTGCCATTTATTTCTGACTGGTTTTGAGTGAAGCATTTTATTGCTAATAAGTCAGCCATTATTTGGAGGATTCAGGCCCCAGTCTTTGTTTTTGCTGAGCTTGTCAAACAAAGAGAATTAAGTTTTACCCAGTGAGTTTTACTTTGAGCAAAAATGAACGCACTGATACACAATTTGTTTGTGTTTATAGGAGAATCTGGTCCTCGCCCTGAACTCAGCCTCAGCAATTGGCTGTACGGTGGTGAGCATTGACGCCCATGATCTGATGGCTGGAAAACCCCATCTGGTCCTGGGACTTTTCTGGCAGATTATCAAGGTTGGCCTCTTTGCTGATATAGAAATCAGCAGGAACGAAGGTCAGCACACACACACACACACACACACACACAGTCTCACACACACACACACACACACACACACACACACACACACACACACACACACACACACAGAGTTTCTAATCTAGTAATGCAGTTGAAATGCAGTTCATGTTCTAAATATTAAAGCTGGGGTAGACAGTTATCTGGAAAAGACAAAAAAACCCACCAGAATTTGAAAATACAGCCCTCCTCCTGCAGCTCTTCCTCCCTCCCCTCTCTGTCCTGAGCCTCTCCCACCAGACAAACACGCTTCATATGCACATGCAACACAACAGTTACTGCACTGACTCACACACATGACTTCCTCTCAAGGCACAACCACCTTTTGTAAACAGTAAACGGTAAACAGGATCACCTCTCACCTGTTCGAAGTCCCCCACAAAAATAATAAGTGTCACATCTATCTGCTTGAATTCGCTTCCAATCATTTCATGCGGGCGCCGAATGAAATGATCGGACGTACTTATTACACGCCTGCGACAGCTACAGATACCAGATTTTTTTCTTTTTATAGTCAGAGAATTTGATTTATTTATTGTTGTTGGAATGTAAAGAGAGTTTTAAAAAATATAACAAAAAAATGCTTCTAAAATAAGTTGCCTACCCAAGCTTTAAGGATGAAGCTGAATCAACAGAAGAGTCAGTGACAAAACATCCTGTACTCAAGGTTCACTTACTGTACTGTGCTTTGATTGATGAGAAGCCTTTGATCATAACACAATCTTCATCAGCAGATGATGCTTGCTCAGATCTCAGGAAACTGAAAATGTTAAAACTTTCCATCAATCTAAGCACTTCTGGGAGTTTTGAGGTAGTGCATTTTTAGTAGACGTTGCTGTTTTCAAGGTCAAGAGTGAACTCTCGAGCTCTACAAAAGAGTTGTTTAATGTAATGACATCTCATTAATTAGTGTCTGTGTTCCAGCATGAAATTGTTATATAATAGTAATACAAGCTGTAATGCAATGTTTATTTTATTGTCACTTTCACCAGGGAGTATAGACATTCACAAATTTTATTGCATCAGTTTCAGAGATCGTTTCCTCTCCTTTCCTCACTTGCATAACTTTTCAGGTGAATAGAGACACTTTTAAATGCAGGGGTGAAATACGACGAGGACATTGGGGGAAGAAATGGTCAGATTAGTGCTCACAGTAGACAGAGCGCAAGGATGTGTTTGTGTGTGGGGTGTATAAACAGCATAAATCTGACACAGCCTTGCTGGTGTCTACTTTCATGTCATTTTGGCTCAATTTGTGTAATTTAGTGCTGGATTTTTGACAAGATATGAGAAAAAGTTATTTACAAAGCCTAGTAATCAGACTCTATTGCTATTTTGTTTTATTTATATTATTTATTCTGTTAACTTGCTCTACAAATCAGAGGTGTTCTCAGCAATTCAGAGGTCTGAAAGCAGGCTAGAAACCAAGTTACAACAACATTTCTCTTCTATCCTATTTTTGTAGTAATAAATGCATTTACAAAGCAGAAAAGATACACAAGATACCAACACAATCAAATGTATGGTGGTGATATAGGTTGGGAACCTCCAAATGTTAGATATCCAGCCCTTTACCCTTAATGGAGAGTTTTACTGTGGCAAAGTCTAAAAACTATCTCTGATGAATTTCTATTCAAAACTAACACTATACATTCTGTATGTATATAGGTCTAATTGGCCTTATGACAGATGGAGAACAGCTGGATCATCTAATGTCTCGCTCTCCTGAGGAGTTGCTGCTCCGCTGGGTCAACCATCATCTACACAACGCTGGAACAGAGACGATCGGCAACTTCAGTGAAGACATCATGGTGCCCTGAGGAACACACACACAAACACACATACCCAAGCAAACAGTCATATCCAGTTTGTAACCCCCCCCCCCATTCTCCCCTTCTTGTACTGCACCACTGTAGGACTCACGGGCATATTTCCACCTGTTGTACCAGATAGCTAGCCAAGAAGAGTATGAAATGGGCGGCAAAATCGACATGAGAGGCCTGCATGTGAGTCAGTTTGTTTCTGTAAAGTTTTCAAATTACAGCGAGAAATTGATGAGTGAAAAATGAGAATGAGAAGCTAATAAATTAATGAAAATGTTAAAAGTGAGTGAAAGTTGCTGTGAAATGTGATTGGATGATGCATATAATGCAGTAGACGGTGTCATATATTTTTGTTTCAACTTTAAAATGTTATTTGCTGATCTTCTGATTAATGACCTTCCTTTTGAATTCTGGCATGACTATGTGTCTTTACTATGTCTGTGTATGTGAAGGAGCCTGATTTGGATCAAAGGGCCGAGCTGATGCTGCAACAGGCGGCCCGGCTGGATGGCAGACAGTTTGTTTCTGCTCACGATGTCACATCTGGAAACATCAAACTCAACTTGGCGTTTGTGGCCAACCTGTACAACATGTACCCTGCTGTGAGGGCTCAGATGAACGGAAACAGCATAGACGCTGCACAGATAGAGGGTGAGACACACTTGTCATTGAACAAAAGCTTTTGTTTGCTTTTTAGCTGTATTCATTGCATGTCCTTGAGGCTGTTTCAGTGCTTCTCCATCAACACAAAACCAAAACTCATTTAAAAATGCTGACATGTACACACACTTCATGTGATCGCAATATATACACGTCGCATTCCAATAAAAAGTCCAAGAAAATACATGTTTCAGGGTGTGACAAGCTATGGCAGCCATAAATTTTTATTTAATGTACGTAGGCTAATAGCTGAACTTCAAACACTCCTATCAGCTGACAGCATGGGAACAGCTGGGAGAAAACGTGATTTTGTCTGTCGTATCATGATGTCTTTACAGGTGAGTCCAGAGAGGAGAAAACATTTCGCAACTGGATCAACTCTCTTGGCGTCTCTCCATATGTCAACCACCTGTACTGGTATGTCATTAGTCAAACATCAATGTGACTAACCTTATCAGGGATTATACGGGCACCTTTTTATACCCGGGGGCTGCCCAGTTTAATCAGTATTTAGGGTAGTAAAGAGAGGGTAGAAGGGCACTTAGTATCTGGGCAATGTGGAAATCAGGTGTGCAACATAAAACTCAGCTTTATGCTCACCTTTTATGTTTATATATTCAATTTAAATGTTCTTAATTACATATTTTCTTTTGTAATGTATTTGTATTTATCATGTACGTTTTACATGCTCTTGTGAGTACATTTATTGTTTTATCTGTTCTTATGCACAACATGAACAAAGGTTATTATTATTATTATTATTGAGTACTTCTGGTAGAATTTCTGGTTCTGTTCACATATTTTGACAGCCTCTATATCAGCACCTTATTCTAAAACTGCACATTAACTTGTACAAAATAATGATTTTGTCTGTAATACCTACATTACATGGCACATACATGATAAAAGTCTGTGACAGAGCTATAGCCAGGATTCCAAGTCCAAGTGAATCTAGTGGGGAAATATTGAATCCTACACTAATTGATTTATTGGTTGGCCTGAAAGTAATCAAAAATGTATTGGTATTAGCCTGTAGAATATGAGTGTACATAAATGAATACCGTTAATTAAATTATATAAATTGTCAAAGTAAACATTAACTAAATAAGGTGATCTACAGAATGGTTATTTAGAAAAATAAAACCATGAGGCTCTGTATTTCAACATATATGACATTTATGTCAAGGTTAAAGGAGATAAATAACTGGATAAATAATGTAAACCTTCCTTGTAAACTATCCCTGGGTTGCTAAAACTTCAAATTCTCAGAAACGTGCCCTTGTTGTTATCTCAAATACTTGTAATCTAACTTTCTGGATATGGATTATGTGTAGATTTTTTTTTTCAGTTTGTCTATGTGTTTGTTCTCTACAGGGACCTGTGTGATGGTTTGGTGATTATGCAGCTTTATGAGAAGGTTAATGTACCTGTCAACTGGAAGAAAGTCAACAACCCGCCTTATCCTGTCCTGGGGGCCAACATGAAGAAGGTACAAACATACAACAGAAATGCAACCCTGAGGAGCACAAAAAACATTTTTTGGTGGAAAAATGAAAGGAATGTATCATTGCTTTTCTTCACATATCGCAGCTGGAGAACTGTAACTACGCTGTGGAACTGGGCAGAGACGTAGCTCACTTCTCTCTGGTCGGCATCGGAGGGGAAAACTTGAACGAGGGCAGTCGTATGCACACCCTGGCGCTGGTCTGGCAGCTCATGAGGAGGTACACACACCATCCAGGGCTGTGGGACATTTTACTGGTTGTAGTATATTGTTTGCGAAAGAGAAATTGTCTATTTTCAGTGAATTTTAAATTCTTGTCATGTTTTACTGTATTTGATTTTTGATCAATAGTGTCTGAATTTGCACTTTGCTGAGCTGAAAGTCCAATTTAGCTGTGGCACAAGCTCAAAACATGTTCCTTTATCTCTCCTGCTTGCTCCTTCAGGTACACAGTGCTGGTTTTGTCAGATCTGGGCGACGGAGAGAAGGTTGGAGATCAGATCATCCTCAACTGGGTGAACACCACCCTGAGCCAGAAGCGCAAGGACACACAGATCAGCAGCTTCAAGGTATGTGTGTGTGTGTGTGTGAGTACGTACAGTATGTGCATATTGTATTTGTGTAAACACATGGCTGCATGCACACTCTGTTTGACTGTCACAGGACAAACTGATCAGCACCAGTCTGCCAGTGATTGACCTGATCGACGCCATCGCTCCTGGTTCTGTCAAGTGGGACATGGTGAAGAGAGGAGAGAAAGGAATGCTGAACGATGAAGATAAACTCAGCAATGCCAAGTAAGAGTCCCGACTGGTTGAGTCACATTTAATCATTAACTTCCTGCGGCTTAGAAACAATTTCACTGCCTTTGTCCGACTTCCCGCCTCTTTGTATTTTTTACTCTTCCTTTTCCTCTTCCAGGTATGCAATCTCACTGGCCCGCAAGATTGGTGCTCGTGTCTACGCGCTGCCTGATGATTTGGTGGAGGTGAATCCCAAGATGGTGCTGACGGTGTTTGCCTGCCTGATGGGCATGAAAAAGACCAAACCACTGAACCAGAAATGAACAAACCTCTTGAGTACTATCTACATTTCTGCATTTTGTTTCTACATGCTACTTTTGCACATTTTTGACATCATTGTGATTTCTTTTCTTTGACCTTCAATCTTGCTAGTGGCATTCACAGCAAGAACATCTCTCATTCTCTGTTATTCTATCCATGAAAACAATACACGGACCTAAAGTTAGAAATTATGTCTCATCAGCAAAACTGATGCCTTTGTTTATCTGTGATTTCATAGAACAATCTCTTAATTGTTCTTTGTTGTATGATATTAAAGAGGAGATGAGCAAAAAAGAGAAAAGCAAAATTACACACACATCTCTTCCTTTGGCAAAGATATTTCTGTAAATGTTGTGCATTGAATATTGCTATTTAATTATTAAAAAGAATCTATTAAATGTACTGAAGAGCCTTGTATATGTGTGTTGTTGTCTCTCAATAAAAAATCTTTCACAACTGTCAGAAGTTTAAACCAGCTTATTTATATGTTAGTCCATAAATCCTGTTGAGGTCATGTGTCAGTGATGTTGTGAGTAAAAAACAGAAGTATTACTGTGCCAAGGGTATTTATAAAAAGACATAGTGTCCCTGCAAGCCTCAGGAGAAAATAACCTAATGAAAGACTAATGAAAAGAAAGTTACAAGAAAACTTCCTACTCCATTAAATATTTGTACATTACCAATTTTTGACTGATTATAAGTAAATCAGAAACCTACTTGAGTAAAAAACATTGCTTACTTTAATTTAGATATTTTTGGAAAGTCATACCTGAATATACATCTTAACTAAATATGATTTATACTCTTGTTGTGTGAGTTTTCTTAGCCTTAAAATGTTGTCTGTATTGCATTTATTGTAACAATGTTCTTATGCTCTTGGCTATGTCTCTCTTGTTAATCAGATTTTAACTTCAATAATGAGACTTTTACCTAAAGGAGAAAAAAAATACTAATATCAATTAAAAAGAAAGCTGAGCTACTTTTTAGAAGCATTTGATGTGATCTTTAGTGCTTTTAAATCCTCTGGAAACACAGTTTAAGACCCATCTTTTTAGCCAAGCTGTTTCATTAGCGTAGTTTTTACGTGTTTTCCGTATGTTAAGTGTATTCGGTTAAACGAAAGGTGCTTGAAATCAAATTCATTATTATTATTATCATCATTATTATCATGAAAGCGCACAAACAAAGAAACAGCTTTTCACCTCTTGGATGACAGAGTGTTTTCTACAAATGCCCCCATTCTTGTTCAGTGTGTGCAACGTACCCTAATATGACTTTAAAGTACATTATTGAAGCACACGTTCACCTTAACATACATATAACTGCACATGCGCAAAAGCAGACAAGCTTTCTCTTGTTGGTTGGACGTCAAACAGCCTGCAGAGCCCATTCAGATATTGTATATGAAAACTGGGTTATGCAAAAATAATTCTTGCTTTGGCAAAAAAAAACAACAACAGACTTTTAGTGTGTGCCATTTACAAACATTTCGCCAGGGGGAGCGGTTTGCAGTTCGAGTTTGTTTCAGTTTAATGTCCCTCGGTGGATGCCGTATGAAAACAAAAAACGTAATTTTGGAGCGAAAGTTTTGACAGGAGATGTAGAAGTTTCCTAGCCTGACATCGCCAGGCAGCTGGTGCCCAGGCTAGAAGTGTGCTGGTTAAATCTTCCTTGATATGGTGTTTTGAACAAGTTATTTATAAAGCGACACGACATTTGTTGTTATAAAAATGGAAGGGCTGGAGATGTCTGCGATGATACCGGCTCTTCAGGAGCTAGCAAGGTGACTAACCGAGCTAAGCTAAGCTGCTAACATGATGTCAGACTCAGCATGTGAAATAAAAGTGGTTTAAACTGCGCTTTCCTTTTACACCAAGTCGTTAACTAGCTAATTAGGTGCCACATTTTTATAATTTCATTATGTTGGTATTTGCAGTGCCAGTGCAGGTGAATACAACCAGGCGGTGCAGAAACCTCGACAGATCCTCTGTCAGTTCATTGACAGGATACTGACTGATGTGGATGTCGGTGAGTCCGTCAGTAACTTAAAATATTAAGTTAACACACAGGAGGTGGACACAATGAGAGAAAATGCCAGTCTGGTAAAGTAGTAAAAGCTGTTGTGTTCAGATTTGGTCATATTCGATTAATCTATGTTCTGCTGTTAAATGTCTTACAATTATATAAGAAAAAAGGTGGTTCACTAATAGCTAAGTTACTGTTTTTTTTTTCCAACCAAATCTTTGTGTTGTGAACTATTTGAGTCAATACTTAAGGGGATAACATGTCAGAAAGGTAGTGGTGGTTATGCTATTCAATATATTTATTTGCTAATTATATTTAAGTTGTTGTTTTGTATCTTTATTCCTACCTTAACCTCTTGCCTAGAAGCTCTGTATAAGAGAGCTGACAAGTTGCTTCCCTCTACTTCTCCTATTTTTTGGGAAGTTTTGGACTTAGATTTAGTATTTTAACTTGATTTAGTTGGGTTGTTGATTCAGTATTGTTGGTTTTATTTGTAGCCGGGGCTGGTTGGTTTGTTATTTTGGCCTGGGATCTCCCTCAAGTTTAACTTACACTTTCATATTTGACAATTAAACATAAAAGAATAGACAGTCAGGCTCCTCATACTGTATTCTACATTTGGTTGCACAGTATATTACTACCTCAGACCAACTTCAACAGATAGATCAACTACCTCTGTTTTAGGTCGCCACAATCTTATGACTGTAGTTTAAAAAAGTGCTTTGAGAAAAAAAAAAGCTTGTCTGCACATTGTGTGTTTATATTGATTGACCTGTCAAAGGCTCTGTATTGTTGTAAAGGTTAATCCAGTGCTTCCCAACCTATTTGACTTGCGAATTTATTTTTGACTTCTCAATTGGTTTAGTTTTCTTCCTTACCCTGTTTATTAGCTTGTGAACCTTCACCTTTAGCTTTTGAATGACCGATGTTCCAGACACCCAAACCGCTGGGTTAATCTAATTTATTGTCTGTGCTCCTCCAGTTGCTCTGGGCCTGAATAAGAAGTCCAGTTCAGAGCCAGCCTGTGTGATGCTGCTGGACTTTGTGCAGCATATAATCAAATCATCGTCTCTTATGTTCGCCAACCCTGCCTGCCAGCCTGCTGAGTATCCAGACGCCACACAGAGCTGTACTGGTAGGAGATGCTTTTGAAAAAGCTGCAATATTAAGATAAAGATTCATGAGATTTGAAATGTATAAAATCAATAAGATAATTTTGATAATTTGTGCTTCTCTCTTTCCTTTTACCTCTCATCTCTCCTCATCTCTCCCTCAATTCAGACTTCAGTAAGTGGGTGGCAGTGCGTTTGCTGCGTGTGGCGGCAGCTCCAGACTGTGACGTCATCCACAAGCGGGTTTCTGCTGTGCTGTGCACTTTACTGCACACTCTGAGGGTCAGGGCACCATTCATCTTCAGCTGCCTCACACAGGAGCTTATTCTTTTGGCCCAGGACCTGAGCAACATCCTGTACAATCATATTTCCACACTGGCAGGGCAGGGACACCACAGACAGAGCCGATGGCCTGTAACACTCCAGCGCTTCGGTATCTCCCCAGCGTGTGCCTCTTCTTACCTCACCCCGTCTCCTCTCGTACTCTCCTCACCGGCTGCCTTGGAGTCGCTGAGCGCCGTGACGATTGGTGTCATTACCGATGCCCTGAGGGGAGTTGTCTCCCGTCGTGACCTGAGTGTGGCCTGGGAGACAGCTTGCTCCATCCTGGCCAATGGCAACGTCAGGCTGAGGAAGATCTCCTTGGTGATGTTGAGGGAACTGGTGGAGCTGGGAGGGTTTCCTGAGAGTCAGGGCCACATGTTCTTCACGGCCTACTTTCACTTACTGGAAACACACTCTTACACATGCACATCAAACTCAAACTTGGATAAGCAACAGCCGTATGAAGGAGAGCTGCTAAACTTGACTCACTGTGTGTTTCACTCATCCGGTGTCTCTCACACACACTTCGAGCCCATCTGTCTCTCGCAGTTGTTCGAGTGTGTTTGTTCTCTCGGAGGGGCGGGTGTCAAGTTGGGGGCAGAAGTTACTGAATCACTGTGTCTGCTGTTCAACTTCCTGCTGTCCGTTGCCCTGGGTTACGAGAGTGCCGCGTTGTTAAGGAGGCAGCGAGTTACAGAAGTCTGCCGGATGCTGGCATGCACCGTTGGAACAGAAAATCAAGCTGAAGTACTTTTTTTTCTGTAACTGTGACTTTGTCTGTCCACCACTGACACACTTTTTATTTTTTAAATCTCTCTCCCTTTTTAACATATCTGTGGTGCTTTTTTTTTGTTTTGCAGTGTGCAGAGGGGTTTCTCCAAGCTGCTCTGAAGGCTGAAACTGCTATTGTGATGCAGGAGTTAGGAGACGGAGAGACGGTTGCCAAGAAATCCCGCAAATCTGCCACCAATTCAGTCAGCAAGATAACAAAAACATCGTCAGCGTGAGTTCATGAACATTCACAACTCAGTCTGTTGGGGAAAAAAAGAGTTGTAACAACCAAGTTTTTCAAGCAGTGCAACATTCACTCACTCAAATTGTGGCATCTTGTGTTTTGGTCTTTAAAGTGGAGAATGATTTATCGATGTACAAATCTTGTGCGTCTCTTTGTTTCCTAAGTGAGGTGGACATGCGTGTTCGCAGTGAGGTTTGGGCTGTGGTGAACAGTCGACTAGAGGAGTTGCTCACCTTTTTGAACTCTGACACTGATGAACCTGAGATCACGCAGACTCTCTCTGCTCTGGAGGGTCTGGCACTCATCCTCCATCTGGCAGCCCTCTGCTCTTCTCCCACCAGGTAATACACAAACATACACACACGCTGTCACTCTTTCACAGTTTATGTCTGTCTTGCACACAGAAATACCAACTGACCCATATATTTTATTCTTTATCAACAGACTGTAATAATAGATATTCTACATCTTTCTTTTTCTCTTTCTCTCTCTTTAAACCTGTCAGTCTGTCTCCTCTCCTCTGGGTGTCGACTGAGACTCTGGGCAGGGCCTTGAAGAGCTGTCAGTCAGTATTAGAAGGAGGTGCTGATCCACTCTCAAACCAGAGCTACTATCAGTCTGCTGTCCAGACCGCCGTCAGGGTCCTTGACTCCATCCTCTACCTGTCAAGTAAATATACGAACACTCACAAAATACAGCCCAGATGGTTTTCATATGTTTGTTATTTACTTCACTGTCTGTATGTTTGTATTTAGTGAGCAGTCAGAGCGAGGACGGGCTCCAGCGGCGTGTGTGTGCTCTGTTATCTCTTCCCTGGGTGTGTGAGAAGTCTGCCTCAGCCTATAAGGGTTCAGGAATCCCCTCATGGGTGCCTGCTTTGGCTCAGAGAGTCAGCTTCTGTTTCTGTGAGTATTCCTGTCGCATGACAACTCAAAAACATTTGAATCTTTGATGTCGCAGTTTTGTTAAAAAGCTGTCCAAACATAACACCAAGAACCTTCAGATGATGTTCTGGGATTGACGTCAAACGTGCGTTTCTTTCCAGCACCTGATGTCCAGGCGGACTGTGTGTGGCTGCTGGCCCTCCTTCGTCGTGGTGTATGTGAGACGTGGCGTGTGTGTTTGTTTTCCAAGGCACTGAAGAGTGAAGATGAGATTGTGAGAGCGGCGGCAGTCAGGGCCTTCCCTCTTCTTCTTCACCACCTGGGAAATACACACCATAACCTCATCAATACTACTCTGCTGTATGTAGATATATATGTATATATACAGTGACACACTTGCACAAACATGACAGTGTTGCCTCTCACTTTGCTTCATTCTTTGTTTCATTTATCTCTTTTGATTTTATTGTGCTTATTTTAAAAAATAAGCATGTATTATTATATTCACGGGGTACATTGTACATTTGCAGTCCCACGCTGGAGGACAGTTCGGAGCAGGTGAAGACGGAGCTCGCCAGGATCGTTGGTCAGCTGAGCTGTATCCAATCAGAGCTCTCCAAGCTCAGTGACACCCACGTAGAGGCTACTCATCCACCTGAGATCCTCTGCCGCCGCGTCAGCCTTGCAACAGAACACGCTGGGAATGCAGTGCCATCCCTCAGGGCGTCTGTTGTCAAACCCTTCCTTCCTCTGCTCACACAACAAGCTCCAAGCACTGTTAAACAAGGTATTTAGTTATTTTATGTGACCCTCTATGTATTACGACACTATGTGGCTAAGGCTATTCTTCCGTTGCTCTATTCATGGATTATTTTCAAATTCAGCATTATGTCATCTAGGTTTTTTAAGAAAGCAATGAACTTATTTGCGTATTTATTTCACTATCCTAGCTTTCCTAGAAGCCCTCCCTCATCTCTGCCAACATGTGAATCTGCTCGGTGGAGACAGCGACTCCCGAGCTGTTCTCTGTGCTCTGATTGATCTGATGGAGGACTCAGATCCAGCGGTTAGAACATGCTTCAGTCGATCAGTGCGTTTTCTGCTAACAGATCCCACCCGAAACTCCGAGCAGGGCTCTCTGAGTGAGGTGAGCATTTCCAGCACTAAGACACAGAAGTCTGTGCTTTATACTCTTTTATTGTACATATATGTTTTATTATACATACAGTATATTATTGTAAGACAAATGTTTTTCAATAATATATACATATAGAAGTCAGATTTATATTTTTCCTTAAAATAATGATACCTTCTACAGCTGTTTTGAGCTTCTTGATGATGTTTGTGCTCCTTCTTGCCATCCCAGCTCCTGGTTTCACGTCTTAAAGAGGCATTCAACAACGCTAAACACAACAGAGATGATAACCTGCGTAACACTCTCATCCTCACCACTGGAGAGATCGGCAGGTATAGATGCCCCTTTTTTCACATACAAACACACACCACAGTTTTGTAAAATGCTTTGTAAAAGACTGTTCTGGTTTAATTTGTTCATTCACACGTTCTTTTCCCATCCGTCTCTGCTCTTCTGTCAGAGCCTCCCAGGGTAGTTTGGTGTCGTTCTCCCTGCTGCGGCTGCTCCACTGTCTGCTGTCCAAGTCATCCCCGGTGTCTGTCGCTGCTTACACTCAGATCAGAGCCTTGGCCAAAGCCAAAGGCCTTAAACTGCAAACCCTCTTCAGTCAGTACAAGAACCCTATTTGCCAGGTGTGACAGGTCTACGCCTATTGCTTTAGATGATTTGCACATGCAAGTCTGATTAATTTTGGGGGCAATGCCAGTTTATGATTATCTGCATAATTAACTACATGTGGACAATAGAAAACACACACTTTATATTTCAAAACTGATGTAAAATGATGAATGAAAACACTGACTTTTCCCATATTTGATAGTGGTTGCAAAACTTTAGGTCTTCTAGTCTATACTACTGTGAATTATAATTAAACATAGTAATAACAAACCATGCAGCAGGGTTTCTGTTAATGTGTTTGGTTATTTATTATGAATATAGTTCAGGCATGATATTTTTGTATAATTGTGTGTATTTTTAGAGATGGTGATGTGAGAAAAATGTCAGATTCAAACAAAAATGTGTACATTACATGCATATAATGCAACATATTCACCAAATGTCCCCAGCATAGTGTGCACAATGTAACAGTGTCTTTTGTCAATGTATCTTCAATTCTCTTTATTGAAATGCATCATTTAATTAGCTCTTTCTTCTGTATGAGTTTAGTTCCTGGTGGAGTCGCTGCACTCGCGTCATGCATCGGCCCTGCGGAGCACACCAGATCAAGGAAGCGAATCAGCCAATCAGAGAGAGCTGGCCCTGGACATCCTGGCTCAGATAGCACACGCTTTTGACTTTCCAGACCTTCACCGCTTCCTCACTGTATGCACACATATCCTACTACACAATAATACACAGTACATAGGTATACAGTTTACAGTATGTTAGATATGAAAGCACATTGAGACTGTAATATGTATATTCAGGTATGTTTGGGTATTGAGGATTTACTGGATACTTGTATATTCAGCGGACCCTCCAGGTGCTCTTGCCCTACCTGGCAGCCAAGGCTAGCTCTACAGGCTCCGCCCTCATCCGTACCCTGGCCAATGAGCTGAAGGCAAACAGGCGAGAGATCCTGATCAACAACTTCAAGTACATCTTCAGCCATCTGGTCTGTTCCTGCACTAAGGAGGAGCTGGAGAAGGCCTTCCACTACCTACAGGTATTAATATTTCCTTGCCTCTAATCTAAAATCGCAATCCACAACTGTCTGTATGTTCAAACTACAGCAAAGATAACATAGTGAGAAGCTATTAGATATAAAGTTAGATATCATTGGTGTTCTCAACAGAATTTCAATGACACACATCTCCCAAATTAAGCCTAAGAAGCAAATATCCTGTATGATTTAATGCACTGGAGTCCAACCACTGGGGTAAAACAAACCTTTGACAGAGATTAATATTGGTGTTGTGCAGTTGGCTGAAAAGTCCCAGCTGTGAGATGAGGCTGATAAATAAAGCAATTGTCCTGAAATTGTTGCCCTCCATAATAAATAATAAGATTACCACACTGATATATATTTTTTTAATCTATCTAAACCTTTTACCATGTCCCAGAGCGAGACAGAGATTGAACTGGGCTCTCTGCTACGATTAGACTTCCAGGGTCTTCACAACGAGCTGCTGCTGCGCCTGGGAGAGCACTACCAACAGGTCTATACTGTTTTTTATATATATATATATATATATATATATATATATATATTGTTTAAACATTTGTTCCCCTACAAATCAAGTCTTTTTCAGTATGTATTCTTGTTGCTCAGTGAGCGCCTACAAATCTGTGATGGGTTCACTTACTGTATGTGGTTCACATGTGTGTTTCACTTTGCTTCGTAGGTATTCAATGGCCTTGCAATCCTGGCCTCCTTTGCGTCCAGTGATGACCCTTACCAGGGTCCAAGAGACATCACCACCCCAGACCACATGGTACATATCAGAGTCACTTTTTCATATTGCTGTCTTTATTTTGAACATTTTTAGAGCTGCAACAATTATTCGATTAGTCAATTGACAGAAAAACAATTTTGATAATTGATCGTTTTAGTTATTTTTCAACCAAAAATGCAAGATACTGACTGAGGATTTTATGTTTTTCTTTGTCATATATGATAGTAAATTGAATGTCTTTGGGTTTTGGACTGTTGGACATTTTATTAACAAAATAATCAATCGAGAAAATAATCTTTAATAATATTAAAGAAGAACAAATCAACAGTTCGTTCTTTTAAACATAAACCTGCTTTGTTCTTACTTGTCCTCAATCATTCATTGTGCGGCAGGCGGACTACCTGCAGCCAAAGCTTCTGGGAATTCTTGCCTTCTTCAACATGCAGCTGCTCAGCTCCAGCGCAGGAGAGAAAGACCGCAAGAAGTTGGTGAGTGATCCAGTACTAAGAGAACCAATTTAATTATTAATTATTTAATATTTGAGAATGTATTGACTTAATCTGAAAGTTTACATGTCACTAATTGCAATCAATATTTAGTTGACAGTGAGAATTACACAAATATTTTTACCTAACAACAATTCTGCCTAGTTTGTATAGTTTGAAAAGGAGATTTCTCTTTTCTGTTCAGGCTTTGACTAGTGTGATGGCTCTAATGAAACTGATGGGCTCCAAACACATCAGCTCTGTCAGGGTGAAGATGATGACAACACTCCGCACTGGCCTCCGATACCGAGAGGACTTCCCTCTGCTCTGCTGCCAGTCAGTAAAAACACACACACACACACATACAAACACTTTAAGGTCACATGGAAACTGCATATCAGTGGTATATTGCTTCTGTAACTGTCAAAATTGACACATTAACTTATTAACCTCATTACACCCTTCTTTAATAGACAGAAGCATTTCTAACAATTTGACTACATGCATTCTGTGTAATAATTCCTGCTTCCTGTGTGGACAGGACATGGGATTGTTTTGTGAGGAGCGTGGAGCCTGCACACCTGGGCCCTCTACTGAGTCATGTGATCGTTGCACTCCTCCCGCTGATTCCCCTGCAGCCTAAAGAAACTGCTGCTATTATTCGCTTCCTGATACTCGACAACAGGTAACACACACACACACAGACAAATTAAAAAATTACCAAACAGGTCCCTCACAGAAAGTTAAAGTACAAGGCTTATTGTCAACAAATCTCATGTGCAGAACCAAACCAACAGTGAATTCATCCTAAAAATCATCAGCCTTATCCTTTAAACATCAAAACTTGACGAGTGCACAACAAAACTGTATTTTTACATTACAACACATGCAAATGATAATGTTCTAGTAGGATTGATATAAAATAAGCACTCATTTTCACATGATTGCCCACAGGGAAGAAGTCAATGACTACCTCCATGAGATTTACTTCCTGCCAGATCACCCTGAGCTGAAAGACATCCACACTGTTCTGCAGAACTACAAGAAGGTCTGTTATGGATAGAAAAAAGTAAAATGCATATGGTGATATGGTTATTTGTTGACAGTGATGGTATTAAAGATGGAGATGTACATCAAATGGCAAAGTTTTTTGTTTTTTTTCCCCCCTCTCCTCCCAGCTGACAGCCAGCAGCAGCGACCGGGCCGCAGCGCTGCAGCTCTCTATGAGGGCCGTTCAACATGAGAATGTTGACGTCAGGATTCATGCACTGACCAGCCTCAGGGACATGATGCACAGTAAACAGGTACACACACACACACACACACACACACACACGGTAAGATGAGGTAACAGCTCAGGGTTCAAGTCCCCTGTTTGCAAGTTACAATTAACTTATGGGAATCAATAATATACCCAATAAAATAAAATAGTTGATTATATACTTTGGGTGATTTTACAGTGTTAATATAATAATCTAATACATCTTACTCACTGTTTACTTCAATAACACTAACTACTTCTACTACTATTGTCTTTGGCGGTCTACCTGTTTTCGGACGGCAGGAGTGGCTGCTGCGGCAGGTTTGCGCAAGTGAGGCGGTGGAGCCGGTCATCTCCAACTTAGTGTCGGTGCTGCTGAAGGGCTGCCAGGACTCGTCCCCAGAGGCCAGACTCCTGTGTGGGGAGTGTCTGGGAGAGCTGGGGGCCGTGGATCCTGGACGTCTGGACCTGTCGCACACACACACCCACGGCGACCGCAACACTTTTGTGGTAAGCTAGGATAGGCCGAAGCTTGGCATTATAAAATATACAGACAGAATTTAGCTATAATAACAATATAATATAAACACAGGATGGTGTATACAATCAAATGATACATTCACATTTTTAGGTATTTATTTGTGTAAAACAGTAGTCCTCTGCCTAAGGAAGAGGACCCTATTGTTTTTCGTGTGTTTGTTTGTTTCTTTCTTTATTTCTTTATTATTACGGGACATCACACCTAAATTTGACCCTCTAAACATGCTCAAAAAGTCACCAAAGTTGTATATCTTTAGCAGAGCTCTCTGTTCAACTTGTCTTAAGTTTATATGCAGAAACATAAATAGGTTTGTTTGATACTGGACATGCAGGGACATTAGAACACTTGTTTATCTTTCTGTGGGACAGAGTGGGGTTGATGACCCTAACTTCGCCTATGACCTGCTGATTGAACTGACCAGAACATTCCTGGCTTACGCTGATGATGTAAGAGCACAGGACTCAGCTGCTTATGCAATTCAGGTAAACACACATGTGAATATATACACACTTTACAAATCTGGTTGTTTTAATTAGTATGTGAGCTTTTCTCTTTTTCCACTTTTGTGTGTATTATGTGCATTCATGCGCGCTCTAGGAGCTGCTCTCCATTCTTGAGTGTCGTGAGGGTCGAACCGACTCATCAGGTCGCCGTCTGTGGAGGAGACTCCCAGAGCAGATCCAAGAAATACTGGAACCTCACCTCAACAGCAGGTATTCATACACAGAATTCCAGAGGCCAAATCCAGCAAGTGAATGTTTTTCATCCTTTCCTCCCACCCTCTTTAACTCTGTATCCTCCTCTATTTACAATCCATTCATCATTTCTCCCTCTCCTTCCTTTCCTCTTCAACCCCTCCTCTCAATCACCTCCTTCTCTATCTGCAGGTATAAAAGCAGTCAGAAGGAGGTGAACTGGTCTAAACTGAAGAAGCCGGTGTACCTAAGCAACAGAGGCAGCAAGTTCTCTGATTGGTCAGCCACATGGGCCGGATACCTCATAAGCAAGGTTAGCTGAACTCACCTTGTACACTTTTTTTTCACAGTGGACATTTTTATTTGTCAAACATGTGTAATTCAAGATATTATTACAATGAAGATTAAGGGAAAAACAAATTACATGAAAGGAAAGTATTTTTTTTTAAAATATCAATTTCACATGAAGCTAGAAATTTCTCTATGAGTGAATCAACTTGTCCTTTGCATCAAGGCTCATGGCTTTTATGTGTTTCAGGTGAGACATGAGCTGGCCAGCAAGGTGTTCACCTGCTGTAGTTTCATCATCAAACACGACTACAAGGTGACAATCTACCTGCTGCCTCATATTCTGCTCTACATGCTGCTGGGCTGCACACCTGCAGAACAACAGGAGGTACGGATACATAAACACCCATACGTGTACGAGAAGTCAAGGACAGGAAGTTAAAATAACAACACACCTTCCTCCAGGTAACAGAGGAGATATTGGCTGTGCTGACGGAGGGTGATGGACGAGGAGCAGGGCGAGTCCAGGAGGCGGCCTCCAGTCTATCACAGCTCAGCACTCAGACTGTGTTCAGCATGTTGTCTCACCTCACGCAGTGGAGCCGACACATCCTGTACTCCAAACCCAAAAACAACGGTAAGTGTCACATTCAGCCAGTGCACTTATGCTGCATTCACATGCTCCCTGGATGGTCCCATTTCCCATTTCTTCCGACTTTGGTGTATTCATGAACTTTTAAGTCGTACTGTGGAAACAACATGGATGCTGCAAAGATGTGTTGTATTTTGTCCGAGACTTGTTGCTGCACCAGTACATTCCCTAAAACCACCAAAATATCGCTTTACTTGACTTGTTATGAGGTAGAACGTTTCTTGCCATCATACAAACATTTACTTTTGTCCGCCATGTTTCTACAAATATGATGTGAACTTTCAGAAAGTCGTGTACCAAAATTTTTGCAGATTCTCCAAGTTGTCATTCTGACTTGAGGGGGCGTTTACGTGAATTTTCCTAGTCGGGAACTCATTTTTCCAATTATTCCGACATCACATGAATGCTACATTCATCTCTTGAATCTGCATTTCACTGCTGTGCTGAAACACATCACTCAGTGTAATGGACAATAATTTACTGAGCAGTTGACCGCATTTGTCCAAAAAAAACATAGATTTGTATTTGGAAAATCAGCTGCAACTTAATGTGAATTTCAACTCATATTTGAGTCTGAAATACTGTTTTGTTTTGTTACAAATCTTGAGTATCAATCCATGAGGTCTGAGTCTTTTATAGATCTACCAGACTGTTTTGGATATGTAAAATCTTCATCAACTGGCTAAAAGTTTTAAATCATTTTAAATGAACAGTATGTAAATGCATGAATCTTTGATGTCAACTACCCCGAATGATTAAATAATGTTTGAATTTAAAAAAATGGATGTGTTGTTGCAGAGAGTGGGGAGTATCAGCGTGTGGTGGCCTTCCTGAAGGGTATTCCACAGGACGTTCTGGCCAAGGCATCTCTGCGCTCCAAAGCGTATACTCGTGCCCTCATGCACTTTGAAGCATACATCTTAGAAAACAAAGAAGACATCCAGGACCACCTCACCTTGCTGCAGGTCAGACAGCAAGTTAACAGTCATTTACTTCCAAGCATGTTACCAACATTTTCTAATGCCTTTTGGACTCATAGTAATTAGTGTTTTGTTGTCATGTGATGGCAAAAATAATTTTTAAAATGGTTAAATACATTTCAATGTTTGGTTTGTTGCACATTTGATTGTATGTGCAGTGACACTGTGTGCGGTTATTAAATAACAAATTTGCGTTGGACATTGTGTGTATCATAAAAGTTATTTTGATTGCTCCATAAAGTCCTACAGTGCAAGTGTTCAATTTGGCAAAGTTGTAGATGACGGGAAGTAAAGTTTGTTTAATGATTTGCTGTTGCAGACGCTGTACGCTGCGATGCATGAGCCTGATGGTGTGAGGGGGGTCAATGCCCTGAGGAGGGAGGAGCCGTCGCTACGGGAACAGATTTTAGAGCACGAGAGCATCGGCCTGCTCAGAGACGCAACCGCCTGCTACGACCGGGCCATACAGCTGGAGTCAGACCAGGTACGCACACACACCAGGATCACACCCAAGGAGCTACAATAGAGAAGACTGTGAAGACTTATTTGGCATCACTATTTTTTGTTACTTCCTATGACATAAGCATGTGTCAACAGTGTTTTTGTAATTACTTTCACTGCCAGAAGGGGGAGACAAAAATCCTGCACTCCAGCTTTAAGTTGCAGAGACATGATTATGATGAAAAGCTGCATGATAAATACACTTAACTTGAATTGATCTCATGGTCCTCCAAGATGTACTTTAAAATGTATGAAAACATTTAAAATTTGCTCAGAAGGATCAGAGCAATAGTGTAAAGTTGAAAGCACTGCAGTTGACAGTGAAAATACTGCATAAGAAATTCATGAAGTAAATGAAAGGAGAGAGGGGGCCACATGAGATGTAACTTTTTCTGTTTACCCACCTATGTTGTATGTTATTACCTCTGTCAAGATGAAAGATAACAGTGCTGTCTAGTTCAGGAGGCAATTTTTTAAGTTGCACCTTCATATAATTTTCATTGTCCCTTTCTGTATAGATCGGTCACTATCATGGAGTGATGACTTCTATGCTCGGCCTTGGACAGCTGTCCACAGTCATCACTCAAGTTAATGGAGTACTGGCCAACAAGTGAGACACACACACACTTATGCTTGCATACATAATGAATTTAGACTCATCTCATCATAACAAAGGATTTTTTAATTAAAAAGAAACTCACTTTGAATGTGGTGTTAATCTTATTCCCTGACCTCTTATCATTATATTTTATACTTGGATAATGTTAAAAAGCACATGAAATACACACATTTCTGGACATTTATTGTGCCTTTAAATTAATTATGATATACAGTAAGTCAGTTCAGTTCCCTTGAACTGAACTACATACAATACCAGTCAAAAGTTTGGACATGCCTTCCCATTCACCTGAATGAAAGTGTGTCCAAACTTTTGACTGGTACTGTATGTACACATTTAGGCACCAGTGGAAGTCAGAGCTGAACACCTACAGAGTGGAGGCAGCCTGGAAGCTCGGCAAATGGGACCTGCTGGAGGATTACTTGAGTTCAGGTAATGAAACTGTCACAGATGATCCTTAAATGCAGCAGCATCTTGAGCCATTGATCACCTTATACTGTCTGCACTTGAAAAGACTGACACTTTATTACCCTGAACTGTATGTACTCATGTTTGCTATCCTGCCTGGAAACTAGTAATCAGTAGTTAACCAGACCATTTATTGGCACCAATTTTCTCTCCAGACCATCAGTCCAGTACCTGGGGTGTGCGGCTAGGCCAGTTGCTGCTGGCAGCTAAGAAGCAAGACGGTGAGACGTTCTATGAGAAGCTGAAGCTGGTTAGGAAGGAACAGGTTGTCCCTCTGTCTGCTGCTAGCTACGAGTGTGGAACCTACCAGAGAGGATACGAGTACATTGTCAGGTCTGTCAGCTGTTTTGTGTTTTATTTGTCTTTTGTTTTAATTTCTGATGACCAGTATCAATAACTGATGAATCCAAAATCTGTGTGTTTGTGTGTTTAGGCTCCACATGCTCAGCGAGTTGGAGCATACTTTTACTGAGCTGCAGAAATGGAGGAAAGGCCCTACCACCAGCCTCAATCAGCTGCCTCCTCACTGGTCGGATCGACTGGAGATGACCCAGAATTCCTTTAGGGCCAAGGAGCCGGTCCTGGCCCTTCGTCGTGCCCTGCTCAGCTTGGGATCCAAGTAAGGATGTAGAAACATCTGCAGGCACACAGACGCAAGTTGTCACAGCTGTGTGATGGTGACACCTTAAAGACTTAGACTCCTCAGTATTTATTTCTTAGTCAAATTAGCATTAACCTCTTACCCAAGCTTAGGCCACATCACAAATCCATGTTTACTTGTGTTTACTTTACAGGCCTATGAGCAAGGAGCTGGTAGGAGAATGCTGGCTGCAGAGTGCTCGCGTGGCCAGAAAGGCAGGACACCACCAGACAGCATTCAACGCACTTCTTAACGCAGAGAACACACACCTGGCAGAGCTGGTCACTGAGAAGGCCAAGTGGCTTTGGTCCAAGGTATAACACTATCAACATTTAAATACAGCCAATATAGCAAGCAGGATGTCTTCACAAACCTGCACTGCTATATTTTGGAACTGTAGCACTAAGCCATTAGTCAGCCGCATTATCTACAGTAATATGGCTTAAAATATTTAACACAGTTTGGATCTTCTGGTCTGAAGTACCAGATACATAAAATATCAGATATTGGTCTCAAACATGTGTGCTTTCCTACTCATAATTCACTTGTTCTGTAATAGGAATTTCACACATGTGCACACACATACACAATACAACACTAAAACAAACCTGTCGGTCTGTCACCAGGGCGATGTACACCAGGCTCTGATCGTCCTGCAGAAGGGAGTGGCCCAGTGCTTCCCCGATGATCAGCCCCTGATGGACCCTCGCAGTCTGCAGACCAAAGGCAAGGCCATGCTGCTGGTAGGACGCTTCATGGAGGAGACGGCCAACTTTGAGTCCAACGCCATCATGAAGGCGTACAAGGTACACTGAACCACTGTGCGCGAAAAAAAATGTGTGAACCTTACTTTTTTGTTTGATTTTTATAGAAAAGGGTTTGATTACGTTAGTCAGAGAGTAGTGCAGAGTAGCACTTGTTGAGACAACAAAAACGTGGCTTTCTTCATCACTGCTTTCACAGTATGTGTTGTGTGTTTTTTTTTTTTTAGGATGTGACCAACCTTCTGCCTGAGTGGGAGGACGGAAACTTCTACCTAGCCAAGTACTACGACAAAGTGATGCCTATGGTGACTGATAACAAGCTGGAGAAACAGGGGAACCTCATCCGATACATCGTCACGTTCTTTGGAAAGTAAGAACAGAGTTACTGCAGTGTTTACTGCTGATACCTAGCTTTTAAATCTAGGATTAAGAATCTTTTCTTAAGCTGAGACTCATCAGTTTCTTTATCAATCATCTAATTTGAGTTCTTTCCCTCTCAGAGCCTTGCAGTTTGGAAACCAGTACATCTACCAGGCTATGCCTCGCATGTTGTCTCTCTGGCTAGATTTTGGAGCTAAAGTGTGTGAGTGTGAGAAAGGTGGGTGGCCAATATGGTCTGTGTAAGTGTAAAAAGAAGATGCACACAGGCCAATTCACCAGTAGTCCCATACATATATACTTCTCATATTAACTTTTACCTTGTATGGACTGTTGAAAATAGACACAGAAACCCAACACATGTAAACACTTACTATCTCCATATCGCCTCCGCTGCAGCTGGGCGGACAGACAGACAGATGCGACAGGAGTTGGGTAAAATCAACACGGCGGTGAGTGAGCACTGTGCCAACTTGGCGCCGTACCAGTTCCTGACCGCCTTCTCACAGCTCATCTCCAGAGTGTGTCACTCCAGCGACGAGGTTTTCACCGTCCTCATGACCATCGTGGCCAAAGTCTTCCTGGCGTACCCCCAACAGGCCATGTGGCTAATGACTGCTGTATCAAAGGTAGGTGTGTGTGTGTGTGTATGTGTGTGTTTATTTCCCTTGATAACAATGAGGGCTTTGTGTACTGGACGTTTACAGTTTAATTCTTCAAGACATGGCCGCACACTCCTATATTTGTGATTAAATAATGCCTGTTTGTTTGAATGCATACATATTTTCACATCTACTAAACAAATATAAGTGTATGCATGCATCTGTGTGTGAACACTGACTTTTGTGTGAATGTGCATGCATTTACTCTTTTTCTCTTGACTTTTTTATAGTTTCTTTTTAAAACATTACACAACCAACATACTATATTTTGTGTGATTTATTGAGAGGCCAGATGTTTAAACACCTGCAATTACTGCACCACTAAACTGCTCTTGTAAAATGCATTCCATGCACTCCTGTTTATTTAATTTTTTTCAGTCATCCTACCCTATGCGTATGAACCGCTGTAATCAGATCCTTAAGAAAGCCATCAGCCTCAAACAGTCTCTGGAGAAATTCATCGGAGATGCAAACAAGCTGACTGACAAGCTGCTGGAGCTCTGCAACAAGCCGGTATATACACACACTTAAACAGAGAGTTTACAATTTAAATATCTGAATTCAATTTACATTTTAATTCAAATAAAAATGTGTGAAGGCAGCCATTCTTCCTTCACACTTGTCAGAATGTGTAAATGATTGCAGTGAGCCTAAGTCTGTCATAAAAGTAAAAAAGCATGTGTTCATTTTCCTGTTGTGCAACACATACTCTATTTTAAGGTACTATTCATTTCATAAAAGCATGTTATTTTGTAATCAGTGTCAATGGAGTATGGAACTATAAAGATAGAGTTGTACACACTCTTCATAAGCTCACTATAAAATAGCAAACGCATTTTATTGGTGGATAAGGTTAGATCAAAAGTTCATTGATCACCTTAAGTTAAATGGGTTCTTGCAGGAGTGGATAGGAGAAGTAATATTTTTGAATGTGTCTTCCAGGTGGATGGTAACAGCACCACTCTCAGTATGAGCGTTCACTTCAAGCAACTAAAACGTATGGTGGAGGAGCCAACCTTCAGCCAGATCCTGATCCCCTTGCAGTCGGTTCTCATTCCTACGCTGCCCTCTACTGGCGGGGCAAACACAGAGCATGACGCTTTTCCTGGACACTGGGCCTACCTGGATGGCTTTGAAGACATTGTAAGAGATTGGGAATGAATGATGAGTGTTGTCATACATATTTTTTGGTATTTTATCTTGCCTGATGGTAAAAAGGAGAATAATTTGTACTGTATACAGGTTTTCTCTCACCAACTCAGGCAGAAAGTGATGATACAGCAACAAGCTTTTAGAAAATTTGACCTTTTGATCACAAAAATCATCTAGAGTAGAGATGATCAACACCATTTAACTCTAGCGTGTTTGTGCAGGTGGAGATCTTGGCCTCCTTACAGAAGCCTAAGAAGATAAGTCTGAAGGGGTCAGATGGGCGGAGTTACACCATGATGTGTAAACCTAAAGATGACCTGAGGAAAGACTGCAGACTCATGGAGTTCAACTGCCTCATTAACAAGGTGTGTGTGTGTTTTTGTGACTGAAATAAAGTACCCTAAGTTATTGTTGTACCAAGAATGCCTGTACAATTGTTTTAATCAGTTATTTTGGATGGTATTGCTTGTATATTGAGAGTTAAAATCTGTCCTTCTCAGCCTCACCAGCCTCATTGTATAATAATTCATTTTTTTCTGCCTCAACAGAATTTTTAGCAATGCATACAGCCATATTCATTAACTCATAGTACAGTGAAAGTTCACAATCTGGACAGTGACCATCTGAACAGCCCAAAAAGGAAGAAGGCGAAGCGATACAAATAGGAATAATACATTACAGTAAATGAATACATTTATATTATGATTATATGAACAACTAAGTTTAAGAAAAAAGGAAAGTAAAGGAAGAATAAAAACTTTCTACTGTCTTTTTCAAAAGTAGTTTGTATAGTATGTGTACATGGTCTCTGTGTGTATTTTTGCGTGTGTAGTGCCTACGCAAAGACGCCGAGTCAAGGCGGAGGGAGCTACACATCCGTACCTACGCCGTGATCCCCCTCAATGAGGAGTGCGGCATCATCGAATGGGTCAACAACACCACCGGACTACGGCACATTCTCACCAAGCTCTATAAGGAGAGAGGTACATTCATATATATATATATGTAAAGCCTATAAACAGCAAAATAAATGTGATGAAATGATTTTATTGTATCATATTTTGTGTGTGTTCCAGGTATCTACCTATCTGGTAAAGAGCTGAGGAAGCTTATTCTTCCTAAGACAGCTCCTTTTGAGGAGAAACTACGAAACCACGAGATGCTGTGTGCTCGACACCCCCCTGTCTTCTACGAGTGGTTCCTCCGGACCTTTGCTGACCCCACGTCATGGTACGACCCGTGCACAATTCTCCTACAGTCACAAGAATCAGTGTTTCCACAAGCCATGTCTGTAATCAAATGTTTTGTATATTTGTGTATCCGTTACATTTAAGTTGATTAATACCAAATGTTTACAGGTACAGTAGTCGCTCTGCATACTGTCGGTCCACTGCTGTGATGTCCATGGTGGGCTACATCCTGGGGCTGGGCGATCGCCATGGAGAAAATATCCTCTTTGACTCCTTCACGGGGGAATGTGTTCACGTTGACTTCAACTGCCTCTTCAACAAGGTTTGTATTTGTCTCAAAATATAAATTGATAATTTAAATTACACCTTGTTGATTAAAAAACATGAAAAATATGAAATTCACTTCTTTTCCATATTATCGTTCTTGTTTTGTATGTCTTTTCTCACTTTTTCCCTTCATCTCGCTCCTGTTCCTTCCCTTCTTCTCCACTAGGGGGAGACGTTTGATGTGCCTGAGGTGGTTCCTTTCCGTTTGACCCAAAACATGGTCCATGCCATGGGACCTATGGGCACCGAGGGCCTCTTTAGGCAGGCCTGTGAGGTCACACTGAGACTGATGAGGGACCAGAGAGAGCCACTAATGAGGTACAAACACATGCATACTGTTTGATTGTCAAATAATCCTGTACAGACCTTTTTCATAATCTGAGCATATACATATGACTACACACAAATAACACAAAACCTATTTACTAAGCAAAGAGTAAATTACTTAACTAAATTTAAATGAAAGTCCATATAGAAATCAATGTATTTCTAATATACTTGACACATGCTTGACTCTTAATAAACAATTATACATTTGATGATAACTCCAGGCTCACTAGCACATTAAATGTAAGTTTTTTGTCTGTTTCTAAATTCAAATTTTTATTTTTTTTTCCCCCTCTTAGTGTTTTGAAGACCTTCCTTCATGACCCGCTGGTGGAGTGGAGTAAACAAGCCAAAGGACTTTCCAAAGCTCAGGCCAATGAGACAGGAGAGATAGTTAATGAAAAGGTATGTATATGTGTAAACATTTTTGGGGAATTTTTGATGTGTTGTTTGTATTTTGCCTCTGAAAGTATGTTTATGTGAATTTACAGCAGCATGCTTGTCTAGTATATCCTATAAATGTTACAGTTTCATCATTAGTATTTTTTATATTGTCTTTTCTTTGTCTCATCTCCACTCCTCTCCCCACCCCCATCCCTCTCTGTTAGGCCAAAACCCATGTGTGTGACATCGAGCAGCGTCTGCAGGGAGTGATAAAGAGCAGGAATAAAGTGCTGGGTCTGCCTTTGTCTATAGAGGGACACGTCCATTATCTCATACAGGAAGCAACAGATGACAAAATGCTCTGTCAGATGTATCTGGGCTGGGGGCCCTACCTGTAAAACATACCTCAGTTTACACAGTGAAAGGAAAGGAAAGGCAAGCATTTAGAAGTCAGAAATATTTGCACTTACAATTTGTAAAAACACAAAAACATTCCCTACACCTATGAGTTTGTTGAAAAGCTCCTTGTTTAAGCTCTTTAAAAGCTTCTCTTCTGCCATTTGCATCATTGTTTAAAGTTTCCTGTTTTCTGGAAACATGATATTTTTGTTGTTGCTGTTCATTCTCTTGTAATAAAGGGTGTGTTTTGCAAATTTGTATTTGTAGGTAAATGTGTTTGTAAGAAGTGTGTCCTCTAATCTCTTAACCCTCCTTAGAGTCACTGTAGCAGTCACCTGGTTGGTTTAATCCCCTCTCTCTGTTTCTGCACACACCCAGTGGCCCAATCAGCTCACCTTTTTCACACAAGCACCAATGAGAGCCAAGTGTTTGTTTATGGAAGCCCTAAGAGGCTGAAGAAGACTGTGCGAGTTACCAGTATTAAGCAAAGTGGCGTGGACTTTCTTTATGTGAACACGATTCTTGTCCAGTCATGAGTTCAGAGACTCAGAAAATCACTGTATTTTTTGTCATTACTTTTCTCCTTTTTGTAAATGCATGGCTGCTATTGCAGCTTGCTTCCGGATAGAACCAAGGGCCTTATTACTTTGTTCAAATCAAGGCGCTTTCCTACCGGATACTGGCTGGATACTGAACATTTTTGAGGATGTCCATAAGAGACTTTTGTCTTCTTAAATTCTGCAGCATAGCAGGATCCTCCTCCCATCGGTGTGGAACTTCTCTCTCTGGAATAACATTACAAAACTTACTGTACCAGACTGTGCAATAACCTGTGAACTGCTCCACACATTATCAAAATGTCATCTTTTTTTTTCCTTTTTTTCTTTTGCTTGGGTAAGGAGCTCCAGTCATATTTCTGAAGACAGAACATTTCGTGCTTTTTGCAGGTTAATTATTTGTTTCTGCTTATGTTTGAGTCATTGAGTGGTGTGTATTTGCAGAGTTTGCTTTTTTTTTCCCTGCGACCGGAAGTCTTGGACAACCTGTCTCATTTTGTATCTGACGTCATCAGCTAGATTTATGTTTATCTGTACCATAAACTTTATATAGCCTGCTTCTTTACACACAGTTTAAGGCAGCTATCAAAATTCATATTCAGCTATTGAAGCTAGTTAACTGTCGAAATGCCCGGTATTTGAAGTTATATAGACGCTCATACAGGATAAATAAGATAACGGTAACCATATAGCGCTTGCTAACGACAAGTGACCATTCCCTTGGCGACCGTCCGTTAAGGTCGCTATGGCCGAGCCGAGATTAATTTATCGGTGACACGGACTCCGAAGTAACCAAATTGACAGAAGGAGAGTTCGGCATGGCTGAAGGATAAACAAACAACACAGGTTGCGTGCACTTGCGCCGTCTTCATGGGCTCAGTCGGTCAGTAACCGTAATCTGCTGGCTAAAACAAGAGAGTGGCGGTTAGCGGTTGAGAGGCTATGGCGAGGTCAGCGTGCTGTTGTTGGTCATCAAGCGCAGTTCTGCTGGACCGTTAACCGACCGTTGGACGGCCGCCGAAGACAGCGCGCGACCTTGGGGACGTTGTCATGGATTTGACGCGGTTGGCTGTGGATGCTGGTCAGTTCATCAACCGGGCTGTTCAGGTAAAAGAAGACCCATCCGAAAAATAAATGCTTCTACTCGAGTTTAGCTAATGTCGGATTCTCTGTTAACTGCTTAGCACTGAAATGTAGGTTAGCGAATGTTCACCCTAATGACATCACTAGTAATACGTTTATGAAGTGGCTGTAGCTTTTAATATCATCCTATATCTTCACTCCAGTACACGGGGGAGAGTCTTGGACAGGCGGACAGGACAGAGTTGGAACCCACTCTTGAGGAGCTCGTCAGCCGGGTAGACGCAACCAAGACCTGGACGGACCAGATAATCTCTCAGACTGAAGTTTTCCTGCAGCCCAACCCAGGTGAGAGACTGTTGTCTATAGGTCCTGAAAAGAGACTTGTCATTAAAATATCTTCCTTTTGAATGTCTCATTTCAACATAGACAAATGTTGATTCTGTGTTTGTCAGAATTAGTTGATGTATTGTGCAACAAATTCAGAAGAAATACAGTTTGATGATTACACTGACCTACATACTTTAATACACCTCTGTCACTAGACATTGGGAAAAGGTCTATTTTGGATACTTATCTGCCATACTTGACCTCGGAGAGAGGTCAACAACCAGTATTTATATATATGATTATCATTTCCTACATATGATACATGCACATGTAGTCTTGCACACTGTTGGTAGATAAATATTTGGACAAACGTGTTTCCATGAGTACCTTTTATTCTTCACATTTACGTCAAACCAGAGCCTGTTCTCAGCAATATCCCAATAGCCATAATCATTATTACCACTGAATAATAGCTATCAGTCTTTACCTATGGGACCCGATATTGCAGCTCTCATTTGTCCTCCCACAATAAATACATCCCTTGTCTCTTCTTCAGTTTGCTTTGACTGTAATTGGTCTGGTTGGATGAAAAGGAACGGTCATTATTTTGCCTGTTTGAATCCAATTACCTCAGCTAATGGAATCATGAGTGGATGTGGTCTGTAATCTATCATATAAGGGGGGCCATTCTGCTGCCAGAAATAATAACCTCTTACAGTTAGGAATATTCAGCATCAAGGATGTTTTTAAAGATTATGACTTCTTACAGGCGAGGGCTTTTTTAATTTTATTGAATGTTAGTTTTCATACATGTCCTAGTAGGATATTACAGATATGAAGGAGGTTAAGTAGCCTTGTATAGTAAAATGTTAATGGCGTGCTTTGACTCCAAACTACCATCTCAAGGTTAAACTGTGTGGTATTGTCCTGGTTTTATGAGTGATAACCTTTGAAGCTAAATTAAGCTCTTTCGCCCCTGATGAGTAGGAGCACGGTTAGAGGACCGGCTGTATGAATACCTGGATTGGAGTGTCCCACCTCGGCCTCATGACCATGAGATGCTGGGAGAGCAAATGAATCAGGCTGGATTGGAGATAGGGTCCAACACACCCTATGGTGAGTGTACATTGATATGGATAATGTTGGTCTAAGTTCACTTTACACGCACATCCATAAAACTTAAAAGATAACAAATATACACACTAAAATAAGGGGGAAATATCCACACATTCCTGTCTTGTAAGCTATTTGTCTTTAACATGGACATGCTGAAATATTGTCAGTGTGTCTTGTTTTTAAACTGAAGTTTGTTTTGTGTTCAGGAACTGCACTGCTCAGGTGTGGAGAGGCTCAGAAGCAGGTGGGCGAGGCAAAGAGAAAGTTTGTCCAAAGCGCTAACATCCACTTTCTCACACCTCTGCGGAGTTTCAGTGAGGGGGAATACAAAGCCATGCAGGTAACACACACACACATTATTTTTTGGATTTGTGTATTTTTATTCTGTCATTTATTCACATTTTTTATTAGCAAATTAGTTGTATACTTAAGCCTTTTTTTTCTTCAAATATGTGTGTCTTTGCTCATAGGATGAGCGCAGGATGTTGCTGAATAAGCGTTTGGATTTGGACATAGCCAAGACCCGGCTGAGGAAAGCTCACGAGGCTGAGCGAGAGTCCAGAGTGAGTTACAATGACGGTGTCTAGTATTAATCAGACCTGGATCAAAGCTAAAACACACCAAAATCCTTTTTTTCTATATTCATCTACTCATCATACTTTTCTGCTCTTTTCTGTCTTTTTGTCAGTCCTTGAATGCAAACCCGCTGGAAGACGACTACATAGCTCATGTCTCCTACATGTTCAGCTTCCTGCGTGTTAAATGGTTAAAGGTCAGTGGTTGTCTGATGGGCTGTGAACAATGATAATAATTCAACTCCTCTTGTTTATCACTAAGTCAGTCTCTTCTGTCTCTTTCTTCCGATCAGATGTGGGCTCAGGAAATCTCTCAGGTGAGGTCATGTTTATGTTGTATTCCTTATAAGGTCACCCATGGAGCCTATGTTAACAGTGTCAGAAGTTATAAAACTTAGTATGACTCTGTTGTTAGTGTAGACAATAGCTTTGTTTTGATTGTTTGGTTCATTTAGATAAGCACTCCAGGGATTTGGAACAGGATTTTGTTTCTGCTAATGGAACATTTTCAGAAAATACCATAAAGATGACTGTTTGCTTGTTTGTGTGTGTGTGTGTGTGTGTGTGTGTGTGTGTGTGTGTGTGTGTGTGTGTGTGTGTAGGCAGAGATAGAGCTGAGGATCTGCCAGTCTTTGTTCGATAGGCAGTCAGAAATTACAAGACGTCTTCTGGAAGGAATTAGCAACACTCACGTATGTATAAACACACACAGTTGGATAGTAAAAAGATTCTGTTATATTGTTCACAGTGTGTGTATTATTGTACTGGAACATTTTCTTTTTGTAATTATTGTAACATGAGCTGTATACACACACTCAAAGCAAAACTTGATAATGTTTGGAAAATGAACACATTTAATTATATACCGTAGTTTGTCAATCAGTCTGCTAAAAACAATAATTTATGTGTTTTTATTTTTTGGTCTCTGATGTTTTGTTAGAGTAGCTATTACTGCTTTTTATAATGCTCAATATTTAGGGCCAAAACTCTGTATGATTTATTTTTTTTATCAGACCAACCACATGCGGAGCCTGACTGACTTTGTGGAGGCTCAGGCCTGTTACTTTGCCCAGTGCAACCAACATGCACAGGAGCTTCAGAAACAGCTGGCCAGGTCTGTATAGTCTGCCTTATAACATCAAAAGACAAAATCTTTATAGAGCTAAAATAAAACATGGAAGTCTCCCGTTGCTTCTTTATGCTATTTGGTAATGGGTATGGGTTTAAATTTTTTATGCCTTCAGTTTTTTGATCTAATTGAAAATGGATGTTTTAACTTTTTCAGGCAGCACTACCAAATGCACTTTTAATGAGCTTTCATCAAGGTCACAGGGTTTTTACTTGTTTGCTCAGGAAAGAGGAAAAATTATTTAAAAACTGTTTTAAACAGAAAGGTCTCTTGTAAATCCAGAAGCCAAAAACCAGTAAAAAATGTATTCCAATCCATTATGTTTTTTATTTGAATCTATAACCCAAATGGCAAAAGATCTCTGTTAGCAAGAAGATGCCCAACTTAACCACAAGAGATGTAGTTGCAGTGTCCAATGTAGCATTTTTTCCCCACTGGCCCACTTGGCCAGTCGATCAGAGTTTTACTGGCCCCTTGTATATTTTCACTGGCCCAGCAGCCATAAAATGAAAATAAATCTTTTTTTCCCCCCATAATCTGGGTGATTTATTTATTGTATACATAATACATACAACAATAAAGTTTAGATTTGGTTGTTTTCCTTTATTTATGGATACGTAATGTTGATATATTACACAAATTTGCAAAATATAAAATTAGGTATATGGTGTATAAATGTAGGTTTCTCCATATTTTCTGTAAAGCCAAAGAGTATGGACTACATAGGGAGAAGAGAGCAGAATTTATGAGTGTTTTTACATGCGCACAAGTATCCTGGTTATGATCAGGCTTTTGGAGTATCTCGATTTTGCATTGTAGAAACCTGGATTAGCCCTTGTCCTGGTTTGAGAAACCTGGATATGCTACCTGGAGTACTCCAATACAAACAATACTGTTGCATATAAACCCCTTATCCAGGTTACTGAATATTCTTTATTGGTAGAGAAATGAGCAGCTGAGATGTTGAGGAATAAAGACACAACTGGACACAGATCATCAGAAACCTGGATACTGTTAGAGTCATATAAACAGGGACATTAAAAACCCGGTTTCTTATGTTCCATGTAAACGCCACGTCCAAAATATGGTCAAAACCAGGATAAGACTCAAAACGGGGATACTCGCAATGATGTAAACACACTCTGTGATTATAACATTTCAGCGAGTACTGAGTACAGCAAGAACTGAGACAATGCTGAGAGATCTGCAGAAATGTACTTGTCAAGATAGAACAGTGAGAGAAAGAACATATTGGCATTTGTTTGTGTGCACGTGTTCACTCCAAGCTCCTTCTGTCTGCTTCTGCGAGCCACCTGTCCGACGTGGAATTGAACTGTAATGAATGAATGAAAAGGAGAGGGTCCAACATCGGTTATGTCGGACCCTAATTTGTAGGAAAAACTCAGGACATCTGGTCTCAATGACATACTCATGATTTTGTTTCCCCTTGCAGCATTCCAGCTGTCCTCTGCTCCAATAACTGGCAGTCAGCAATTACTAATGCAGTCAATCAGCCATCAACAAGCAACCATGTAGCCGATGAGCCTGTGGGGTTAAATCAGGTCACTCCAATTCCCGTACTCATCCACCAACTTCCAGACTTCGACCAAGACTCATGGACAGCAAATCCACCACCCGGAACTGTGAAAGCAACAACAGATTCCTCCGTGACCACACGGCCATCTGACCAGACAAATAACAACAATAACAACAACACCTTCCCCACTGACAGCCAAACCAACCAAGCATTCGATCATGTCTGTACATCAGATTCAGACAGTCACTCAACAATTCAGCTCTCAGCACCCAGCAGGACCAACACAGTGGCCGCTGAGCCTCCTGCTTCAAGCCAGACACTGACACTCAGTGAGACAGCTGCAATAACCAACGGCGCAGGTAGTGTGACAACAGCAACGACTCCCCCACCTTCACAACTCAGCGGAAGCGAGTCTCAGACAGCAAATGCAGTAGCTCCCGAGATCGTGACAACCAATGACGTCGCTTCTGAGCCCCAAACGGCTAATGAAATCCCGAGCGAGCTGCCCTCCATTAACGGAGAAGACACTCAGGAGTCATCAACAGGCAGTCAGGATGTGGTGCAGTAGAATCTAACGTCCGGTGGATGATGTGACATCAGGCCAAACATGTCAGCTGCAATATACTATGAATGGAGCTTCAGCTGTTTTAGACCAGTGGTAATTGTGACGTCGTAGATCCGAGATTACAGACTGTAACAGAAAGGTACAGATACACAATTATTAATACATGTGGTATGGTTAAAAAAAAAAAGATTTAATTGATCCCATAGGGAAGATGATGTGAAGTTGTCGTAAAAGTGGTTATTTTTCTAAACGTGATATAGTGCCACAATCATTTTAGCCTCTAGCCATTAACATATTTTATTCATGTTGTATGGAAATAATGACTGTCCTCTCTTGTTGCAGTAGATATAATATTTGTCGGCCTCAGGCTGTAAGATGAGGCCTGTCTGACTGTTATATCTGCTGCAAATGACTGTGCAGAGTTGTTTTCAGTTGGTATCTATGAAACTAAATCTTTATTTTTACATTTAGAGAACTAATCAAGCTTTGTGCCAAGTCCACGTGTGTGTATTTGTTGGTGTAAACACATAAATGTCTGTGTGTGTTCATGGATGTTTGTGTCCACGTATGGGCTATATGTCTGTCTTCACCCAAACCTGTGACACCTATAAGGAGAAGTGTGTGTGTGTGTGTATATGTATGTGACTCCGCCACCTCTTGACTCGTGTTTCTACAAGTTGAGGTCATTTTCCATATTAAAAACACAGTGTCATTAAAGTGTGTGTTTTGGTGTTGGGGGGCCCAGAGAAGTGACAGCACACCTGAGACTGAACAGGACCTTTATGCTTGATGTTGCATATGACCATATGCTTCCTCATGCACAACTCTGGGTGTTTCCCTTTATATATCTAGCACCCTTAAATACACCCACTCAAATCACATACTCACTTTTACCCCCTTAAAGCCCCCACTGGGTGAAATGGGTAGAAGTTTCCACGTCCAGATGTTGTTCATTTTCTTTGTAAAGGCAGCCCAGATCTACTGTGGTGTGAGTCCACTCTTGGGACCCTGTATGGAAACACACACACATTAATTTAGCATTGGCCTACTGATGTAATCATCCACCAGCCCAAGCTTTTGTCCCAATATGTAAAGATGTGTGTGTGTTTGGATAGTATTCACATTCGCTCCACTGCCCGTTATAAACTGCACGTACATGCAGACGTAATCCAGTCACATGAGTCAGTGTGAGGTTGGCGGTTTCATGTGATTCATCTGAAAATGTGGAAATAAATATGCAAACGGTGACGTAACTTCCAAATCGAGTGTGGATTCTATCTTTGTCCTCCAGTCGAGGTGTTTTCTGTTATTTACTCATGAGGATCTGCTGCTCGTCATTCACTCATTCACCAACCGGACCTCCTGACCTAGATTTGCTCACACACAGACACACAAGGATATCCAGGTTGAGGTCTTGATCAGGCTCTCCGGGCCAAGTAATATTTCTCCTCTCAATACAACCATCTTGACACGCTGCAACTTGTTGTTAAGCTTTGTTTGCCTCACTGATTGCAGTACTACTAATTATACTAACCACATAACAAGATAATGAAGTCTGGTGGTGCATGACACTTAACACAACTCTTCAGCACATGCACACATGTTGAAACACTGATGAAAAGTGTGTTTCTCCTGCATATTGTTCCCGCTTTGTCATTCCTTCCTGCCTGGAGCTGTTCAAATAGATCGGATCGATTAAGCGGAGGTTGTGTGATATCGATCTGAGTACAGTCAGGAGGCCCGTGGTTAAATAACATCATTAACGCTTATATCACACCACTGTATCAGCTCTACATTTTAGGGGGCCTCACAGGAGGTGCAGTTAGTGCTTAAAGACAAATTAAATAGTGATACATTGCTGCCATTTTTCCTATGACTCAGCCAAACAAGAATAGATTCTCTTCAATCTGTCCCTGACTGCTCATGTTAGCCCTTCCACCACACTGTTTACTGAAACAGCAAAATCCCTGCTACCTTTCCAATTTATTTTTTTTATCGTTTTCGGTGTGTACTCTGTCTGCAGCAGCTCTCTCGCTAGTCTCTTCACATGAGGCTCCTGTGTTATACAGGAAGGAAGGGAAAGCTGAAATGATGTTTTGCATGTCTCATTGAGATGAGTGAGTTATAGAGGCATATCAAGGGAATTGGGATGTTTCTAATTATATTTGGCACTGCTTTTTTCCTGATGGGGCACAGACAGATAATACTTCTATATTTAGGTGCAATGCATTATTTTATTTGCTGTTTATTTAACTTATATATAACCAGGTAAGTATTTATGAGATTGGAAACCTATTTTGCAAGAGAGATCTGGCCAGGACAGCGACATCAAATGTTTCAGACAAAACCATACAAAATCAGATAACAGTACTAAAACAGATAATAATACTAAAATATGGCTTATAGTACGATACAAATTGACTGTTAAGAATTGTGGCATTTAATAGTGTTGGAGTCTTGAATTCTGCCAGAAACATCAGATTTATCAATTGAAATTTCTTCCTTGCAGACTATTCTAAGTAATCATGAAGGCTTTCTTTGCCATCTGTACATTAGAGACAGACAGCAGATATACTGTATGTCTTTTGATCTGAGATAATGATTGGAAGATGAACTGTGAATTACATTTGCAGAGATATGATGTTAATGTAAATTGCCCAGACTGACTTTATAAATGAAAAAATACACTGTTGACTCAATCAACAGACATGGCCAGCCAACTCTGGAATATAAGGCACAATGATTTATGAGGGTTTTATGATAAGCATAGTCCAGCATGTGGGGACACTGTGCTGATTCATTTATATACAGCAAATCACTACATTGAAGAACCAGTAAAAAGCTGGCTGCCACCAGCTTTCTCCCAGCTTCACAAGAGAAACAGGACTAAAATTCTAACTCCGGTCTCAGTTTCATCACAAAGTTTCAACATGTGGTTTATGGAAAAGAAAACCAATTTCCTTGATATTTCTAACAGATAACTTCTATTGTCCTCCCCTGAGCTGTCTACCATAATGTCTTCTTCTTAGCATTAGAAAACAACTTTATCTGCAGTCAGTACAAGTTTGGGTTATGTGAGGGAGAATGAAAAATATCAAAGGTCGACTATAGTTTATGAAGTACGTTTGGGAGAGAAGAGAAACAGTATCATCTGCATAAAGAATGCTATTAGTTCAATGCGTAATAACACCTAAATTATTTGCGTAAAGTGAAAATAAAAGTGGGACAAGCACAGAACCTTGAGGCACTCCATTAATAATCATACTGAAGTATGTTCTTTGACACACTGAGTTCTACCTGAGAGATAATTACTAAACTGTCTAATTTCATATGTTGTCTTATTTGTTTTTATATATGTAACATCTCCTTATTTTATGTTTTATTTGATATGTTTTATATATGTAATATTTTTGTCATGTATGAACTTTACCCTTTTGGAGGTTTTTTGCTTTTGTTTTTAAGCACATTGAGTTCACGCCTGTCGTATGAAATGTGCTATATATAAATAAAGTTGACTTGACTTAAATCGGCCTACTGGCTGATCAGGCTTTAACCTTAGATTAAGCAATAATAAAATAATGTAACCCATATTAAGCAACCTTTGCTTTCTCAGGGCATAATCCACAGTATTAAAGGCTTTGCTTTGCTGAGATATCAATTATTATGAATCTTAACTGTGCCTCTCACTACACTGTTCTTAGAAAGGCATTAAGCTATACCATAATCATCAACTAATACACTCCTTTTGAAGTGATTAGATATAATTATAAGTCTGCTATATTTGTACAATGGCTCTATTGTTTGACAGCATGCTGTATTTAAAACAAATGGTCTTCTCCCCTCCTCTCTACATATTCAGGACAAAAAAGGGAAACACCCAAGAACACCACACAGTTCTCATAAACTGGCTTGTGTTGGCCGACTTTACTGTGTTACTGTTTTTATGCGGTTTGTTCATTAGTAAAGTCCTGTTGCTGTTTTAAACTGACTGTTTTTAGCCTGATTTTTTTTTTTTTCTGCTGACAACACCCATCATCCAATTTTCCCTTGCATCTCTGGTTTTATCACAACCAGCCCCACAAAAATCCCTGCTCCTTTCTCTCTTTTGGAATAAAATGAGTGCTAAGACACTAAAGTTACTTTCATCATCTCTATCTCTGTCTTTCCCTTTCCATCTTCCCTTTTATGTTTGTCGAGTTTTCTTATTACCTTCATCTCTCGCCACTCCTCCCCTCACTGCCAGCTGGAAGTGATTTGTGTGACAGCTAAACTGTAGGTGTGGTGTGTGCAGGTGGGGGTGGTAAACAGCGTCTGGCGGCTGCTGATAAATGTCGCTCCCCTGTTATGGAGTCATATGATGACCAAAATAGAAAGATGATATATAGAGAGGAGAGGAGGAAATGCATCAGATGGGCACCAATGAAGACAAGTTTATAACTTGTATGCATACACAGAATTTTACACCCAACCTGCAAGTTCCAACATAAAAACATACAAATGTATTGCTTTGCTGGAGGGATCCTAATTACTTGCATTTTATGGAACTGGGCCAGAGAAATGCACATACACAAGCCACACAGGGAGGCATTTTTGCTGCAGTGAGGAAATTCTACAAACACAAATTCTACAAATATCACCTGACCCTCCGTACCCCCCTCACCTCTCTGTCTGTCCATCTTTTCCTCTGCAGGTTCTCTCTTTTCCTGATATAAACCTGCCACCACCCACGTCCAGCCCCCCCACCACAAATAGTCCCATTACAGCCTGAGAAAATCCGACATGCTGACTGGCAGACTTGCTGACGTCTGCAGAGGGAGCTCAGTCTGGAGGTCTGTTGGGAGCAGAGAGGTCACAGCTTTTCCTATGACCTTGACATGTCCTACTTCTGCTGCTTAACCCCAACACCTGTTGACCAGAACCCTCTGCCTGGAAGAATAAGGTCATTTGGCCTTGCTGAGTATAATTCATCCTCACTGAATGTTTAATCGACAGTGTCACCAGGCAACAAAATATAATCACACAGCCAGAAAGCCAATTTTGCAGTGTTACTTAGCAACAAAATTTGGTTAATACATACTTCATAGATAAAACAGTGAATTTGATCATCATCCTTCTGCATCTTGCAGGAAACAGAGGCAGTAAACACAGGCCTGCAGAAAATTGTATCACCATCAGAGATATGTCGCAAATTTCCAACCAACACAGGATTGGCAAGGTATAGTATATAGTATATATAGATTATATAGTATTTCTACGCCCCTCAGGTTACCAATAGCATTTCAAATAATGTCTTTCTTACCTTTATTTGGTCAGTTACATGGTTAGCAAAAAACTTAGGGAAACAGGATGGAAGTACATATTAGACATGAAGTACAAAGACACCAAGGGCACAAAGAGGGGCACATAGGTGCAGCTGTGTGGAGGCCTCCCTTCCACAGAGAAGAAAGATAAAGAAAGGAGTGCAGCACACAGTGTGGAATCTCCAGGTACAAAATGTTTTGCACAAACCTTCCCTTAGCAACAGTATATGTTTTTCTCCCTCAATACTCATTGTAAGCTTAAAACATAATCCAGATTCTCAAATGTTGCAACTTCTTCTTTAGGTTAGGGGATTTTGTGTTGACACAGAGCACAGAGTGACTGACTCATCAGTAAAAAGGTTAAAGAGGCAGACAGACCTGTGTGTGTGGACTGAGATGTCCTGTGGAAACAATGCGATGCGAGTATGACTGTAAATGACTCTGGAATGAGGCACAACAATATTATGCATCTTGCGATGAGGGAATAATATCAGTTTGGACTGAACATCTGGTCACTGATAACGAAAAATGTTTTTTAAGAAGAGAAAATTCAAATTTCAAATTCAAAAAAATTATGCAGTGTTATCTTAAAAATGAAAGTACAAGTCAGGCAGTGGGCGATTTTAATACTCAATTATTTAATGATATGTAGTACAAACAAAACAATCTCACCTCAAGGTCCATTTAGTAGCTGTTCTAGAACATTTGATCATATCGCATGACCTTCATCAGCAGATTGAGTTTGCCCAGTTTGTAGATGTTCAAACTGGAACTTTTCATTCACGTTGGCTTAAAAGTTGAGCTTCAGAGTTCATTGACCTTAGAAACAGCAAAACAATCTCACCTAAAGGTCCATTTAGTAGCTGTTCTGGAGCTTTCAATCATATCGGGATTATGTGACCAAGTTGGCAATCTCACAGCCAGAGAAAACATTCCCAGAATGATTCCAGTGTATAGTACGTGAATTTGACAGTGAGTCAATGTGAGAGTTGATAAGAAGAGGGAAAATTTTGGTATACGTGGTTGGGTATACGTGTTCCTATCTGTAAACGTACACACATTTAAATGGTTCACTGTTCCACCCTGAATGTCTTTATTTCTCCATCTTTCTCTTCTCTTCTGCTTTCCACCCTGCCTTCATTGCTTTCTTCTCACCCCAGCTTTCCCATTACCCCTGTAACTCTCCTTCTCTCCCCATAATGCCCCTATTTCCCACTCAGTTTGACTTTTGACATATTACCTCCACTGAAGCATTACTCAACCAACGTCCACAGCACCCCCACCTCTGTCCCACCCTCCCTAACTTCCTCCCTCCTTCTTCCTTCTAGCTCAGTTTATAAGTGAGCACCCGCAACAGTTGGCTCAGTGTGGAGAGCTTTACATATAGTGAAGGGGGTGGATAAGGAAAGAGAGAGCAGCTCTCTAACATCTTAAGGAACCATCACACTTCAAAACTTCAGAGCTCCATCATGTGTGTGTTCAGGATCTGGCGTGTGCTGTGTGTGCTCTGCTACGTGGGTGCATCCTTGTGTGTGAATCAGGTTGAGTATGAAGGGAACTACCAAGACAACTATGACAACGAGATCTCTCAGGATCAGCAGGAGGGTATGTTTTGCTTATTTATCCTTTTGTCACTTTTGGTTCGTGCTTGTTAGAACAGATGGCTCATTGTGTAGAATTTGTCCTCAGTTGCCATGGCAGATTTCATTAAACCATTGCCAAATAAAGTGTTTTTTTTCTTCCACACAAATTGGTTTATTAGTTTTGTAAGGTGAGGAAAGGTGTTCCACAGGGTTCTATTCTCGGTCCACTTCTATTCATTTTATATATCCTCCAATCCACATCTCTGCCAATCCACATTTTTATTCAGATGATACAATCTTTAGCCAACTGAGGGGAGTTTTCCTGTCAATTATCTATCTGTAAAGCGCTTCTTGGGAAACTGCTGTCTAAGCACATCAAAATACAGTAATTATAATTTCAGGACACAGGGCATTTTGACTCATACAGCATGTTCAAACAGAGAAAGGGACAACTGTTTATAATTATTTTTACAAATGGAATGAGTTACAAAGTGTTTTGAAAGAAAAATCCCTCATTTCTTCTGAAGATTAAGACATACTTATAAATCTTTCCCATTCTGTGAAACCATATTGTGTATGTAAATTTCTGTGTTTGTCTACACTAGTACTGTGTGTGTTTAGTCTTGTGAAAGAGACACCTTGATCTCAATGAGAATACCTGTTCAAATAAAGGATTAAATCGAATAAATGTTAATATTTTGGTTATGTTTGGTTTATGTCAATGTTAATAATCTTTCAGTTGTCTATGGGATTGTGCTGTTGATGCATCCCTCTGGTTTTTGTCTGCAGGGGAGTCTCCAAATACACCATGCCAGACTGCAGATTTCTCCCGCTGGGACAAGCTTTTCATCGCTCTGGAGGACTCCCACATGAGGCAGAACATGCTGCTAGAGTCTCTCGAGCAGCGCTGTGGAGGAATGGTCTCTCTCAGGGCGCAGATGGACAAACTGGTTAGAGGGACATGCCAACAGTGTCTACCCAGCATGGAGTCAGCATGCCAGAGGCAAACAGAGCAGGCGAGTCTCAGGCTGCAGCGAGGCTTGCAGGAGCTCAGGGAGGAGGGAGCAGAGAGAGAGAGGAGGTTAAACTCTACCTTGCAGATGCTCCTGCACAACAGTCACGAGGAGAACGCCCGGCTGACGCGGCTGGAGGAAGATAGCGTTTACAGAGTGGTGCCATCGGCAGCAGCGGACATCTTTCCGGGGATGGGACATGAGCCAACACCGAGACCTGGAGGTTTGGGGACAGCTTCTGGCTTGAGCGTGAAGCCGTTGCCATCTGGCCTGAAGGAGCAGGAAGTGACTTCACCACTGGACATGGCCACAATGGGAAGGGCCCTGGTCTCCATAGCAACAGAGCTGCAGAAGGTTCACCTGCAGCTGAGCAGTGTGATAGAGCAGGCAGGAACACTGAGGAAGGACAGAGGAGACACATGAGGGGAAAGAATAATGAAAGATTGACTGGGAGCTCTCCAGTGATAATGCTTTTGCACATATTCATTTTTGATGTTGTTTTTTATATGTGAGGTTGGTTTTGTCTGGTGACAATGACTTTAAATGTACCATAAAAGTTGTGGGTTTACTGTATAAACTGTATATATAACTGTTTACTGAATAAAAACTAATTAAACAACCAAATCAGCCTCATGGAAAGGTTTCCTCCCTCTTCCCACACACACTAATCAACTCATTTTCAGTGCTGCATGCTTACGTTCATGTATATGCCTACAGTCTTGTGATTTTTATGTGTTCTAGTGTGCGCTAGAGTCTACGCCACCTTGATATTTATGTAGCTGTGGTGATTTCTGCAAATGTGGACGACCGCAGGAAAGTGTGTCAGAGGTTTTGGGTTGTATTTAATTCTGGGCAGGCCTCTCCCACTCATTAGCTGCTTTAAGAGTGTCTGTATGCAAAGAGGCCATGACTTACAACACTTTGAATGTTTATGATTCATGAATCTCTGCCAGGCCTATTACTCAGCTGCCCGTCGCTCACACACACACATTCATTGTTATAAACCACATGGAATGGCCAGTGTTGGCTGGAGGTACTTTCATGTATTATAGTTTCACTGTGATGGGTTGTAATGTTGTTGTCCCAGATCGTCTCTTCATTTATTTTTAACATATTAATGCTTTTGTTTAGACTTTTATTAGAGCTGATGAAGAAATTGGGCAAACAAGAGTGTAGAAAAAAAGTAGACTGTCAGAGAGAAGTATAGAAAACAAGGTATGGTCTTGTGATTTTAATTAGGCCAGCGCACTGACATCACATGAACATATTCACTAATGAAAGGTTTATAACCATGGCATGAATGCATGCTTGTGCCCATGCCCTTGTATGTGTGTGTGCATGCACCTTTCTTTATAAATCCGCAGCTGGGTGGAAAATTGCAGGCAAGATCTGAAGGTTTTTTTTAAGGTCTACATGTATTTCTTAAATGACACAACTAACAAGATGCAGATGAGTGTAGAGCACGAAGAACAACAGTAGTTCTATGTCATAGATTTCTCATTACACCTGTTTCACCACAGTCTCCACACACATACACACACTGGTCTATTCAATGCGGGGACACTTGTTTCAATTGAACATCTCCATCTGTGCGGCGGGTGTGGGGATTTCAGTGATTGGAAGCTTTGTCGTGTCATCTCATGTTGGCACTTCATTGATTTATAAGGCCTTGCAAGAGAGGAAAACAGACAAGGCGGGGAAAAAAGGGAAGCAGGAGGCTAATGATGAGTATAACAGAAAAGAAGAGTGACAGTGCTTGTGTGTCTGACAGGTGCTTATTAGACATAATGACTGTTCCTGCACACAAAGCAGGGTTTTATCAGCCAGCTGGCCAGACACATTTCAATAACCAGCCTCCCTTTCTGCCCTGGCTTCTTTTCGTTCCGCTCCTTCCCTTTCATCTCTGCTGTCGTCATCTGCCGTCACTCTCCTTTCCCCCCTGCTTGTTATTTGTATGCCAACCCCATCATCTTCTCTCTCTCTCTCTCCCTATTTATCTTACTCTGATTGTGTGTCTCGCTCTGTCCTGCTCTCTCTGCTCTCCCTTGCCTCCCATCTCCTGTTTTTTCTCTCTCTCGCCAGCAGCCAGCAGCCAAATAGATGGCATCAATCCTTGGCCAACCTTCAGCTGGCTGGTCGAAGTGACTGACATTACACTCTTGTGAAGCGTAGCCAATATACACACGCACACTCTCTTAAGAAGGCGAGAACTTGATTACAACTGACTTCAGGAGTTTGTTCATCACTCAGATTTTAATGTCACATCACATGGTCATGATAACAGACAACACAATATCGGCACTTTCCCAAAAGCAAAGAGGACAATACAAAATAGATAAAGCTCCAATAAACATTTAGCAGTCTCTTATGTACAACAGAAAGAAATCTCATAGAGGAGAGAGTGGGGTGAGAGAGAGGGGAAGTGTGAGTAGGAGAGAGGAGGTGTCTATTTGATGGGTGAGTCCAGAATCTCCTCGTACTCCTCCCTTTGGTGGCGCCCAACCCCGCGAGAGGGCAGCAGCTTCATTGCCACTAGCCAGCCGACGCTCAGTATGACCATCACATTTCCGACAACCTCAGGGGCAGTGGGAGCCAATGGCAGCACGGTTAGATACAGAAGCAGGGCAACAGGTACCTCCAGGCTCTGAGAGGCGGAGACCAGAGCCGGGTGGAGTCGGGTGAGGGCATGCGTCATCCCCAAGAAGGCTGCAATTGAACAGGCAACCAGGCCCAGGACTAGACCCCAGGCTGTGGTACTCGTAGGCCAGGACCAGCCCTCCTGGAGCAGGGCCAAGGAGGCTGGGGCCAGCAGGCAGCCCGTCCAGCTTACTGTGAAGAGAGCCGTGCCAACTCCCACTCTCTCCTTCAGGGAGCGATATCCAACCAGCGCCAGAGCCATCCACAGCCCCGCCAGCGCTGAAAGAGACCATCCGAACGCACCCCTCCAGAATGCAACCGGGTCAGTTGATGAACCTGTATTGCTCTCATCTGCTGTGGGAAGCAACACAAGCCCCAAACCGCACAGCCCTGCAGCTATGGTGATGCCATCAGCCAATCCCAGCCTCTCCTCCAGGAGCAGGAAAGCCAGAGTCGCCGACAGCGCCGTGGTTGCCAGGCGCCAGGTTGTCGTGGCATTTCCAGGGGAGACGAAGGTTAAGGATGAGTAGGCGCAGCAGAGGGAGAGAGAGTAGGCAATGCCATAACCGAGTAGACGTAGACGATAGCCTTTTGGTCCGAAAGGGTTCTCCCCCTTCTGCAGTGGTACAGCCACAGATAAGAGCTGGACGATGGACCGAACCAAGAGCAGAAACAGGGGGCCGAGGCTGAAGCGCTCAGAAGCCACACGTGTCAGAACGATCAAACAGCCGTGAGACAGCGCCGCCCCGAGCAGCCCCACCCAGGTGAGCCGAGACGCAGACACAGAAGCCTCCCCGAAACTGGCCAGCTGTTCCCCCACCCCTTTCCCAGACCCCTTTGCTGCTTTAGCTCCACCTTCGCTCCCCTCCCCTCCTCCGGCAGCTTGGGGTTTATGGGTCGTGTCCTTGTCTTTGTCTCTGGAGCCAAACAGAGTCAGAGGCCACCTCTTGCTCTCCGTCAGCTGTTTCCTGTCTGACGTCTCTTCCAGGAAGGAGCCAAAGTCCTCGAAAGACGGAGCATCATCGTAGCCATCGTCCCCGGGTTGGGGGAAGTGTGTGTGCACTCCAGGTTGAGGGGAGTAGGGGGTGTGCGTGGCGTATTTGGCTGTGACAGTGTGAGGGTGGATCTTTACTCTTTTCTTAGAGCCTCCCAGGAGGTGAGTGGACTCCATTGTAAAAGTTCAAAGAAGACAGACACCTGAAAGGGAAGAGAAAGGACACTTTTAGAGCCACATACAATATATATTTTACACACGCTCTCTCTTCCTCTTTCTCCCTCACGCTGTCCCTCTCTCTAGGATGCCGCTTCTTATCTCATATATCTTTAATAGCCTATGCGAGATAATAATAGCAGTGACTCACATCTCCCCATGTGCCCCGTGAGTTTGGCAGGGAATGTACCTATACGTAAGCTTCGCCCGTCTGAACAGTCACCAGTTTAATTGTTATTTCTGTGTCGTGAGAGTTCAAATTAAATCCACATTAGCAGAAATATAACCATGATGGCAGATTAGCAACACTATTATCACGCCTTTTAGTCTCCTTGGATAACATGACCTTGATGGGAGGGGGGGGGGGGTGGAAATTGTTGGCAATGACAGTTACGTAAGCAAGTGCTTCCTGCCTCATTTGTCTTTCATCTCTGTCTGTCTCGAACATTTTTTTTTCTTTCCTCCGTCTCTGTCTCCCTCTTAACCCCTCCCTCACTTTAAACATTCAAGCAGTCAAAAGAATAAATATAAATGTTCTGTACATCTGTTCTGTTATTTGTCAGTCTGTCAAAATATGATATATGTCAGCCTTTACATAAATAACAGGTACCAGAATCTACCATCTCTCCCCTCTTATACCTCCATAATATTCCTGTCAAACAGCTCCCTTTCTCATTTCAGCTGATTTACTCATCTCTTTAACTTTTCTCCTCAAGGTCCTGCTCCACGGATGACTGACTTGAAACCAAAGTAGTAATGGCTCTCTGCAGCAGAACAGTACGGCTGTGCAGGTGCTATAAGGGACACAGCCGCTGCTGCATCTCAGGTTGTAAAACACTAAGCAGTCCACTGGTTTCTCAGCGAATGGGGAGTACTTTCACGTGACATAATGTTCATACAGGTAAAAGGCAGAGGGAGAATGCTGCTCAGTTATTTCCCTGGAGTTGTGAGGAATTGCTCAACAGTAACAGTCAGCAGCTCAACATTTTTTGCTTCCTTGACTTCAGAAGAAATCCATATTTTGAACGAACAGATACGGAGTGAGATTCAAGCATGCAAAAAACGTAAGACAAGACAAAACACTCAAAGGCAAAATGGGATTTTGCGCATTTAAATATATCAAAAAATCACATTTTAAAGTTTACAATGAACTGAAAACTACCTAACACTGGATGTCACACAACAAAAAGTGAGTGTAACCACTCAATCTCATAGTCAAGCTGAGAAACAATTACTCTTAAAATCACAAAATGTGTGATAATAAAAACACAAGAACAGGGAAACACACTTAAAAACATGACAAATATTATGAGAAGATGATATGGATAAAATCTTCAAACAAAGAAATTTAAGATGTAAATGAAATGTTATGACATCACGATATTCATATATATCGTGATGTCATAAAATTTCAAATCAACTAACAATTTATGGATAAAATAACCAGACAGGGAGGTATGTTTTTAGCTAATCCAGCAAATGAAACACCTGACAAATCATAGTACTCCATCACATTGATGCAAAAATCATAGAAAAATCCAATATTGTCAGTCAGTCCTGTGCATTGACTGCCTAAAATATACCTTACAGTTATCTCATGGTATATATCATCACATTACCCAACATGTCACTCCAGATGTGTCAGATTATGAAAAACATGGCTGCAGTTTTGTTCTATTTCACTGAGTAGTTTAAAGGTCTAGATGAATGGTGTGTGACTGCAGCAGGTAAAAGTCAGACGTTTTGGCAGCTCACTGCTGTTTTTCACATCGTAAATGGTGCAGTCCCTTTGATTTGGTAGGAGCGGGGTGAGGTTATGAATTTGGTTTGTGTCTGGCTACGTGGCCTTTGTTCCCTCTGGAGATGTGGACTGTTCCCACCTAACAGCCTGGATTGCCATGTTACAAATTACAACACCTGGGGAGGTCATTGCTGTGTGTGCTTTTTCTCAGCTGTGTGTTTCTCACTGGTTAATGGTAAAGTGCTCATAAAAGATCTAAATTATCATAACATGTGAAAACCTGAATATAGAGGTTTTGGGGGATATTCTACACCCTGAATGACATCCCTTCTAAAAATCACACTGACTTAAAGAATTGTATTAAAATGCTGAATCAGGGATCATAAATTGAATGATAAACTACGACTTTATGATTTCACAACTTCACAGCTCGTTGAATGAAGCATAAAAATAGCCACAGGCTTGAGATCGCTCTGATGACATTTGAGAAGATCGAGTCATTCTCTCTCACTGGTGGTTAGATGAAACCCGATCTGCTGCTCTATATGAACACACAAAGAGCAAGAAGAGATCAGGATGTTCATCTCTAATTCTTCCCTTCTCAGTCAGTAAAATTTACTCATCTGGATGATGCTGCCTGCCTCTGCAATGCTGCTGCTGCTGCTGCTGGTGTTACCACTGCTCTAAAAAGCCCATTTCACACCTTTACAACCTTAAAGTGAGCCGACACCAGACCTGCACAATGTGGGGACGACAGCAGACGACGCTCTCATGGACAGTATGCTCTTCTGATGAAATCTGGCAGAAGAAATGTCTTCCTGGTTATGTCATTTATGTGCATCACCTGCTATATTTCTATTGATGAAAGTCTTACATCCCTTTTAAAATCGATACCATCTTTAATATGGAATATTGAGAGTAACAGACCAGTCACTTTTATGAATGATACTCCTTCTCTTTATATATTCAGAGTAGGACTGATGCGAGCTTCACAGTGCACAGTACCTGTTGTATCTTGAAGTTGGGAAAAAACTGGTAAAATCATGCCAGTGTAAGAGTTTGCTTGGTGGTTATTGTGGAAATGTGTGTGTGTGAGTGTGTGTGTGTGTTTGTGTATTCCTGTTTGTGTAAGTGGGTGTGTGTCTGTGGCCTATGTGATGAGGGAGATGTTATTCTCAAGGTTATCTAGGTTCCTCAGTGATGCGCCCCTGTGACGCCAGAGGGTTGAACACACACTCAAACACACACACACACACACACTGACACATATGGAAAAAACGGAAGGGCTGTGGTTCGCGTTCACATTCAATTAAATACTCATTTAACATCATAAAACATCCCAACCTCGCTTGTTCCATCACTGTGCGGCTCACGCAAGACGCAAAGATGACGGTTCGATTCCCGCTCCAGACACACTGTGAGGTTTTGTTCAGCGTCCACCAAACTGCATGTGTCTAACCCATGTAGGATGTATGTTGTATCTCATAGGCTACTGATAGCCCGACCCATGACCCATGACGAATTCTTGAATGGAGACAAGCGCGCGCTCGCTCAGACGCTGCATGCGCCCGCGGATTGGCACAAAACAGCTCAATCAATGAACCCCGACTGAGTCTTCAGACTGTTCCCCAATTAGTGACGTGGTGTAATTTCGTGTTATTGTACAATGTGCTCTAATCAATAAACCACCAAGTGGAGTGGGTAATTTATAGTCTATCACAGTCGTCAGAAAAAGCCGCCTCCGCCCTCCGCTCACCTGCTTTCCCGCAAACCAGCGGATCCCGCCGGGTTGAACTTCACTCTCGGTCAGCCTCAGTCATTTACTGAGCATCCCCGACGCTCCATCACCTCTTCTTGTCCATTTGTTCCCCTGCTTATTCTTCTTCTACCCGCTCCACTCCTCTTTCTTCTGCGGCAGTCTCCTCAAGGGCACCGCGGCGCGCCTCCGCCCTGCCAGACCCGACACCTGCGATCACCTCACTCGGCTCTGCGGGAGGAAAACGTGTGTTTTATGGCGACCTGCGGCTCGTTCATCACTCTCTGAGCACTGATACAGATGCTCCTCCTCAGCTTCACCAGAGAGAGAGAGAGAGAGAGAGAGAGAGAGAGAGAGAGAGAGAGAGAGACTTGGGGGGATGAGAGAGGAGGGGGGAACTAATCATGATGTCTGAGCATGCGTGACATCCATTAAACCACCAGCACTGTCCCCTTTGATCACTGCGTGTCACCCCAGAGTGTATTTTCAAGTGTGTGTGTGCGAGAGAGACAGACAGTGGGAGGGAATGAATGAAAGCAAAGTGGAAATAATCAAACAAAGCAAAAAGACAACTCAATTTCCTTGTTTTGCATGAAAAGAGCTTTACAGACTGTATATAATGACCTGTCCCTTCCTATTGCATCTCTTGTAACCAGATTTCTCCGTCTCTCACTCTCTTTTAAACTTAAATTGGCTTTAAAACGGGATTACCAGGTAAAGTGGGCAACTGTTGGGGTCCATAGACCTTCACGACCCCCACAAGTCCCAGATTCTCTCTATTGATTGTTTCTGGTAATTTGATTAATTGCAAATTTGTTACCACTGAATAAGAATATCAACCAATGTTGAAATATGGGCCTTTAATCAGGTGCATTTGCATCAATACTTAATTTTGAGGCCCAGATTTACTCAGGTCTGTGTCACAAGCCATTTTTAATACCGTTTTCTAAGATTGTTCTGTGCTCTCATAGTGCATATCCCTATACTGTATAAATCTGTAGAATTCATTTATGCATACACAATGCACAGCATCACATGATGCTGGTGGTGTCGGATGTCAATAGGTGCCTGCAGCTAATTTTTTTCCCTGCGGCCCACACAAGAGGTTAATCCAACCCTTAATCCAATTTATATGTACAGTATTGGGAAAGTGGGTTGTATGGATTTACAGTGTTTGAAGACCTCCTCCAGTCAAAAATATGTTTTTCTTCTTGTTCCTTTAGTTGGATGTCTGGCCATCACTGTGCATAATGATGTGTGTGCAGAGTTTGACACTAGAAGGCTGTTTTCACATTTATCTGCTGAAATACAAGAATGATTTGAGACATCGCAACTAGGTTGAAAGCCAATCGTGGTGCAGTAAAGAACATACAGTGCACATACACTGAGAATGGACTTTTCAGTAGGAGTAGAAATAGGAGACATCTTGTGTCCAGCTGTTAAACTTTTGTAATGAACAATATTTGCATATTCATAGACTCTGGAATTTTTAATGAAGGAGAAAGACTAGATGTAAACAAAATATTTTTTGATGAAAAACAATATCAGAGACACAGTTTATTATTCCAAACAGAGGATTTTTTTATGTCTTAAAATGTAACTGGAGGGAATCTTTAAGAAGTAAGTATGAATATACAGACAGGTGACAAATTAAAGTATAAACAGGCCTGAATGTTTGACCCCTACAGTGAGGGGATCTGGTGGCTCTGTTATGCTGTGGGGGGCATTTTGCTGGCATGGTTTGGGTCCACTTATCCCCTTAGAGGGAAGGGTCACTGCAAATCAATACAAAGTGGTTCTGAGTGATCACCTTTATCCTATGACGCAATATTTCTATCCTGATGGGAGTGGTCTCTTCCAGGATGACAGTGCTCCAATTCACAGGGCACGAGGGGTCACTGAATGGTTTGATGAGTATGAAAATTATGTTAATCATATGCTATGACCTTCGCAGTCACCAGATCTCAACCCAATTTAACACTAATGGGAGATTTTGGACTGACGTGTTGGACAGCACTCTCCACCACCATCATCAAAACACCAAATGAGGGAATATCTTTTGGAAGAATGGTGTTCATCCCTCCAGAAGAGTTCAGCGACTTGTAGAATCAATGACAAGGTGCACTGAAGCTGTTCTGGTGGCACATGGTGGACCAAGACACTTTATGTTGTTTTTTTCCTTTAATTTGTGATCCGTCTTGTATATAGTATGTTATAATAACTCAGATTTTTAAAAGTAAAAACACAATTTGTATGCACACTATTAAGTCATTGAAAATGAATAATGATACACTGTATGTCCAATCATGTTTGGTCTGGGCTGTTTTTTTTATGGGTTGGGTTAAGCCCCTTATTTCCAATAAAGGGTCTTGAAGTTACAACCTACAATACTGGTTTAGACAGTAATGTGTTTCCAACTTTGTGGCAACTGTGTGTGTTTTCCCTTCCCTGGTTCAACATGAATATGCCCCTGGGCAGAAAGTGTGGTCCATAAAAAAAATGGTTTTCCCAGTTTGTTTCCCAGGCATGGAGAGTAACGGAATACATGGAGCACCGTTACGTAATAAGGATACAAAAAAAGTACCTTGAAAAATGGGGATTATTAACAGGATTACAATTTTAAAGAACAACGTACTGCCATGCAAGACAAAAGTAAGCACTGCAGGAATGAGAGGGCTGAATAACTCACTGATCCACGATGGTGTGAGTAGAGAATGATGCCACATAGCGCGCGCAGGTGCGCACAGCAGGCGCACGTACACACACTTCACACACAGTGAACTTATGTTGGTAGGGCAGGCAGGGGCGGTCGTTTTCCCCCGCTGCTACACACAGTTTGCCTGTGTGAGAGCTTCACACAGCCAGTGGGCCAAGTGTTGGTTCGTAAGAGGCTTTCCCTGAGAATGTTCTCTGTAATGAGCATCATGTGTTGTGCATTGGCAACTGCCTGAATTTGCAAGTTTTTCTTTAAAAATACACCGAGCAGAGGATGCATTTTTGATGCTAAAAATCTCGCTTTCCCCATTTTTTTAATTCTAAGGTTACATTGTTCTGTTGTCTTACAGAATACAGTGTCTTTATTTGCATATTTGGTATTGATGTAATCCAAAAGTAAGGGAAAGTCAAGTTATGTTACTTTAATAGTGTGATACTTGGATAAGGTAACTGACTACATTTTCTAACAGGTAATTAGTAATTGTATTGTAATACATTTTAAAATGACCCTCCCAACCCTGCTGACCTCACTAACAATTATGTGGCTGAACAGGAGAAAATCCTGTTACTGTAACTTTTGGTAGAAGTTTAAGATTTGAATATGATGATGATTGAAAGACTGGTGAGGAAAGATAAAAATAAGAAGGAGGCAGATTTCAAAGGATCTCTGTATGTTTCTCTCTGCCCTCTGTCTTCCACTGTTTCACTCACAAACATTGCACAATCTCACACACTTTCATCAACCTGACAGTAATTGCTTTGACATTTTGCTGCTATAACACTTGTGTGCTCTGCTCCGTTTCAAGCTGTATTAACCTTTGCCAGATGCAGCTGGGTTGACTGTTGTTAGGTTTCACCATCCTACTGTTTAATAAGAAGCCTCGGGCTGCTGCTACACTGTTAGCACAGGAGAATGACTTCTCTGCTGGGACTGTGAGAGACGCACAGTGGTAAACAGCAAGATCAAATAAAGTATGTAACCATGAGCATATGATGATAATCAGAATGTTCACTAATTGCCCCAGAAATTAGGATCATGGGAATAAAGCAGCCCATAAAAATCAACAACAATCTATGAAAGAAAATTAACCAGTCTGCATATTACAGGGTTTGCTTTTTTTCATATCAGTGGTAATCAAATGAGTGCCTTGGAGAGTGTGTAGGTTTCCTTGCCAACCAATTACTACACCTGGTGATTTCACTTTTAACTCTTGACTGTGATGACAGTGTGCCACGCTAGATATCAAATTTAACAGTGCCAAGATAGCATGTTGATGATTTAACAAGGAGTCTTGAGGCTTTGCTGTCATTCTCGTTAGTCAGTTCACTGTCTCAATGTGCACAATTGAGCTCATAGAGATCATTTTTCCATCCTTGCATTATTTAGTTTCTTGTGTCAGTAGTTATATATCTGAGTTATATAGATGAGCCATCTAGGAAGAAAAACATGAATTGAGAGTGATTTGTTAGAGGAGGAACTTTTAAATTATTTGAAATTCAGCAAAGTCATTTGTTAAGAAATTGAATTTAGTGGTCCCGTTTACATAAAATAATCCACTTAAGTGGCTTAAAGGGCAGATTACATTCACATTCAGGTACCTTTTGACCTTCAAAGATTTAAAGGATCCAGCAAAATGATTTCATTCAGTCAAGAAATAATTGAAATTAAGTTATTTACATCAGCAGTGTGCTTATTTCAATTTTTAATGGTGATGACACAAGCTTGCACAACAGAATGAGAGTGTAATTCTTCCTTGTAAATACGCCACCAACTATACCAATGTTTTCATCTACAAAAACAACACATTACTGGTACAACACTCATGAAAAACAAAGCTGTGGATAGTTTTGAAAGCTTGCCAGCTGTCTCATAATTTCGATCTGAGCTGTTACACAATCTAGCTTCAAATAGACAGAAATGCACACACACACACACACACACAACATACCACACCTGGTCTGGCTCATCCTCTTGTTTTGTAGATTTTTTAGAACAATGTTCAGACAAACCGAGATAAAATGTATGACAAATTATGTGTGGTGTCAACCAATCAGAACATTCATTAAAATCTGGTTGTTTGTAGACCAGTTTTCTAAAATTGTCTGATTCTCTTGACAACCTGAGTTTCTAAAGAGGCATCTGTCAGATTTCCAAAAAACAGACATAATATCTGTCATGACTTTACAACAGTAAGCTACTAATGGATTTTTTTTTTGCCACTTGGTACCTGGCCACCCAACAAATAAGAGTCCAATATTCACTCTCGTTTTACCTCTGTTTTGGTCTCCACCAGCTCCTGAAGGAGATATCTGGCTCTTTAGCTGCTAAATGCTTCACCAGCTAACTGCTAACTTTGTCTATCTGTTGTTTGCGGATGGACACATAGCATGCAGAGGGTTTATCAGAGCTTTTCTGATTAAAAGAAAACAAAAACTGTTGCCTGCTGTGACTGGAAACAAGGTTGATGACAAGTTGCAAGTCGGCAAACTAAAACAATGAACTGATGCTTGAGATGCTCCAAAGAGCTGAGGGGAACAGCAGGTGTCAGGTGATAATTCTCTGTGGGCTTGTCACTAAGAGCGAGCCCTTTTACATAGTAATTTAATCCATTGTTGATATAAAAATATTGATTGGTGCAGCTTTAAGTTACTCAAGTATTCAAAGATGCTATTTGTTAATTAGTACTTTGTGCTTGGGAAATGCAAGTCTCATTGCACTTGGATTTTCATCAACAAAGAATAAGGTTTATGACAGCTCTATTTTTTAATGTTAATTAAAAGAAGCCACCCATTTAAAGCCCATTATCTGAGCCATGTTTTGTCATGCAGCAGTGCTTTCAAAATCTAGTGTCTAGTTGGAGCATGCTGGGATATGTCTGAGATTATGGATGTTACTTTTAAGTACTGACTGTCATAGAGCTCAAAAACTACCCTGCTTTGACTTCAGAAGACAAAAATTCAGGAGACAAAATGTAAGCTTACTCTCAGGAGCCCTGTTCCCCTTCAAAATCACAAACAGCACAGTGGAAAATAGGGATGTCAGACTCTGAACTTGTACTGTTTATTTATTAAACACAGCTGGGGTGGTGTTTTCACATAATTGCCCTGGAAATGCTTCCCAAATTGACTGTTTAAAAATGAGTCCGACACGGAAAAATGGAGCACTGATGGGAAAAGTTAATTTACTCGTGTATTGTTTTGTAACGAGTCTGTCCCTTGGACTATATCTATAGTGACCAGGCTGAGAGACAATGTAGATCTACAGATCCTTCTTTCTTTCTTTCATCTATGCATTTGCTTTAGGCTGTTTCTCTGAGGATGAGGAGGAATATCTACTGTTTCCATGGTTACGTCGAATAAGAGTACATTGGCCCCAGCTATTTAGGGCACTGTTTAAATCCAATCGACTACTCCTTCGCCAGGTTTTGGGGAAAAGGTTCATATCTAGATTCGAAGTCACAGCCTCCGGGGAGGAGTTGGTGACTTGCTGTGATAAGAATATGCTAAGGGAAGTAGAGATGAGCTGACAGCAGGGAGGAAGTAGAGACGGAGGGAGGCAAGTGGGGGTGATGAGAGCGGTGTAGTCGAGTGGAGATGGAAAGGATGGAGAGGATGGGAGAGGCAGGGAGGTTTTTGATGAATTCAAGGACACATGGGAGAGCCAGAATCAAGATGTTTTCTTTACTGTCCGCCCCTCTTGTTCCATCTCTGGTCAGGATTAAATGAATTATGGAGTGGGGAGGAGGAGAGGAGCGGCAGTCGGAAGGGAAAGGTTGACTTTGAGTGTGCTAAACTTGGGTTTTTCCTTAAATCTTTGAGTATATGCTGCAACCTCATCTGTGTTTTCCTGTGTGAATCTTTCTTTCTCAAACTCCCCCTCAAACACATTTTCAGTCTGTCTGTTTCTAACTTATGCTCACACACACACAAACACACACACACACACACACACACACACACACACACACACACACACACACACACACACACACACTGGCACACATGCAGGTTGGTATTGTGTTTCTGCCAGTTTCACACTTGTTTGACACTGGAGCATCATGATTCTCAGTCTGTCAGATATTACCATTCACGGACATCAGACTGAAATGTTGAACAGTTTAATCAACAGTTTGGTTTTTTCTATAATAAATAAAAAGTTGATATTTGCTCATACAGATTCATCTTCAGCATCAATCAATATTCCTCTGTCTCAGGGGATTATATGGGTCTGTTTTGGGGCATTGGGTGTTAATGAACTATAAACAAGATGTCATTATTCAAAGCTGGGGTCCTTGGATGTCTGAGCGCTTGTTCTCATTACAGGAAGAGCTGATGAGAGCAGAAATAAGTGAACCGCAACCGCAGACAGGACACATTCATCAACAAGCCTCTGTGGTGGAGGGGAGAAGCAAGGGAGTCAAAAAACTAAAGTGGGATAAAAACACCACCACTGAGATTCACATGGGGATAAGATAATGATCTTCAGTGGAAATGGGAGCCTGGACTGATGATGTACAGTGTTACACACACATACACTGCAGCAAAAAAACTTGGCTCTGTCAATCACTACTGGTGTGTGTTCCAGTGAGAGAAAGAGGGAGGTGGATGTGATGGACGATGAATGCTTGATTCAGGAGTGAGGTTGGGATAGACCGTAATGGCTTTTTCCAGCTAATACGGCACTCTGATCTCTCATACATTTTGCATTACCACAGCAGTGGAAGGGAAGAAAAGAGGAGGGGAGGTGGGGAGGTGGGGAGGGTAAAAACAAGGGTAGACGGGGGAGAGGCAAGAGAGGCATGTGGAGAGAGTCAGAAAAGGGGTACCAGAGAGGTAGAGAAAAAGAAAAGGCCTCTGGAGTAAAAAAAAAAAATACTGCAGGCAAGGTCAGAGGGAATTAAAAATAGAACAGGCATACAGGCGTAGAACTGCCTCTCAGTTAGTCAACAGCCCCAGAGATGAGACAGAGCAAAGGAATAAAACAGACCTTCATTACATAACTCTCCAAACGTCAAACGACTGTGCTTCATCCAAAATAAAGGGAGAAGGTTTGAAATGAGCCATCATCAAAGAACCCTCTGAGCCCCTGAGGCCTGTGTTTTCCCACAGAATTGAGATGTTTGTCTGTACTATCGACTATTGGAGTGATAACCTGTGATTACATTGACCGTCTAAAAGGGTTCGCTCTGCTTACAGCCTCTGTTGCCATGGTTACAGCCCCGGGAAAAGTTTTTAGATCATGCTGGATGCTGTGATTGCATCCAATTATGCCGGTGTTTGCGTGTATATGTATATATGTACGCACTTAAGGTCAATGTCTGGCGTACTGCAAAATCTGTGTTAAAACAATAGGAACGTGGATCCAGAAATTTTGATTCACATGCCATAGAAGTCTACTGGTTATGTAACTCAACATTGCACCATGCATACTGAAAAAATAAGGCATAGTCTGAATAAAACACCATCATAAGCTTAAATACCAGGTAGATTTTAGAGATTTTATCCTGGGCAGGTGTCTGCAAAATGATGTTTAGAAGATAAAACTGTTTATATTGAGGTTTTTGAGATTTTTTTTGGCCCAAAGGGAAGATAAAAAAGCTTGCAATTCACAGCAAAACACTGCAATATATTGCAATACTCTGCACAGACAGCCCTGCTTTGTCTGAGTTTGTCTGAACCTTGTTCAAAAAACTCAACAAGACAAGAGGATAATCAGCCAGTTTATTTTCAAGTGTGGTATGTAATGTATGTGTGTGTGTGTGTGCTCATTTGTACCTATTTGAAAGTTAGATTGTGTAATTTCTCAGATATAACAGATGAGATTGTAGTTGGAGGTTAAATATGCAAAGTTATGAATTTATATTTGGAGCTTTATTTAATTTAGCAGTTCATAAAAGTAGGTTCATTCATACTTCATCAGTGTTTATTAATTAATACGTCTAAATGAGTGCACTGACAGCCCCGAAATCAAACATTTAGAACATACAGTATGTTAAAAATTTGAGCTGAATTTTTTATTTCAGGGCTATTCAGGAGGTGAGGCCTGAAATGTAAAATACTGCATTGTATGTGTCAGTGGCCAGAGGATACAGTAATGTTATTGCTGGGCTCAGAGCTGATATGTTATTATGGAAGTATATATTTTTAACTACAACAGAGTGTCATTATCCTGCAGAAATAAACTGCTTATTCAGTTTGAACCAGGGACAAGAAACAATTTCCGCATGTGCTGTAAATAAAATCTTGTGAATAAAACATAAAAGATTGCTGCAGAGTACAGATGACACAAAGACAAAAATAAGAAAAATATGTTGCCATCCTATCAGTGATGCTCTGCTGCAGCAGATCTTTAATACAGGTGTCATTCAAGTTTTGGGGCATATTGGTAACCTCAGGTGTGTTTATGCTGCTCTTCTGACCTAGTTCTTATATCTTTGTCTAATGCTGGTAATCTAAGAACAGAGCATGGAAGACTTTTTACTTTTTTTTTTTTTTTTAACCGTTGCACACAATAAAATTTGCTCTGGAGAAGGATATCATTTAAACAGGGGCATCTACCTTGAGAGAGGTGAGTTTAAACTGTATTTGATTTGATTATTGCTTTGACTAAAGTAAACAAAAAAGGTAACAAGACATCACAGGACTGAGATCACACCCTGATCAGAAGAGGCAGCTTTAAGCCACCGTGTTGGTCTCTGACCTGCTAAATAACTCTGGAGGAAAACACCAAATCCCAGTGTTGCTGTTCTGTAGCTGACCTCTGACCTCTCTGTTAAATAGAGGAGAAAAAATGTTTTGTCTTTATGGGAATCAACAGAGAACCTTCAAAAAACAGATAAGTGTATTATTCCCTTGATTTGGATCTCCAGAGCAACTGATGACAGCTGGATGGTGGCTGTGAATTACTAAGACTTTCCCTGAGGTGCCTTTTAGCAAGGCACTTGACCATATGACTCCAGAGGATTATAATACATAAATAGGTGTGTGTTTAGACATCAGCAAAAACTGAAAAGTTGTAAGTGTGGAATTACACAAAAATAATGATGATAGTGGTTATATAATGATATTATTCACATATTTGTGATCTTTCAATGTTACTTTAAGCATATGCAGCGTTATCTAAGAAAAATATAAAAGATAAGTACATTTTTTTTCATTTGGTTTGTCAGTACTTACACATAATTTTGTCCCTGTTTTTCCCATGATTAGTTTTTGACAAACTGACCAGGTAGCTGGTGTAATATCCACACCTGTGGAATGCCTCATTACACCAAACATTAGGGGATAATAACGTCTGAATATTTATGTGTGAGTGTGTCTGTGTGTTTGTATAAAATAACCTCAGGGGGAGGATCTGGCTGCAGCTTTTATGGGAAAGACGTGCTGTTGCTATGGCAAACAACAGTGTGTCCATTAGATGAAACACCACCCGGTACATTTGTGTGTGGGTTTGAGTGCACATGTGCATTATCTATTGCAAAGATCATGCAGCAGAGATGCATTGAATGCACTCAGAAACACACACGACCTATTGCAAGTGTTTGATATCTACTTAAATACTCTCAAGTGGGACTAACATAATTAACTGAAGCCACTGCTTCCCCTGTCAGTCTCCATCTCTCTCCTCCTGGTATTATCAGGCCATAGTGAGCGGGAGTGAGTAATGCGAGTAGATCCAGGCTCTGTAATTGAATTTATGTATGTCCAATTCCAGCCCTAGGACCCTCATGGAGACAAATGGGATAGGAGTTTGGCCAGATTCACATGCTGACTCTTTCTTTTTCTCTCTGTATCTCAGGTAGAGAGGAGAGAGAGAGAAATGATCAAATACAACCCCAGGTCAAAGGTCGTTAATGCACTCAGGGGCTATTTTACGAGCAGTGTAACCTTGACTTTTTGATTCTTCACTCAAATCCAGATTGCAGAAATGTGCTCTTCAGTGACTTTATAGGAACTGCAATAATTAGCCCATCAATCAATTAAGGGACACAATCAAGAGAACATTAATCTGCAACTATTTTTTATAATTGATTCATTATTTTAGTCATTTTTCAAGCAAAAATGCCCAACATTTGCTGGTTCCAGCTTCTCCAACATGTGGTTTTGCTGCTTTTCTTTGTCTTTTATGACAGTAAATGAAATCTCTTTGGATGTTGGAGTGTTGGTTGGACAAAACATGACATTTAGAGACATTGCTTAGTGCTCTGGGAAAATGTGACATGCATTTTGCATTACGTTTTGACATTTCACAGACTAAATGATTGATCAATAAAGAAAATAATTATTTGCATGCCCATATAGGTGATATATATATGTATGATATATATATATATGTATATTTTATTCCACTATGGTATTATTTTAGGATTTTGAGATTTATTTTAAATCATAGTAGTTGCATTTATGTAATATTATACTTAAGTGTATAGCTGTAGTGTTTATAATATTCCAAAAGGAAATCAGTACGTATTTATTTGTTGTTTTTATGAATTTGAACCCTATAAAGTGCTTTGAATCGTCGTATTTTTTTTTTAACAGTCTTATCTAAATTTTAATTGACCTGAAAGAGAAATAGGGGGAGTCTCTGTGCTCGTGTGCGCGTCCCCGCCAGTGTTGTGCTGGCGGGGTCTTTTGCGGGTCCCTCCCCCTCCCCGTGCTCGCACCCCCTGAGGCGCGCGTCCGCCGCGGCCCGCTGTGTCCGCCAGGGGGCAGCTGTGTCTCGGTCTGAGGCTGCGCCGCTCCCGCTGCATCACAGAGAGGAAAATACCACCAGATGGCGGTTTAGGATTGCTGCTCTTCTCTCAAGGCGCGGTTCCGCTCGCACGGCCAATTTTCAATATTAAAATACCCACGATATTATAACGAAAATCGATTTATTATTTCGGAAGGCGGTAATCGATTCGGGGATGGTCGTGAAAGGTGAGTGTCTTGTGTTTTTGTCGTGTTTTGTGCGGTGGGAAGGGAGACGGAGCACAGATTAAAGATGGTGGACACAGACAGGGAAGACTGGTTGGTTGGGGGATGGGCGCTAGCGGCTAACGGAGGTGAATGTGCTTTCTCTCTCTTCCTCAGTTACATTATAGCCTAGCAGAGCCATTAGCTTGCGAGCTAGCCCCCCAAAATTTCGGCAAGACAACTTGCAAGAAGGGCAAGTGGTTGCCGCAGCGGTGGCCTGTTCGCCACCAATTTCCAACCGGCGCTGGAGTTTGGCTTGTCAACAAATAAAGAGCCATGCGGTGTGACGTGTTTTCTTGCTCTTTGCAAGGCAGGAATCAGAGCATCACCTTCTCTCATTTGCACAGCCGTGTTATGATTGTACAGTATTGCCCTCCTGCCGTACGGTGCTTTCTGTGCGGTTAGGTTCGTCAACCACGCAAACGCCACGTTGTTGTACATTTTTTTTCCCTCTCTGCCATCAACCCACGGCAGTTTTGCTTTTGTGCACTCTCAGAGATGTTCAATATGTGTTCTGAGTTGCTACTTTTTTCCTGTCAACACCAGCATCCCATCTCTCTCCCTCTCTCTCTCTCTCTCTCCTATGTGCCTTCAAGTTTTCAGAGTGGTGCTGACTTTTTACACGGACAATAAACAGGTTGCATGTTTCATGAATGACAGCACGTGAATGCTTTTTTCCTTTTTTTTAAAAAAACAATATAGTGTTTGCTTTTTGGACTCGTGCATGTTTAACAATGTTATTATGGCGCTTCTCTCCCCTTCCCGCCCCCTTCTGTGCGGGAAGCAGGCAACACTGAGCGGGGAAACATGAGTCACATTAAGGGGGATGGGCTCCACCAGTCAGCCCTACAGGTTCATACGGGCTCCAGTCCTGGCCGTCCCCTCCCCTTTCCACACTGTTTGGGGATTGTTGATAGTGGGTCAGAGTGGCTCCCGGCAGTGTGCATGAACCTCACATTGTTGCATAACTGCTTTGTTTACTGTCAGCCATGTGATGCTTCATACAGGCTGTCTTGGATTGCTATCTGCAGACCCGCTTGCCTGCCAAACTTGTCTTATCACTCAAGTGTTTCCACCCCATAATGCACAAATCACACTTAATTTATCCTGCAGAACAAGTTAATCAATACACATTACATTTCGGTAGACTTGTGTTTTGCATATGGCGTTGAAAACCACATGTAGATAGTTTGGAAATGGTTTTCTTCCTGCTGTTGACATATTTTTTGAATAAATGGATGCCTAAAATATTAAAGTTAATAATGTTTTGGTGGATTTTTTTGAGTATATTTTAAATTTATAAGCATAATCTAAAAGCAAGTGTATACTGTAGCATGTCCATATCTCTATGTGAGGGAATAGTTGCTTTAGAGGACCTGTAAAATATATTATGTTTGGTTTTGACATTTGGAAAAGTCTATTTAGGAGGTGCAAAAACTTACAAATTATGCTCTATATTCCCTCGAGATGAATATACTATTTCTTATATTGAAACACCTCATCTGATTACAGCTAACTGAAGTGGCTTCAGTCCAGATATAAACTGGAAGTGGATGTGTAATTATATATTTTTCCCTTCCTGCTACAGTCAGTCAAGTCCAGCAGGGCAACAGCTATTGGACTTGAGTATTTCAACAGGCCCTGCTGTATTGCCAATGGATCTGTTGTACACTATGCTAAATGTGAACCAGTTTTCCCAGTACATTAAATTAATTTGGGATTGCGCGACCAAAAAGATTTGTCCTTTCCCTAAAATGTACTGTAAATGAAACTTTATTAATAAGATTGTACAAAAAAGACTACAATAAGGAAACTATTAAAAAAATAATGTAATTTCCGTGAAACACTCATCACTAATCAAATGCCAAGCTCGAGCCGGCTGATATCAACACTTTCAGCTGTTGTCAGAACATTAGTATTTTTGTATATATTACATATTCCTATCAAAATGCAGCGTGAAAACACAGTTTAAAGTGTGAATTTGTTGAAAAACCCTGCTGGAGTAGTGTATTCATAAAGATCAGTGTAGAAAAATTTGTTCCTAATCTAATCAGACATTAGATGATGAACGTGATGCTGTAATTTACAACATTTTGGAAACGTCAGATTCTCCACCTGTAGTAAACAATAATTAACTGATAATATCTACACACACTAGACATATAAACACACATACTGTGACCTTTGCTCCTCTTCCATGTGAAGACTCATAAAGCCTCATGTTTTTAAGCTAGTGCTCATAGTAGTCGGGTTGCATTGCAGACGTTGTTTACTTATTTAGCATGGAACCCGTATAGACAGCTGTCTGTTGCTTGGACTCACTTTAAAAACATAATTACAGTTGTATTGCAGGCATCCACCATTAAGACACACAGTTTAATGGGCTCTCAAATCAATTGGTTCAGATACATCCATGTTAATAGGAGAAGTATGCAGTAGCTCTGATGCCCCACACCACAGAAATGCTTTAGAAACAGCTGTGTTTTTTGGCTTGTAGTAAAGAAACCCTCTATGAACGAAATACTGTTAAATGATTTTTTATCTCACTGAGTCTTTGAATTCCCACACAGTTTTTATTTCTGTTTGAGGAATACTGTGATGAATATCCGGTTATGTACCAGTCTGTCCCTGCCTTGGGTTTTGGGAATAAAACAGTATGAAAGCCAACCATTAAGTGGCATTTCTTGCACATTTTTTATACAGTGACAAGCTTTAGGTTTCATGTCATTGTTTTAAATCTTTTAGATAACATTAAGGGTTAACAGAAATGGTGAATGATCCCTCCTCCTTCCTCTATCCCTTGAGTCGCTTGGCTCTTTGCCCTGGCTCTTCCAATAGTAGCCTAGTGAGCATAGTAATACAAGCCTGAGAACCACATATTGCAGCTTATTAGTAGTATACACACATAATGTAATTTGTTGCAAATATGGGTATTTGTTTACAGGAGAATTGGTTTGACACTGTTTAAAAAAAAAAAAAGCAAACGGCACATCTTTTATTTCCTTTTACTTTAGTAATTGAGCCTTTTAAACATAAAGGTATTAAAGAGGATATTGTTTTAGGCGTAGTATCAAATTGGAACGAGCAGATTTATAAATTGTGCCACTTGATAGTTTCCGAGCCAGAGGCAGTCACAGCTCGATGGCAGTGTGCTTTTTGTTAGAGCCATATGCTTATAATGACACAGCTCAGGAGATTATGTAATGGCTTTGACATTTGTCAGAGCTCATTGCACGGTGACCTTGATTCAAGATGTTGGCTATAAGAAGAACAATAACTGCTCCTCATATTTGTCCAGCCTTCGTTGGAGGAAGAGGTATCAGATAGAAACCTGATATTACTGCCGTCTGCCCTCATTAGTCTATTTATCTCTCTGTCTAATAATATATTAATCATATAACACATCTTTAAGCAATGAAACTAACTTAATGAAGCCCAGTGTTAAGAATTAAGCACTATTTAATCAACCCTAATTACAGTTTTCTCTTTAATTGCATTCATTAAAATAATAGAATAAGGCAGCATTCGACATACCAGTTATCCTAGTAGTTTCCCCCAAATTACTTGGTATGATGGTGCTGTCAGCTTTGAAAAAAGTGTATTACTAACGACATCTACTGCATATAATCTGCTACGATTACACAAGAACCATGCACTCATCGTTTTGTTTGTTTTTTTACGTACGGTTGAGTAGGATGATGTATCGCCGCTGCTGTTATTTCATTGTTTAAAGAAAGCCCTGAATTCCGGTCATGTCAGTATGCAAACAGATCTTTTGTTATGATTTCTAAAATACTTTTGTCACCCATGGCTGCAAGGATATCCTTGTGATGTGGCTTCCTGTTGAGTAATTGGCTGCATTGCTGTTGACTGTCGCTTACTGGGCCGGTCAGGTCAAACCAAGCCAGGAAGAAGAAAACTAAACTGAATTTGTTGACTTAATTACAGGTTCATGTCGAAATTGAACGTTTTCTTCTACTTTCATACGTTTAAGCCAGTGGATCCTGACCGATACTTGTAAGAAAAACAACTACAAATGCTTGAAAATGACAACTTTACTGAGTTTTATCCATGTTTTCAGGGTTATTTTCTCAGTATAATATGTAGATTCATTGGCCACACATGCACAACATTATGTCGCTGCAGCCTCATTACACAGACATTAGAGCGATGTAACTTATTGGTTCTGACCTATTTAGTGTCATGACACTTAACACAGAGAACTCAGGCACCATTAAGCTAAATATTGATCGTTCAAAAATGTCCTGCACAGCTTATTACGATCAACTGTGGCGAGATGCCAAAGTGTGAAGAGCTGCTGGCCAAGGAGTTAATAGCATTAACAATGAGAAGGGTGCATTCAGGGGCAATGATATATAGCACCGTTGTCAGTGTTTTAAATATTATAATAGAATACCATAAATTGTTCCAATGTAAATTCAGTATTCACAGAGCTGTAGACAAATCAGAGCCCATACGCTACAAGTGAGCCGCATATGAAACAATATATACAAGTTATTATCAATTATCTGCTCAGGTCAGGCTTTTTGTGCTCACGTTTAGACTGGAAGCATATAAAACAAACCTTGAAATATTTGGTAAACATAGATTTTTCCTTTTAACTGAAAGCAAAGAGGAAAAACAAGGTTACAGAAGCAGCTGGTGACCACAGCTTGTGTACTGGCTTGTAAATTTCTCCCTGTGGAGATCTACAAACATATCAATAACACAGATTTGTGTGGAATTTGTGCTAGTACATGCTAGCTTTGCTTCACAGCCATTATCAGCATGGCCAGGACGGGGTGCAAAATCAACTGTTTTGTCCACCGGCTAACAAAATGGCTAGTGAACGTTCAGATTTTACCAGCCACTCATTAGATTACCATTGTGTTTTTGGCTGGTGAGTGAAGCAAATCTACCAGCCACTTGCATATTTTACCAGCAGTTGGCTGGTGCTAAGTTTGTGCCCCGGGCTAAACTGAGAATGTTTAAGTCGCCAGGCTGATTTGGAAAGGAAAATTGCATATTGTCAGATAACAGTGATGATATAATGATAGGTCAGATAACGTCATGACAGCTGATTCGATCTTCAGTGTCATAAAAGAGGCTGAGTTTCTTTGTTAAAGTATTACTACTCAGCTGTCAGGTTGAACAGTAATGAGACGAGGTGCGTCATGTCACATGAGTGTATGTGTGTTTTGCAGGTTTTGTGATCTCTCCCTGGTATTCCTTCATGGCTCAGCGGTTGCTAGGCTGAGCGAGCTGCCTTTACCTGCAGCTGACGCACAAGTGTGCTTGCTGATGCAGCCAAGTCTGCTGGCTGGCAGTGGTTATATAGTTTTCTAAAGAGTCGAGAGTGGGAAAACAATACAAGGCTTTACTTTCCAAAGTCAAGACGGCTCTTTTCTCTTTCAACCCACTACCTGTATTATGAATAACTTAGAGCCTAACTGGATCTGAGCTTCACTACATGCAGAATATACTGAAACAGACTTAACACAAGCCTGCGTTTTTTTTTAAACAAAGCTTCCAAGTGAAGTTAATCTGACTTTTCTGGCCTTAAGGTCTGCAGTTAGGTAGCTTTACACTGATCATGTTGAACAGAGGTGGATAGCAACAAAGAACATTTACTGAAGTGCTTAATATTTTTGATGCTCTGGCACTCTGAGTATTTACACTTGTGTGAAAATGTGCACTTCACTACATTTCAACAGGACAATTTAGAGTTTTTACTCAAGTCCATTTATTTGGCAGCTGTAGTTACTAGTTAGATCGATTGTGAAGGTTTTATATGTGGAACAAATGCTAATACAATACGATTAAGAGTTTAAACCAGCTGTGGCATGTGGCCCATTAAAACCAGCTACTACAATAAATTACCACTGACAAGTTAACACAGAAATGATTTAAACTCTTCATCACATTTTATTTTTGACACCCATGTATATTTCGCAGCGTTTACTGTTCATTTTAAATGCTGGAATCTAACAACCAATTCACATAGAAAGTGTTTTTAGAAGTGTTTTTGACATCCGTCACTCGCGCATCTCACAGATCAGATACGCTTCTATTTTATTAAATGTATTAATACCACAATGACTCCGAGACATGTGTGAGTGACACGCGTCTCACAGAAACCCCCTGTGTTTTTTAAGCCCAAGTCTATTTCTGTCACATTTAATGACGTGTAATCTGCACAGACAGCTGTTTTAAATCAGTGGTTCTCAAACTTTTTCACATCAACGACCCCTGAACTGACACAAATTAGACCACAGATCTTTGATAAGATTTTGTTCCACAGTCCCTCATCTGATAAGATTTTCAGCTTTTAGATGTTTTATTACAGAGAGTGTATGCAACCCATGACCAAAATCGTCATACATTCTGTCATTGTGTTACGTATAGATGGAATTATAGTGGAAATAAATTATTCCCCTTTTTGCCGGGGACCCCCTGGACCCTCCTCAAGGAACCCTGCCACTTTGAGAACCACTGGTTTAAATCGCACAAATATCCTGCTGTATATGTGTTTCACAACTTATTAACATTGATGGATCCCAATCTGTCTGTGAGCTCGCCTTTCACTACAGGCAGATTCCCCTCACTGGCTACGCTGGGGAAATAAATCAACAAATACAAACACTGTTGATTTCTTCCCATGCAGCCGACATGAAAACTATTTTGGTTCAGTAAATTTCTGCTGTCAGTCAGCCTCCTGGTTGAAGGCGGGTTAGCCGGGCCATCGGTCAGGAGTCTCTCAATAGACTGAACAGATCGGAATGTGCTTACAAGCCGCTCACGTCTCGCCTCCGGTGTGAATCCCCATTAACATTTAATGTAGTATGTTTATGTTACAGTGTTGCTATGTCTGCCAAAGAAAAGGACTCCCCCCACCCCCCCCCACCCCCCACCCCCGTGCACACTTGCCATGGTGAGTTGTAAATCTCAGCCAGACAGCGGTTTGTGTCGGCATTTGATATGATCTAATTTCAGCACACATTATGAATTCAGTAACAGTCAAGCTTCAACAATGAGATGTAAATCCATGGAAACCCCGAAAATAAGCGAGCGGTAATCACACTTAATTCTGACTTGTGTTAACATCATTTAAGTGTTAATTTGTTGTTGTCTCTTCACCTTGCTCAATCTTAAGTGTAACCATAGACACTCACAGCAGCATTATGGGTGAAAATTACTGTATTGTTATTTTCATCACTTGGAAAAACATTGAGTTGACATGCCAAAGCAGTGGTATGTTGCTTCACAGTACAGATGATATGAAGGAATTAAGTCATTGCTATTATCAGGAATGTAATGTTAGTTTTCAACATGAATACAGATGGTGTGGATACACTGAACAGCTCATATATTAGATGAGAACGATTTCCAAAACGAGCCACGTTGATTAGGAAACGTTGCTCCCACCTGTGTTTGGACTGACAGCAGTTCATTTTTACATCAGCGCTGTAAAATGGAGCTTTGTAGACTGGAACACCTTATTAAAGCCTCAGACAGACGGCTCAAAGAAAAGACTGCCACCAGCACTTCACTCACATTGAATGCAGAGGAGAGTTTAAGGTTGTATGAATACTGAGTCTTTGTGTGCTGTAGCAGATGCAGGTCTCTGTACATTCACGTTTTTTTATAAGGTAGATAGTTACCTGACAACATGCAAGAAATATTTTCCCCCAAAGGTCTACACATGTTAAAGAAAAATACTGGTACTGTTATGTATCTGTAGTTGCATATTTTACATTTGTCAGTTTCCTTGTTCTTCGGTGGAAAGAATGTCTTTTTGGCGCATCGGCCAGCGGTATGGTCGTGAAAGTTCTAGTTTTGCATACATGGTGATTGAAAGATGTGGATCATATCTCATATCCCCTCCAGAGGTGCAGTCCTTAGTTTATGAATGGGGGGGGGGGGGGGGCTTATGATACATTATTGATCACTTTGTTGCCTCCAGTTTCAAAGGCAATTGACATCCATGCTTATTGAGTCCCCAAGGGTTGGTGTTTGGGGAAATAAGTATATTCTCGCCTCTAGCTCGGGAAGGACCGGACTCCTAATCTAAATTTGGCACCAGACCAGACCCGCAAATCCTCTAGGTGTCATTTATACGGGCAAGGTTAACTACCAGCTTCAAACAACAGCAAATACCACCTCTTCAGCATCGGCTTTGGCAGTGTGTGTGTGTGTGTGTGTGTGTGTCTCAGCGGTCAGTGCTATTTGTGCACGCTCTTACTTAATATTGATTCACTGGCCTGTTCCAAGTCAATTCTCCGGCTGTACAGAGTGGAGATGAAGTGGTCACAAAACGGACAGAAATTTCAGCAAAGCGAGCTACTAGATAGATTTCCTGACAGGTCTGGAAACTGTAAATTTGCCAATTTTTTTATTGGCAATGGAAACAAACAACATGAAGAAGTTTTTACTGCGTACAGAAGAAATCGATATCTTCCAGAAACGGTCTCCGCGAACAAGATTGATGATAAAAAGTCGAGGTCTCGAATTGTATTTTAGAACATATTAAGGAAACTGCATTTGATTCATGGCTGGATAGTTTGATGCTGGGACACAATAATTTTATCCATTAATTTTTGATGAATCCCACTGAGATCTCCCACAAGTGGAGATGTGACAGGCTTGATTTCCTAATAAGAAATGCAGGGGTGCTTTTGCTTTTTGTTCACCGACAGTAGTTTGTGTTTGTATTGCTCAGACCCCATCTGCTGTTTCGTCCTGTGTGATGGGGATTAAGGGGCTTCTCTGGCCGCAGTGTCTGACTCCAGCAGATTATTTTGCCCCGTAAACCTCCTTTCTTATTCCCTGCTTGGCTGCGTATTATCTTAACAGCATTATCCACTTGTAAACCACACAGTCAAACACTGTATTAAACAAAACCCACAAACTGTTGACAGTTGTATTCGAGGTTTAAAACTAACGTTGTTTGAACACTGTTCACAGTGGCTGACTCCAACAGCACCCAGCCATAATGTGAAAGGAATGAAAGGACATTTGCAAATATTTTTAAGTGGAAAACTCTAAATATTCCAGGCAGTTTATGGTGATTTTTACATCGGACTGATGGTACGTGTAGCCTGCATGTTTTTGTACGTATGAAATCGAGGCGGAGAGTCTTTGCGCTGCATCACACACTTACTGTAAGTTGTAAAGGCACTTATGTGAGATGGAGAATCATTTGTAATGGACAGAGTAAATACAGAAATAATATATGATTAATTCATGATCATTTCAGATAGGGATGCAGGGATGTGATAGGAAACAACACAGATGAAGTTATGGGCTGAAAAACCAAAACCATGAGCTGAAAGACACTAAAACGCTCCGTTAAGCTAATGACATTTTTAGATCAGGGTAGCTTTATACAAAAACTAGCAACAGGTGGAAACTTTTAGCTCCGTCAGCCTTTTCTTTCCCGATCTGATTCCACAAATCTGTACACCTCATTTTGTGATAGTCGCTAAAATAGTTTTATATAACGTAAAAGTGGAAACACTGAGTCTTATAACATCATTGACAAAGAAACTGGATCGGTCACATCATTGCTCATAGCCAATCTGCTTATAAGGTCACCAGTTATGCAGGTTGGGTAATGCAGTGCAGCTAATTGTCATACAACCACTATACAATATGTTCTGTATTATAATAGCACCATATTGTAACTTGCAGCACCTGTGATTCACAGCCGTGTTCAACAGTCAGAATTTACCTGCACGTCCCCTGCAATGAATGTTAATTCGCCACTTGGAATTCATTGAATTGAATTAACAGAGCGTTTGCCCCTATTCTGGCTCTGCACTCGTAGCCCAGCCCGGCCGAGAAACCACCACAAACTGCCAACGATCCTATGAGGAAAACTGTTTTAATAGGGAGACAAGAGATTCCCCCGACTGTGCAGTAGCAATTATTTCCATTATCTCGTCATTCTCTATCGCTATTATGTCGCGTTGTGAGATTGTCAAAAGTAATGACAAGCTTTTCACATTTACAGCTATTTGTTTGGCAGAAAGTCATGAATGCCAAGACTTTGTAACTTTCACAAACCTTCGGCCTTTAATTGGTATAGCGCTGCAACAAACGATTGTATTCATTATCAGTTAGTCTGCTGATTTCCTTTTTTTTTTCACGATTTAATCATTTTGTCTATGATGGAGTGGTGGAGTATTCGGATGTCTTGTTTTGTCCGACCAACAGTCCAAAATCCAAAGACATTCAGTTTACTATCATGTATGACAAAGGAGAAATATTTGGCATTTTCACTTAAAAATTAGTAAAATGATTATTCATCAGAATAGTTAGCCATCAACTAATTGACCAATCATTCCAGCTCTAATCTGATAGTTTGATGTCCCATCGAGATATGCATGTTTAATTTGCCTAATTGCTTGATTAAATTTGTCTCACCGCTCTGTAGTAGCAATCTCTTTGTTGTCTAAAATGGTAATTTAGCCCCCTAGTAGATAAAGCCTTTTGTGCATCCCTCTGCAGGATAGGATCCTCTCAAAACATTACTGAATATACCACTCACTATGAATGCAGCATCTCTTTTTTCTCCTTTTTCTTTGTCTTTTCTGTTTGTGTCAGACACCTGGCTGGGATTTGCATACACTACCTCCTTGAAGCGGAGTTTTAAATCGGCCATCTGCTTCAGTCAAAGCTCACCAGCCTCTTCTTCTGATTCCCTCACCCACAGCTCATAGTTGGGCCCGTACATTATTGCTACATAACAGTATTTTTTCTCTTTCTTTCTTTTCTTTTTTTTTTTTTTTGCTTTGACATCTGCCAGCTCAGATTAGCAGGCTTCTTCCGCTCCTGTGAAATCTTCAACGTGCCGCTAGATCATTAGGAGGTAATAATGGGTGTGAGAAATAATGGCCTCCGCAAGGCGAGTGTGTCAGTGTGTGTGTGTGTGTTTATGAGAGAGTGTGTGTGTGTGTGTGTGTGTGTGTGTGTGTGTGTGTGTCCTGCCCCGTCTTCGCTCTCTCTTCCCCCTTTATTACAAGTGAATCTGAGGCAGACTGAAAATCTGGGCCAAGGTGAGAGACGGAGCCCAGACAGATGAGAGAAGAACAAATGAGTCTCTTTTCTTTTTCTATTCCACACTCCCTCCCCTGCTGCTCTCCCCCTGTGAGCTGCTGTCACCACCACCCCCCCACCCTCCCCCCCCCAAATTTGCCCCCTCACTCCCCCCCCCCCCCCCCACCTCTCCTCATTCTCGGGGCTCCATTTTGCGTCAGCTGCAGCCAAGCAGGCAGCCATTGCACACACACACACACACACACACACACACACAGGGGGAGAAACATTGCCTTGTCTTATTTTTTTTTTACCGTTCAATAGCCTTGCCCTTTTTTTTCCTTCCATGAACTATTTATCCTTTATTCACAGAGGTGGCTCTCAAGAGATTGGGGGGGGGAAAAAATCTATTTTTCAGCAGAGATCTTATCAGTTAGTGTAGTTCACACAGCATCCTTCCACTCCCCTCCTCTCCTCTCTTTGCTAAGATCAGGCTTTGTGCGCTGCAGAGAACAAGCGTACAGTAGTTTGTGGCAGTAACAGATGGCTGTGCATGCGTGTGTGTGTGTGTGCGCGTGTGCCTGTGCGTGTGTATGTGTGTGTGTGTGTGTGCAGGAACATGACTGAGACTTTCTGTGTTGGATGGGTAATCTCCCGTGTGACATAATCATAATCTGGTTAAACCAGACGGCCACAGTTGGCCTCAAGGCTGTTCCACATTACATATAAGGCCATAGCTCTTTGGTCTCGATATGTATGGAGGCTGGCAGCATGATAAAGTGCAATTATTGTCTTGGTGGCTCAGCTCGTAGCTACGGCCCCAGAGGGACCGATTGTGGTTCAAGCGCACTAGTCAGGCTCTGGTTGGGTTTCAGTCCGGATAGGTTTGAGAGCTCGCTGATATTTAAAGACTCTTTCTTTGTCGTAGTGTTGTTTTTTTTTGTTGACATTGCTGCTATTTGTTTCAAATTAGATCAGAAGTCCCAGTCCTTCTCTTGCCCTCTCTCTCTCTCTCTCAAAAAGGAAAAACTTCAGCCAGGCACTTATATATTACTTCATGCACCTGAAAGCCTCGTGGCACTTGTCAGGTGCATCCGACCGCTGAGGCACTTTTCTAGAAAGCTTCTCCTTGATCTACTCTAGCTTGGATTGTACCTCATTTGTATGTTGCTTCGGACATATAAATGTAAATCTCACACTCATTAGAAGGAAGAAAAATAATCAGGTCGGAAACATTTTCTCACACTTCAACTTGTGATGTGAGATCAAACGGACATGATGATGATAATGATGATGATGGTCAAATAGCAGTTTAACTGATAGCTATAATGAGCAACAATTTACTATCATAAAACAAACAAACAAATATCTGAAAACATTCACATTGAAGAAGTTGGAACCAATGAGTTTTTTTTGCATTTCTGCTCCAAAAATGGGTTCAGTTATCAGAATAATTACCACGTGATTTTCTATTTATCAACTGATCGCTTAGATTCTAGTCCTCACACAGTCCAGAGTAAACAAATACTACTTTAAAAAGGATCGTACCCTTTCAGAAACATTTTTTCCCTAAAGTCTTCTTAGGGTGGGTCCAAAAATATCTCCACAAGTTTATTAGCGGTCAAACAAACATGTACATCGTTATTTTTTCCCCCTCTCAGTTGCTCAAACACCTCAGGATCAGTAATGACACATCCTCCACTTCCTTTCTAGCCATTAACAAATTCAGTGTTACATATCCACCAGCGATGAGGAGAGAAAATGAATCGGGGACAGCAGGATGATGTATTTTTGCAGAGTATACTGTCTTAAACGTGGAGACTCCAATTTATTGAAGCACTATTGAACACTTTTTTTTTTTTTTTTTTTGAGCTGCATGGAAGATTAAGCAATAGCGAATATAATTATTCACCCGTCACCATTTCTGCCTTTTATCAATTTTAACTAGGCGTGTCTGAATCGGGCAGAAGTGAAGGACATTCATTTAAATTATTTTTCATCTTTGGTTGCGTTGCCGCTTACATCACTTTATTTCCATTTTAATTCGAGCTGGCAGGTGTTAGATTGAATGCATCATCGGGACCTGAACTGGAGGGCCGCTCCGCTCTGCTCTACTCTTTCCGTGCCTTGATAAGACTTCATTTCTTTTTAAAAAATGCCACACAGTGTAACCACAAAGAGCCCCTGTGTGTGAGAGAGAGAGAGGACAGGAGATGTTATGCAGCACAGGTTAAGAAATGCAAATCAAGTGAAGGCATCGCTCGTATGTAGGGATGCAGCGATATTTAACCGCGCTTTAAAAAGATCAGCTACAACGAGCGTTTCTGTTGTCACTCTCAAAAAGGGGACATAATGGTCTGTTATTTTGCTATGAACAATTGTGTCAAAAAAAAGACAGACTACAGGCGGAAACAAAGCTGGTGCACCAGCTTAAAACGCCGTGCTGCAACAAGTTCAGGTACATAAAGTTACACACGCTCACAAGAGAAAATCCCCTTATTTATGTTTACGGAGGCTACTTTAGCTAAAGGAGATGAGAAGTGTTCTGGTAATGGCCCAAAATTGAAACGTTGTATCCTCCAAAACACCTTAAATAATGAGCGTGGGAGTATTTTGGATACATAAAGAGCAGCCAGGGGGTTGTTGAAGAAGACGGATGTGCAATTTGTAAAACTTTAAGAAGAAAATTCGATGCTTAAGGATTAAACTTAATGCCACATCTTTGAGATCAACATCCAGCTATACAAACTCAAGTGAAGGTAATACACTAAAAACAACATGACTTAAGTGACAAGTTACTTAATGAAAGTTGGTAGGGAATTAAATATATAAGTGTCACTCACAATCAACACAGTAGCAGTGAGTCAGTGCAGAGTAAACCAACAGCAGCAAAAGCAGGAAAAGGAGCATTTCACTGTTTATAAATGAACGCTCACCAAAACAGCATGTTATCCTCTCAAGGGCTTCAGTGCAACGTTTTACATCCTGTCGCTTCCTCCCATCTGTGTCGACTAAACACTAGGTATGATATGATGTAAGAGACCAACTTAACACTAGGATTTTGTAGACTTTGCAGCACTATACATGGGATCTAATGAATTGCATTTCAGCGATTAATAACCCTTGAAGAAGACAGATGTTCTCAGTTTCTTTCATTTTTACTAGGACTGCAACAAAAAAAACAATAATAGACAGGATTTTCTCGGGTCATATGTAAAATTAGATTAATTATTAAAATAGATTATTAAAAATGAGTTAAAAATAGGCAATTGATGTGTAAAAACCTACATTAGTAATATTTCCCCTTGAGGATCAATAAAGTTCATCTTAATCTTATATTAATAATAATAATAATAATAGTATCTTTTAAATATTAGAAATCAACTAAAGACTGCAGAGTCCAGTCGAATTTCATCTTGGCATGGATTATTTATTTTCATTTTTCTTATTCACTGTTAGCCTGAGACTACCTCTGATACTGCTGCACTTCAACCCACTGTTGCAGAATCCTTGGCAAAGTGTATCTGATCCTCCCTCTTTAAAACAAACAACCTCATGTTTGTTTATCCATTCCTAGTATTGTGAAATAAATTAATGCATAATAATTGTGAAACCATGATATTTTTTCCCCCGTCAGACTGTAGTCGTAATCATAATAATCATACAGATTAAAATCTATAATTGTTGCATCCCTACTTGTATGTGATGCATGTTTTTGGACTGCTGAGTCACAAGGACGTCCAAACTTCCTGTTTTTAGTTGGTTATTGGTGCAGCATGTGAAGTTTTCTGTTTCTGTTCCTATTTGGGGTTTTTTTTTTTTTTTTTGGTGTGTCTGTCTGTTTTGTTTGCATCTGTCTTGATATTTATTCCCCCGGCTGCCTCAGTCTGCTCTCTAATGCCGATACAGACTGTCTGAAGGCGTTTCTCAAATGCGGTTTATACAGTCTGCGTGTTTACATTTATTCAAGAGAACAGGTTATTAAGGTGATCAGAGAACACGTTCACATGCACAGCAGTAAACTGGTTTCTGTAATACATGCAGAAAGGTCAATAATCAGATTTCTCCCCTTCCCCTAGCCTTCTTATCTTATTTTCACTGTATTAGTGATGGAAGACACTACTGTCTTGACTTTTTTTGGTGTGTGTGTGTGTTTGTACTGTATATATGTGCTGGAGTAGACTGATGGTGCAGTGAGAGGACAAGCAGACAAAAAGACAAGAATACAGCTCTTCCTGACAACGTGAAAGTGTCTTAATTTAACAAATAGTCAAATGTTTGACACGTTTGGGCCTCAACAGGCTAAGTTGTGTTAGTTGTGTTTAGTCAGACCTTTGATAGAATTGTTTTAAATATGAGAAGACATCGCTACGCGTAATTATCTCTGCTTTTAGTCACTTGCTCTGATGCTTTCTCCATCTGAAGTCTTTGTCCTGCTGCACACACACACAAAAAAACAAAAAACTCTTAGAAACCCGGTTACGCGTATACATGGCCAAGAAACTGGCATTCTCCAGAAGAAATCTAGCTGGGGAAATGATGTAATCCCCTATACAGACACCAGATTTCTCATTCACATGAAGTAAGAAATCAGCTTATGGAAAGCAAACTGTAACCCAGTTACTGACGTGTCGATCGACACAGTAACAATGTGTATGCTGGGGTTAAAGACACATTTGTTTACAAGTGCATATGCTTGTTAAAAAACCTTTATGTTTTGGCTTCTCTTTATTTCCTCACGTCACACATAAAGAAGCATTTTGCAACCTGCATAAAATTAGTGACTTTAGTTTCAAATATATCTAGAGAAACAAAGAGTGAGAAAGAAAGCGCGCAGCTGTGAGCGAGCATGAAAGAGAGAGAGAGAGACTCAACAGAAACTCAAACTTAATTTGTCCACTTTCTTAATTAAAAATACCACCAGAACAAATTCTGAGCAACTTTTTAAGACCCCCTCCACACCCGTTTTTAAGATGTATATAAAGTACTCTACTCTGAATAATAATTTGTGTCTGATATGTGTCTGGTTTTACACAAAAGAGATCCAATTATCTTGTTAAAATTCTTAAAATTACATCTACTCTTCCTCCCTCGTGAATATGTAAATTTATTTCCTTTCAGAAGTTTTAACTGCTGGACACAAGATGTCTAACTTGACGCGACAGATGGTTTGTTACACAGAACCATCTGAGAAGTCGTCCTTGGAAACTGTTTGGAAAAAGAGCAGACACTTTAAAAAAATAAATAAATAAATAAATAAAATACTTGGCAGGTGATTGGATGAACCATCTGTCCATCACTGTCTTACTTTAACTTGAAGCTTGACGAGACGGATTCTCACGTAACGTCGTGATCTCGCGAATCCGCCTCACGAGGTAACGAGACGTCCGTTCTCAGTGTACGTGAGGCTTTAAGTTTTACACATCACACTTATAGAAGTTGAACATTGGACCAGAATTTGGCTTCTAAACTAGTTGTGATGTCACATATCATGCAAGAAGACGGAAAAACACATTTTTGAGTGACAGACACTGCTGAAATGTCATTAATCAAAGTGACACGTTTGACAAAGCATCGCCAATTTCATACATGACTTAAATCAGTCATTTGGTGTAAGTCTAACACCATTATTACACCAAGGTTTCTATTCAGTCGTTTGATTCATTTCGAGCATTGTCTGATGTCACTCTGGGGTTTGAATTTGTGCACCACAAAGGTCACGTCTGTCTTGCACCTACCAGGATTTGTGTAAAGGTAGTTTATATATTCATCATCATGGAAAAATAATACTCAGTTCTCTAATGTTTCTTGTCATACTGTGTGGTATGATTAAGACGTTTCCTGTATACCGCTGCACCTTTTCTGCACATAAACAGATAAATCCTGTCAAGTCAGGCTGTTGGTGAAGTGGTTTTGGCTGTGAACCACATACAGTAAAGGCTTTAACGGTGTTTTTACAGTGTTATCTCAACATAGTTATTCACAATAGCAGGATGTGTTTACTGCCCGACTTTCTAAACGAGTGAATAGCAGTATCTCAAAAGTGAATACTGACCTTTTTAAGTAATAAAAAAAAAAGTGGTTTGTGAAAATATAATGCTGCACACAACTGAAAGATGTTCACACTTTTCCATCACTACCTATCCCTCTTTATGATATTTTCTTTTTCCCCCTCTCGTCTGATGTATTTTGCAGATCTGAACTGTGAAACAGCCAGTCTGTTGCAATAAGATACCAGCCTGTAGAATAAGCACTACCCTATCTGATTCAGCAGGGCTCCTGGCAGATGCACTTTTAGCAAAAACATAGCCGGTGCGCCGTGTATGAAGAGTAAAAAAAAAACTTCTGGGATGACTGAAATATTTAAAGTTGGCATGTTTTACTAATCATACCATTGCACGGCCCTCGTCGGCCCTACAGCCTCTGAATGTTAAAACTGAGTAGTTTATTTAGAGTTAAACTGACTGGATGCTGGCCATCCGCCAGAGTGTTTTTGTGGAAGAGAGGAGATCCTCACATTCACTAGTTTTCCCTCCAGTGGTTTGTGATTGCAGGCACTATACTATTATATTTAATTATAGATGTGCATCATATGTCAGTTTACTGCTAAGCCATTCTTGCGAGTGCCTCTCCCTTCATTATATTTGTATAGCAGCTAACAGCTTCTCACTGATTTTTTTTTTACAGGCATACTAAATATGACCTCAGCCAATTTATTAAATGAAACCTTTAATAAATGAGTTTAGCTGTCAGAAAAAGATGTTCTTTTGAGGTTGCCAGTTTTTTTATTTAGTGGGAGACATAGAAGAAGATATAACTGCTGTCTTATTGCCAGGATTTTTGTGGACATGAACCTGACTGATTAAAATCCAATCACTGGCACAGACACATCTTTCTTAGACTGCTCGATGTAATTAATGGACAGCAGCCAGTCAGCCATTTAACTGTACACGCACAATTACTCGCCCATAACTAGAGCTGAGTATTCAACGATTAAAGGTCTATTAACTGGGCTATGCTAACTGTGTGGCTCTATGTGTACAAACTGTAATGTTTCTAATACTTTTGCTCAGCACTTTATGAGCAAATATTCATTATTAAATGTTGAAATAAGACGGTGACCATGATAAACCTGCATCAGCAAGTTGGCAGCGTCATTGTGAGCATATTCTCGTGTTAGCATTTAGCTAAGTTATTATATTGCTAAAGCTATTGCATCTGAGAAATGTGACATATTTACTTCAAATATAACAGAAGATTTATGTTGAAGAACATATTTTGTACTCAAAGTGTCAGTGTGGATTTAGATACACCAGATGGTCGGTCACAAGAGTCATAATATAATTACAGTAAATTACGGCTTCAATCAACAGTTATGTTTATCGTCAATTAATGTGATGGTGATAATTTTCTTCATCAATCATTTGGTCTGTTTAAATGTCAGAACAAAATGTGTATTGCAATATCCTTAAGCCCAAGTCTTTTAAATTGCTTGTTTTGTCTGTCCAACAGCCCCAAAACCCAAAGATAGTTTGATTAATGACGAACACAGATGAATAGATAATGAAAACATTTCCTCAATCCACTAATCGATTAATCCGCGAATCATTTCAGCTCTGCGCTAAACCTTATTGGTGTTGCAAGCAAGAGTTCATAAAGTGTAATAAAAGAGCAGAGATGTAACCCACAGGATAAGCAGTGATAGTTGCTCACAGCTCAGAAACTGCACATGAAGCAGCCTGACTTGATTACAGGCTATTTATCTTACTTTGAGCCGCACTGATGTACTTTACAACACATACTGTAGATGTCTGGAGGGGTGTATGGCAACTAACCAGGTGGTTTAGACAATTACACACATTCTTGTATATTTCGAGGGCTCGCCCTTCTGGCATTCGTAGGAAACAGTGTGAAGTCAGTTCTGACAGACGGCAACAATCTGCTTTCATGCACGCTCTGCTTAAGAATTGTGTTTTTTTTTTTTAATAATTCAACAACACTTCCACACATACATGTAGTCAGAAAGAATCAAACCACAAGTATGAGATATTTGTAAAGTCAGCGTCGCCGTGACCCGCCGTTTGTAGGATTGACCCTCTCGTTTTCAAGTCACGGGATGATCCCAGAGGCCGCTCAGGTCAACCGAGATTCAAGTTAACACAATCCATTTAAATCCATCGGGGATCAACTAATCCGCCCGGCGTTCACCTCTTGACACCGCTCCGATATTCTTCAGCGACAAACCTGACTCCTCACTCCGCCTCTCCCTCCTCACACCATCATAACACTTATCATAAATTGCGGTGGTAAATGTATATGGAGGAGACTACAGTCTGCCGGGGAAGAGAGCAGATGATATGCAGTGTGGTTTACAGTTACAAATAATGGCTGAGACTGATTTGGGTCAAATTTCCCAAAGCGCCGGAAGCGTGTAGATAAATGTTTTTTTTTTTTTTTTTTTTGAGGAGATAATGAAAGTAGTAAATGGCTATTGAGGGAGAAAAATGACTTAATTTGAGGTCTGTAGCGAGTATGTTGCTACAGAAACCAACCTTGTAAAGACAAGCGCCGCGCAAAGGGTTGCGTTCGATCAGTTTTTTAATGATTGAGCCTGTCAGGTTTGTGTGTGCGGACCACCGTCATCACCACACACACACACACACACACACACAGAAAGAGAGTTGTAAAAGTTAATCCCCTTCAGTGTGAGCTTGATGTAACATCAGCTATAGAGGCTATAGTGAGTAAAAGGAGAAAGAGTTAAGCAGCTTTAGCTTTTGCCAGTCTGTTAGAGCTCTGCAGAGCTGTACATTTGGCTGCTTTTTTGTGGCTTTTTGTCTATTTGTAATGTTGAGGAGATATTGAGGAGTTTGTGCAGTGTCACATGCAGTTGTGTGTGTGTGACTGTGCACTTTATTTAAAGAGGCTTTTAAGAGTAAAAGGTTTTTATACAGGTATGTTGAGCATTGGAGGTAATGATGCACGGTATTGTGGGTGAATGCATAAAGTGAAGTTTGTTTTTTTTTTGTTCCTTGCCCACCTTTTGTGCTAAATCCTTACATCTGTAAGTTTAAGGCTGGAAATAGTCAGCACTTTCTGTTAGAGTAACTGTAGTGTATCTCTGTGACAGCTCACTAAAACAGGTAATAACACTCCTGTCATGTGGAAACCCATCAAGAAAAAGGTACTTGATCTCTCCGCTTGCTGTGTCCGTCCGCTCCCAGCTCTCATGAACTCACAGAGAAGCTAGTGGAAACCACAGATGGTCATTTTCTCATAATTATTAGCCATCTTGTTGGCTCTTGAAACTATCAAGTCCATTCCTGGTGAAATATATGTTCATCACATCTGAGAGCGCTCGAAATTCACCCTGAGAAGTGCCTGTAGCCGGGATGTAAGGCATCTGTTTTTAAGGATTTTCCATTTTAATCAAATAAAACCAATTTTTCGCTACTGTACAGCTTGAAACAAGTAGTAGATCAGCAGCTACTTTGGTGAATGATTAATCTTTTAAGTCATTCTTAAAGCTTTTTGTGCCAAAACTCAACTGATTCTGCCTTCTCAAACGTGAATATTTGAAAATAAAAAAATAATCGTTAGTTGCAGCTTACTCTAATACGAGCATAGGCTTTGTGTTGACGTTGTTTTCCAAAGTAGCATACTGTACATACATGCAGAAATAAAACGGCATGTGAAAATAATTGACTTTTTCCTTCCCTAACACTGAATCATAAATTACACCTGTGATTCGTTAGTTTTAATCTCCTACTGAAATGTCCAGTATGTCTTTGCTTCATGTGAATAAATGTTTAGGCCTACAGTTGTTTTGCTAGTCATGTGTATTTTCCTGCATTTGTATTGAACTTGATAGGAGGTCCTGACAGTGTCCTCTTAAGGAGTTTGTTTGATGTTTCCTTCATGCGTTCACCAGCAGCTCACTTTGAGCTTTGTGTGAGCTACTCATGTCACTCCCTATGAAATCCTTTACTAGATTCAGTGTTTTCTGTTTTATTTTTTCTGTTTTTAGGATTTCAGCACATTTTGTCATCAGAAAAAGTGTCTAATCATGTAGTGGATTAATAGAATTTCAACAATTCAATAAGAAAGTATTCAGAATTTAATCATTCATTGAATGAAATGAATATGAATGAATTTTTAATGATGAAACACAACATTGCACTATTTTTTTTTTTTTAGTCTTTTAGTTAAAGAAAATGCTTCACAGTACACGCAGATATTAGCATGAAGAGGTGAAACAGATATGTAAAGCGCTATGACCTGACCTTCACATGTTTGAGGGTGATCGCTTCGTGCGCCATAAAAAAAATAATAAATACAAAATAACATAATAATAGTAAAATGAGGCTTACAGTGAAGGGATTTGAACAGCGATTCGCTCGTCCTCTCAAAAGTCAGAGTGAAGCCACTAACGAGCTGTAGGGACGAGTATCGTTAGGATTTTATCTCATCCATACTCTTACTGGTCCGGTTTATACACTTACTGGTTCTTTTTCATTACTAAAGAATAAATTCAGAACAGGATGATATTGTTTCTAGAGCAGCGACAGTAAAGTCACTATAAACACTCAGTAGTAGAATTATCGCTTCACATGTCGGAATAAGTGGATTATTAAACTATTTTGACGGTAACTGTTTGGGTCAGGGAGCGTACTGAACCGAGTAAAGTCAGGACATGAAGCGTTAACACCCCTAGCAGGCTTAAAAGTCATTTCCATGTATATTAGCTACAAATTATACAAGGATTACATTCTCTTTCGGGGTTATTTTCCATTCATCTTTCCTATTTATGTTGAATTTCTTGTCTGCATTACCTGTTCTGTTTGTCGCCGTCCACCTCCCATTTAATAACATTAACATATTGTTTTCATGCATGGCCTTAGTGGGAAGTGTTAATACTCAGCTTTACTTACCACTTTCTCATATCCTGAACTATCGACTGTACAGACAGAAATAGCAAACAAGTCTTCATCGGCTTTATTGACGGCAGCACGTTGGATATGATAGTATCTGAGCAACCGTCCTTCTTTTAAAGTCTTTTTCCTCTCCTTAATGCCTTTTTTTCCCTCCTGGTGTTATTAGTGGTAAAAATCCAGTCGTGTTATTTTCTGTCTTGAACGGCGCACAAGTGTACCCCCTCAGTGTCGGAAACATGGGCTTACCACACTCTGTCTGTAGAGATAATGGCCAATTATAGCAGATCCAGCACAGGTTATAGTTGTCAGAAGAATCAGCCAGCGGGGACCACGACAGCAGTAAGGTGTGTGTGTGTGTGTGTGTGTGTGTGTGTGTGTGAATGTGTGTGTGTGTCAGGAAAATATTTGCAACAGCAGCTCTTTCACTGAGCAGAATGCAGGTGAAAACAATAATCACCTCACCGTTATCACCCATTAAATCCTCATTGTGATCCCTTAAAACATTAAAGCAATTAAACAGAAAGTGCTTCAGTTTGTATACACATTATGTCATATTTGCCATGTGTTGAAACATGTATATGAAGGTCATAAAAATGTTGAGCCCTCGTGGCTGCTGGCATCCGTTTCCTTGAAGTGTCACTATGACAAGTGTGGTTGAATCATTACCAGCTGCAGTGACACTGTAGTGTGACTGACCCTGTAAAAGGAGGAGGGGGGGGGGGGGCAAGAGGGGAGAGAAATTCCCTTAACTAAAATAACACAAAGTCATCTGCTGCTCACTGTTGTGCGATTATACCGTCTTTATTGATGACATAATGATGTAGACGCACTCTCTGTCAATAGAGCTGTTGAGATGAAAGGACTCTCTGGTGTTTATTCTCTAAATTTGCTTTGTGAGATTGCTGTTTTTTTATTTTTCTGGCTTGAAGCAATAAAGCCATGTTATTCTAAAGTGACTATTTTCAGCCAAAAAAAAAAAAAAAACTCTCTTTCACAGCTGACAGGGCTTCAGGTCACCGTGAAAGACGGCGGCTTTAGTGGAAGGTGTTTTTTTTTTTTTTTTTTTTAAAGCAAATTTATGCTTTTCAGCATTCAGGTTGTCTCAACACAGAAGCATCCGGCATTGAAACTGATTAATTGCTTTTGAATAGGGATTCACGCACGCCTGTCATCGTGGCACCGCCGCATCACTAAACGGAAGCATCATACGTTTATCGGGTTGTGTCTTGCATTCAGTACATCTAAAGTAATTCTGTTTTTGTTCTGTCTCGAGCTTGTTGATATAGAGTGATGAAATGCTTCACAAGATCACAAAATAATAGCAGTCTTTATTTCAGCGTTAGCAAAGGGTTGTTTTTTTGTTTTCGTCTTCCTCCGTGTCGCCTTCGCTATCGTTAATTCACTTCAGCGGAGCTATGAGGCATCTACTGGGCGTTCAGACAAAAGACTGTGTTGCATTAAAAAACACAAAAAGCTGATCTAGAGGGGGGCATGTGGTTTCAGGTACAAAGGAGGGTTTGAGTAATAGATTCATGGGTTTGAAGGCTTTTACTGTGAGGAAGGATTTCTGAATCTTTTTCTCTCGATCGCGAGGCAAATATTTTGCTGGATTCGGTGTTGCATTGTAGAAAAAGTTAAGTGAGGGTCAACTTTTTTTGTCCTCTGTGTCGAGGCCTTGTTGAAATGAATTTGAGGGCTGCTGTTGTTTGTCTGAATGCCTTATAGGTGCTCAGACTGATGACGTGATTATCTAATCTGCTGATTATTTGCTCAATTAATTGTTTTGTCTTGTTACAATTTCCCAGAGTCAAAGGTGATGTGTTCAGATGTCTTGTTTTGTCCGACTAACAGTCCAAAACCCAAAGAGATTCAGTTTACTGTCATGTATGAGATAGAAAAGCATTAAATTGTCACATTTGAGCAAATGTTTGGCATCTTTGCTTAAAAATGACTAAAATGGTTATTTGATTATCAAAATAGTCAAAATCAACTGATGGAGTCATCTTTACAGCTCTAATTCAGACAAAAACAAGGCCTGTGTTTTAAAAGAAAGTGCAAGGGTCTGCATCGGTGGGGTCGTGTTGTTTCAGGTACTCGTCTGACAGTTAAATAGCAGTTTGAGTAATAGATTAAGGGGTTTGAAGGCTCATCAGAAACCAAAACACTGCAACCGCAAAGTAATCTACCAGCAGTCTTCGGTCAATCTTGGTAGATGACGTCATTGAGGCAGGTTCAACTTTTGCAGGATGACACTGATCCTTAATGCGTCAACACAGTGGTTGCATTCAACCTATTTTACACTTTTACCCATAAATCTCCTCCATGGATTATGTTATTATACCTTTTTTTGAGGTTAGGATTTGTTGTAAAGTTTATCACGAACGGGACTGAATGATGAAACACGAGGCTCATTTAAGCTGCTCCTGTGATGAGTGTGTTTTGAACACAAAAGAAATGTCTCGAGGAGAGAGAAGCCGATCTTGAAATAACTTTCACCAACACTGAAAGAATCCTGCCAGAGTCAGCAAGACTCAGATTTTTACGAAGCACTGATTGGATCTGTAACTGGTCCCGTTTCTGTTCTGCTTCCCCCCCCCCCCCCCCCTCCCAACCCCACTCCACCCACCACCCACCCCGCTTCAGTTTGGTCCCTCCTGCCTCCACTCAGCCAATCAAATATGCCGTCACCGCCGGGCTTATGACCCACACCGGTTGCTATAGCAACGTCGGCCTGCCTCCTAGAGAACATGTCATGCATGTTAAGTGGTTCTCAGATGCTCACTCGTTGTCTCTCTGTCTTGTGCTCTCTCTTAAGTAGACACACACACACACACACACACAGGATGAAGTCACTTGGCAGACTACAGATAGTTAACATGAGGGTTGTTTTAGTGTCTTTGAAGCAGCACTTGTAACTGCTCCACCTAACCTCTGGTGTGAGTGGGAACAGTTACATGCTGAATATCTTAATTCTCTTATGAAAAAAAAACACATAAAGTGCTAAATAAAGTTTCTGTGACTATAATTACAAGAAAACTCTACTTCTTGACGTGTGTATGAACATGTAGATAGCCTAACAAAGAAGTGAGCATAAGGATTTTTACTGTTCACACCTTTCTTTCTGTGATAATAATGTTCAGCTTTGCATTCCCCACTACACTGGTTTCAGTTTCTCCACCCAGTCAACCTTAAATCTACAAGTTTCCAATAAGGAATTTTTATTGCCTGCTGTCCAGATTTTGAACCATGTTTTAGTGAAACAAAACAAACCTGCACAACATTATTCGATCCAAAAAAAAAAAATCCACATTAAATTTATTAGGGCGGTTAGCTGCCAATGTTCCCCTATAAACTGAGTCAAATCTCAGCCTTTCTGTTTGAAGTGCTTACATCAAGTTTTTCAATTGTTTATTTATTTAAGGTTAAGTCTAAGCTCAGGAAAAGTTCATGAACATTTTCTGTTTGACACCCTCTGAGAAGAAACGCTCACACAGACACACACACACAGACACACACACACACACACACACAGACACACACATGCTGTCACACCACCTGGAATGTGAGGGCAAATGTTTTGAAACGCTTGAAGTAGAGAAGCTGCCCTCCAACCAGCTACCAGCTGTACAACTGTCTGCATTCCTATCGCCAGAATTAAGCTCCTCTACTGGCTGGGTGTGTAATTGTTTTGTAAGTGACTGTTGTGAATGTTACTGAGAGAGAGAGAGAGAGAGAGTGAGAGAGAACATTTTGTTCAGTACATTAATCCTTTCTTCGGTTAACTATTTAATGTAACTTCTCTTAATTCACTCTGCTCATTTTCCTACACCCGTGCTGCGCTGTAAATTTGAGCAGCTGTGATCACAAAGTGTGACTTTAGGGGCAGTGCATGTGTGGTTTTGTTTTCCATATGACAGGATGCTTTGGTAAATGGCATTCTTTGGTAATGTGGTGCATGATTCACAGTAACTGCAACATGCATTTTTCACCCACATCTAACCCGTGTACTAGGAGGGGAACCCAAAAATTCACAGAATAGTTTAAAAAAAAAAACTTTCATTATAAATCTTTCAGTAGTACCTTTCTAATCCCCTTCAAGGTACTCTCCTCGAGATGCGATACACTTGTCCCAAGCGCTTCTCCCACTCCTGAAAACATTTCCTGTAGTCATCTTTCGTCACTGTGTCCTGAGCAGCCTGTGTTTCCTCCTGGATTTCTGCCACGGTGGCAAATCTTCTCCGTTTATGTCCCAATTTTAGTTTCACTGAGCTGTAGGCATACGTTACCTTGCGAATCCGTTAACTATACCGCACTCACAAACTATAAGTGGCTTCTGGGAATCCCAGGATCCCGCCTTGTATGTGTAATAAGAACTGAATACTGAGATGGCGCCCATTCAAAGACCTTTTCTTGCTTCTTGGTTTAATTCAGACTTGTTTACATTAGTTTTTCTCTCTCTGGCCCGGCCTGCTCGCCCCCCCTTTTTGCCGTAGACTTGACATTGGGATGCATCACACTCAAAATTGCCTTTTCTTCCTTTATAGGAAGGCTTTACAAATGTTAAACTTTCATGGTTTAATAAATTAATAATACAAAAGGGGAATAATGTGGGCCAAAATGGGCTACAGGGAAGGTTTTTGTTGCAGTACCGCTGTTGGCCACTGGGGCAAATTGGCAACAACACTGATTGATGGCGCTGTATCCAGCTCTCTTAATAAATCCCTGATCTAATTAGCTCAAAAAATGCTTGAAAATGTACTCTACTGTAGTGGATCAGAAAATATGTGAGGTAACCGCCACCTCTTAGACAAAAGTAAACCCCGAGCAAAGATGATATCACACATGAGATGCAGAAGTACTAAAGACTAGCATTAACAAATTAGCGCTTTTGTCTCTCACGGCCTGCGTGACCTCATGTCGATCAGTTTACAGTGCCGACACAGCTCAGTTCAGAGCAGAGATGCTCACAGTTTGGTCATAAGATCACAGGACAGGTCAGTGCTGGTTTCCCTTACAGTGGAAATGTACAGTATGTCGTCCCAGCTCATCACATCGCAGTTAAACTGCACAATACTGAGCAAACAGAGAAAGAGCTTAATATGTATTATTCATTGTTCTGCTTCAGAAATGACAGGTTTTTGTGGGGGTTTTTTTTTAAACAAGGATCTATTTCTTTATAAGGATAGTTAGTTGACATTTGTGCCATTAGGTTAAATTGAATTGAACTTGATGATGGGAAAGAGAGGTGTAATGTGAATGCAGTTGGCAGCTTTAATCCAAACCAAAACTGAAGAACAGCTGAGGAGACGACTCACTGCAAATTATTCATAGCCTCCTGTTGCAGTTACTACAGTGTGTGTGTGTGTGTGTGTGTGTGTGTGTGTGTGTGTGTGTGTGTGTGTGAGAGAGAGAGAGAGAAAGCGAGAGAGTGCCAGTGTGTTGAGAAAATGAGGAAAGCTGATGTGTGTTGAGTATCGGTTGATAACAGGTCAGGAAGACTCCGAGCTTTCTCTCTCTCGCTCTCTCTCTCTCTCTCTCTCTGTCTCTCTCTCTGTCTCTCTCTCTCACACACACACAGATGCATACACACCCTTTTCCGGTTCCTCTCTCTGAAGTTCAGGACTAAGAAAAAACACAACAAAAGAATTGTTTCAAATAAAGTTGGCTTCTTTTCCTTCGGAGAAAGATAATCCTCATGACGGAAGGGGCAGAGAAGTATGTTGGGGTAAAAATAAGAGCAGCTTAGATATAACAATCTGTGAAGTACAGAAGGAGGGTAGAGGGGTGGAGGAGGTGGTGGGGGGGTGTGTGCATCTCCAGCAGTGGAGGGGAGAATTAGTGGACGGGACAGTAGTGAAATTACATAATAAACTCAGTCCCACCTGTCAGTCATTTGAAGCTGCTTGACTTTGCCTCGTTATAAATCAGTGCGGTCTCACTGCGGTGTCTCGCGTCAACATCTTGATTAGTTTCAACTACTGCAGGCACTGTGAAGGATATGTGTTTTAGCGGGATTTAATCTGCATATTAACATCCCTCAAGATGATTAGATGAGACTAAATGAGGTGATGATAGTATTAACACCAGCACATTATTGCTCTGTCATTTACTTCCCATTTCTACACAACAAGTTGTAGCCTTAAGGAGTTGTCCCCCCGCCCCCCCCGTAGCTGTTTTCTAACCATGAGGGGATTCCCCTGTGTGTCCCTGTGTTCACTGTCACTTTGTTTTCTGTCCCAGTTCAACAACTCCAGTTTATGTTGTACTATATATCTGTGGTGCTGAGTTTAGTGGTTAGATTTTGTCCTGTACAGCACAGCCAGGATAAGGAAGTTAGTTCCTCTTTGGATACCGACACAATATGTTTACTGTGGGTTGCATTGCATTACTTTTTGCATGTGCATGAGTGCAAGGAGAATATACTGCGTGTGTGTACTTTGAATATATATTACCTGATTATAGCAGTTGATGTTAAAGTGCCATTTAAAATATCTTATGGAACGTTTATTCTTTCTCTCATTTATATTTTTTCTCTGATAAATTTAGTCATGTTTTTCATTCCTACTATCTTAAAAAGTCTTAAATCTGTTGTGTGACATCCCAGAATTTAAAGAGTTAATTGCCTCTGTTAAGTTATGTTATTTCTCTCCTATAATTTAATGAATTGTTATTTTACTTAGTCACAGTCCAGTATCTAAATCAGTTTTGCTGAAAATGAGAGGTTTACGTTACGTAGCGATAGAAATAAGGGGAGTTTGGGTGATGTTAGCCTGGGGTTTTTTTTCCTTTGTTGTGTGCTCGAGAGTTTCTTTTTCTAGACGTCAGGTTTTGAACGTTACACTTTCACTCCCACTTTATTGAATATACCTTCAATGCCGTTGCTGACACAGCTTATGTGTGCAGAAAAACATCTCCAGGGTAGATAAAAGGATTTTTTTATTTATTTTTTTATTTCATTGTGATCATTTCTGCCTTTTCCATCCATGTTTTTGAATTCTCTTCCATGACGGACAGGATAACTTGCCTCAACATTTATATGTGCAGCCATGTCAGCAGACTCAGGCTAATGTAGGTCTGACGTCTATGCAGCAGGAATATCAAGTGTGAAAATCGATACGAAGCTCATGTGGTTGCAAGCAGGTCAGATCCCAGCCATTAAAAAAAAACCCTTCGGCCCCTGCAGGCGCTGCCTTTTGAAGTTGTGGAAGTTTGGAGAAGACCGACTTCTGATTTTATTAAATATTCTTGAAAAGTGACAAAACAGCAAAGGGTTATATAGACTGTGAAAGACGACTGTCCTTGTACTGATCCAAGTCCTCTGTTCACCTGGAGTCTCTTTTCTGACAGTGTTGTAGTTTGTTCAGATGACGGCCTCGCTGCGTGAGAACACTGAGCCAGACGGAGATGACTCTGTGTGTGTGTGTGTGTGTGTGTGAGTGTGTGCATGTGTGCGTGAGTGTAATTCAGTGTGTTGAAACAGAGGATTCTCCCGCCTGTGCTGTTCCTCAGTACAAACACTGTGTGGAAGACAGTATTTAAATACACACTCTCTTAGCCTGCCCCCTACTGTTGCCCAGACCTACTTTCAAACACACATGCATACACTCATACACACTCTGGGGAAAATACACTCTTAAAACATTTTAAAAGTGAGCAGAACAAAACTGGAAGTGAGCTGTGAGTTAGATGAGTGTTTGGTGATTTTTCTAAGCCCACTTTCCCCCCGTTAAAACCCAATTAGGCAGTTTGGAGATAGACTTTGAGACAGAGGACTTTGTGGATCATACTGCCTCTGGTGGTTAGGTGTGGTATTGCACCACCTCTGCTCTTTGCTCCCATTAGCATATAAACAGGTAGACAACATATGTTATAATTAACTTCTTGGTCAGAATTTTACACTCACTGTCAAGTTTGGCTGCATGGCATTGTGGATTTTTTTTGCAACATTTGAGGCACCCGGGAATTTTCACAATTCAGACCATATTTAGCTGGTTATCATATTTATCTCCAGCCTTTCTCAAACAAAGACTGTTTCACTCTTATTCTTTTTTTTTTAAACCAGAGAGCAAGGCATGTCTCTGCTTTTTTTTTTTTTTAATAGCATTTTACTTTCACAATGTTTAAAATGATGTTGCACTTTGACGTTATGAACTGGTCTTACTCTTAATTCAGTAATTGTTTCCTAAATTTATTGACTGTGATAATTTAAAAAAAAAAAAAAAAAGTTTTAAATCTTATATTTGTCACTGAAATTGTTTGACAACAACACTCCTGTGAGCAAATCCTCCCCACACGCCCCACAATATTTTGCCGGCGTAGTTCTCAAAGTGACCAGTTGGTGTCCTCCTCTCCCCGTTTCCACCTCCACACCTTGTTCCACAAGAGTGAAAGATTGGACCGTCTCCATCTCTGCTTTCAGTGACATTTTACAATCGTGACACTTCTGACACTGAACCTTGAGATGTGATGTAAACTGTCAGATGTATGAAGTGTTGAAGCCATTTAGAGAATCACAGTTTGATTAAAAAAATATATCATTAACAGTAACTTGACAGCTTCTCTAAAGTGTCTAAGTGAGATTTGTATGTATGTGCACCTTCTTAACTATTGCACATACTTCAGTATAGCTCCAACAAACCACCCATATCATTAGTATCACAGTTGTTTCTGGCTAATTTATGTGTTTAATAATCATTTTCTCTTTCTTTTCTCTGTGTTTTTTTTCTTTCCAGGAGCTGAAGAGAGTTAAGTGCCAGAGTGCAGTCAGTCCTGGAGCCTTTCTTCCCTGCCCCTCCAGACCTTTCCCCCATCCGTGCTGCTGTCTCGTACCTTTGCCTTCGGACCTAAAAACACACTCAGTCCTGAAGACACACATATACACATTTAAACACCTCGCCGCCACCCCCAACTTACCAGGATGATCACCTCAGAGCTCCCTGTCCTACAGTGAGTGAAACACTAACGAATGAACTATAGAGAAACATTTAAACCCCAATTGTAAACTGTTCTTCATACTTTTGTACATCAGATGGAAGTTATTTCAGAAGTGGATGTTATTAAAATTATAACGGGGCTGTGGCCTTTTTTTTTTTTTTAAACATTTTCCTAAACCTTTGCTTCAGTTTTTGAGTGACTCACATTTGCAGTGTGTGAGCAGAAGTCCAGAACATGATACTTGGACAAGATTTCTAAACACAACATGTCAATGTTTATATTTCACTAAAAGAAGACAGTAACTTCACTGCCAATTCATTCGTTTTATCTGTCATTTTTTTTAGTTTAAAATTTATGGCTCTTGTTGAGTAAAGTATCTGATTAATTTGTGTCTCAACTTCTGTTTTGCTTTCTCAGGGACTCATCCAATGAGTCAGGGGCAACAGATGCAGTGGGTTTAAGTATGAGCATCGGTGAGATAGAAGATCCAGAAGCGAAAGGCAAGAAGAAGAGAGGGAGGCCTGGAAAACAAGCCCCGGTATGAGTCTCAATGTGTGTTGTGTGCAGGTTCAGAAAGAGGGAATCAGGCTACATTCGCACTGCAATCCTTAGTGCTCGATGCAGATTCGAATGTGAACAGCTCAAAGTCCTGAACTGACCCACTTGTGCAAAAGAACATCAACAAAGACGTCACATGCAGCACACTGTCATACAGAAGTAAACGAGGAGGCCAATGAAGTCTGTGTTTACGGTTTCATTTATAAATTGATGTGCAGTGGAAGCCAGTGAATTTGAGAGCAAATGATAAGGAGGACGAGGAGAAAAAGAGCCAAATTTTTGATTATGGCTTTTTGTGGAGCAACGGCTGCAACTTCTGTACGGAGGTGTGTGTGTGTGGATGTGGAGTCAAAGCCTGGAGTGGTGGGATCATGACGTTGAACAGCTTCACAGAAACAGATTTCATTCAAATTTCAGGATACTGAGGGCTACTTTTAAGTACGTGTGTCAGTGCCTCTCCACTAGACTCTCGTGGCAAGACGCTCTGTTCAGGCGAAAAAGTCGCATGAATTCCGATATGACTGTTCAGACTGAGGAAACAAAAACAGATCTGAGTCACATATGAGCAAAAGATTTGGGCTACTTTTGCCTGCAGTCTGAATGTAGCCTGAGTTTTTGTTTGTGTTGATTTGCGTACCTGTTTGTCTATTTGAGTAAGAGTTGCTTTTTGAGCATGATTGTTTGTGTTCTTCTCTGTCTAATCAATACATCTCCCTCCCTCCAGACGTCCAATAAGAAGCCTCGGAAGTCGCCGACAGACAAGACTGTCGGCGTAGCCAGAGGGCGAGGGAAAGCCAACGGTGTGGCTCAACATAATGGAGACGGCGGAGACCCCGTCACCCTGTTCGAAGTGGTCAAACTGGGCAAGAGCGCCATGCAGGTGGGTACACGTAGGCACAAGATAGTGTCATACTGAAAACCTAAATTACTAGAGCTTTAAAATAAAATCTGAGCAGCATTCTGATTGAATCAAACATGTGGGTGTTTTGTTAGAATATGTGAATTTCAAGTTTACATGTGTTGGACATATTTTAAAACTTGTGCTTGTGTGTTTGTGTGTGTGTATAGTCTGTGGTGGATGAGTGGATCGAGTCGTATAAACAGGACAGAGATTTGGCTCTGCTGGACCTCATCAATTTTTTCATCCAGTGCTCAGGGTGCAAAGGTAAGACTATTGCAACTTTACTGAAATATCGTGATCCGTGTGCTTGTGTCAGACAACTGAAATAACGAATCTGACTCTTATTTAATCCTCACCAGGCACTGTGAGGATTGAGATGTTCAGGAACATGCAGAACGCCGAGATCATCCGCAAGATGACCGAGGAGTTTGATGAGGTAACCGTGTGCTGCTGCAAATATACATGGCCTTTCAGTTGAAGCTGTGTGTGCTCTTCTCAGGTTTTGATTATAGCAGAAATAATGCTTCAGTGCTCAAAACAGGCGGCTCAGATTAGTTTATTTTCACATCCAATGTAAGTTGGATATTTTTCAAGTTTGAACAGGGTGCACATCACACATTTCACACGAGTTTTCAGTTCTTTTACTTTTTTTTTTATTTACCAACTTCTAACCACAGGACACATTTTTGACATCACACAGCACAACAAGCAGAGGAGAGAATAACAAACAAATGGCAGTGGTTGAGCAGATGAAAGGACTGGTCTCCTTCACTGGTAACAAATATGACCAGAAAATCATAACAAGCAGCCAGAATTAGCAAAAGTGTCCGTGTTAATAAAAATCATGTCCCTAAGCATATAAACATCTGTGTAACTGCTATGACAGCCGCTGGTTTAATAACAGTGAATAATGCAGAAAAGAAGAAAAAGACCTGATATGATGGTCAAAATTATAATATGAACAGTCAACTTGAAGGTCAGATTTGAAAGAGGTATGAAATTGGTAGGCAAATAGTGGTCCATGGGCCTAATCTGGTCCCCCAACAAAAAATATTTGGCCAACAAAAGCTGAGCTTAAGCTAAGTTTTCCCTTTTTTACATGTCTTTTTATAAATCCATAGTAGATAACACTGTAAACATAAGGCTCAATAAATATGACCTTATAACATCTTAAAAACAGCAAAAATACATAATATAATTTGGCCTTTCTGAGTCATTTTTTGCCAAATGAATGTTAATATAAGCTGCTGTAACTCTGTGACCCTTCATTTACTACTAATAATTACGACATCTGCCTTCAGACACAACCTAAAACTGTTTTATAAATCAATTTTATTCTTGAATTAATTAAAAGAAATAAACAAACAAAACATATTAAAAACATCTCAGGTTGTTCTTGCCCACAGTGGAACCTAATTTCTGACCCTGTAGGGTTTGTCTGCAGGCTGAGCAGAAGAAGACCAGTATTTCTTTGAATTAACTGTGACACTGAAGTGCACAATGGGATAGTCTCTTACATTTACCATCTGCAAGAAAATATTCATCAAATGTCTTGTGCAAAAACACTTCAGTGGGAGGGTTTGCTAGCCAGCACCGAGGTCCTTTGAAGGTCCGTCTCTCTGATCACTACTTGTATGTTTTTCTCAACAGGACAGCGGCGATTATCCTCTCACCATGCCGGGGCCGATGTGGAAAAAGTTCCGCTACAACTTCTGCGAGTTCATCAGCGTTTTGATCCGCCAGTGTCAGTACAGCATCATCTACGACGAGTACATGATGGACACTGTGATCTCCCTCCTCACGGGGCTGTCTGACTCTCAAGTCCGAGCCTTCAGACACACGTCCACACTAGCAGGTAAACGGCACCTATTTGATGAGTCCGTTTTATCATTAAAATTACAACAAGACATGTGTTTGTACAGCACTTTGCAAAAACTTTATTTCTCATGAGCTGCAGTCTGAGGCTTTTGTATTTATCCCTGAGCCTTATGCGTGCATGTGTTTGCCTCCGCATAGCGATGAAGCTCATGACAGCGCTGGTGAACGTGGCGCTGAACCTGAGCATTCACCAGGACAACACCCAGAGACAGTACGAGGCCGAGAGGAACAAGATAGCTGGCAAAAGAGCCAACGAGAAGCTGGAACTGCTGCTACAGAAAAGGAAGGAGGTTAGCTAGTGTTTATGTGACTTTGCAACTATAATAACGAGGAATAACGGCTGTGATCACTGTAAAGCTTGTAGCTATACTGCGCTGTATCACACAGTGTTTGTCAAATGTCTTTTGAAATTGCAGTCTTGTCTGTATCTGTGTTTTTTTTTGTCTGTGCAGCTTCAGGAAAACCAAGATGAGATCGAGAATATGATGAACTCCATCTTCAAAGGCATTTTCGTTCATCGCTACAGGTACAATTCCCGCCTGTTGACGTCTATGCTGCCATCATTATTTAAAATCTGTTCAAAGATAATGTTGCTTCAGCTGGTTGTAATGATACTTAACAGCAGCCTACTGTCAGTTGTAATGATAACAGTGACCACAAACATGTCAATAACAGTCAAATACAACTAGAGTTTCTCAATTGTCGCCTGTCTTAGCAGCTCAGAGCCGTTGTGGTCATAAAAATGAAAGTGATGATCGTCCCTTTTGATTCACAGAGACGCAATCGCTGAGATCAGAGCCATCTGTATTGAGGAGATTGGAGTGTGGATGAAGATGTACAGCGATGCTTTCCTTAATGATAGTTACCTGAAATATGTCGGTTGGACACTACATGATAGGGTGAGTCAAACACACTTGTTTTGGGTGAAAATTCTTACTGCCTTGAGACTGGATTGAAGTTTTATTGATATATTAGTGCGCCACTACTGAATGAATTTAAAGGATCTGATGATATTTACACAAACCTTCAGCCTCCGGCCCACCAGGAACTGCTTTTCTTTGCGATGTTTGCTCAGCTTGAACTGTCTCTCCGTTTTTTTTTCCAGCAAGGAGAGGTGCGTCTGAAGTGTCTGAAGGCTCTGCAGAATCTGTACACAAACCGTGAATTGTTCCCCAAGCTAGAGCTTTTCACCAACCGCTTCAAGGTAACGCCAGCAAGAAAGAAAACAGAATCACGACTTACTTAAAAAAATTTTAAAAAAAAGATGTGACCACTAAAGAGAATTTTCTTATTGATCCCAGTTCTTTCCCTGTACAAATCTATCTGTTTTGACAGGATCGTATAGTATCAATGACACTGGATAAGGAGTACGATGTGGCTGTGGAGGCCATCAGACTGGTCACGCTCATCCTGCAGTGAGTAGCTTTGATATTCTTTGATATTCATTCTGTTCATTATCACAGAAGCGTCAAGTTATCAAAAACAAACGTTTGTCAAAATTTTGACAAGACCCACAAATATCCTGGATAGGTAGTTCTTTGTGAAACTGAGCACTCAGATCGCTCTTTCAGGGGAATCCTTTGATGCTTAATACATTTAGTACCACTTTAAGTTTTTCAGATGAACTCATACTTAATTTGATTCGGTGTCACCATTAAAAAGCAACAATTTCCATCCTTAATCACAATTTACACACAGTTTAAAGCTAAACTTAAAGCTACACTGTCATTTCGATTCTCTTACTCCTTATTAATTTTTACTGAGGAACCAATAAGAGCGACTTTGAAATCTATGTGTTGAGTGTAACCAGTTTTGACTGTTTGCTCTAGGGGCAGTGAAGACGCTTTGTCCAATGAGGACTGTGAGAATGTTTACCACCTGGTTTACTCTGCCCACCGGCCAGTCGCTGTTGCTGCTGGAGAATTCCTGCACAGGAAGTGAGTCCATCCTGAAGTCTTTTCTATATGATCTTAAAATGATTTTGACCTGAAATAATGTTTCAGTTGTATCGTATTTGCCGTCTAATTTTGGTGTACACACTCTCTCCTTCTGTCTATTCCTCTTTTCTACATTTCCCTCCTGATTTCTCATTCTCTGTCCGTCAGATTGTTCAGTCGTCATGACCCCCAGGCAGAAGAAGCGCTGGCTAAGCGCAGAGGGAGAAGCAGTCCCAACGGAAATCTCATCCGCATGCTGGTGCTCTTCTTTCTGGAGAGCGAGGTAACACTCACACACATCATCACTGACACTACACGCAAGCAACACAAATTGTAAAGGTACTTAATATTTAAAGTTGAATTGTTTGATGTTTTTAAATAATATATCATTATTTGTATGTGTATCGAGTGTGTTAAACCCTGAAATTGGCACATGTACATCATTGGAGGGACTCTCTTTGTGGCTATTGAGAGAGATTTATGATCAGGGCGCCCACTCCTGGCGCCAATAAAGGAACTAGTATCCTGTTATATTGGCACATTAAAGTTAATAATATCTAATATTTGAGTTACTTGATTGGTTAGTGACCTTTCACTGTCCTAGATGTGAAATGTCACGATGAGATGAGACATTTATTGATTCAGCAAAAGTGATTTTTAGCCACAAGTTTTCACACAGTGCCCCCAAAACCTGCACACGTGTACTAAGTTTGGTTCTGTGGTGTTTGTGTGTGTAGCTCCACGAGCATGCAGCCTATCTGGTGGACTCATTATGGGAAAGTTCTCAGGAGCTGCTGAAAGACTGGGAGTGTATGGCTGAACTTCTGCTGGAGGAGCCTGTACAGGGAGAGGAGTGTAAGACACACACACACACTGTTCTCAGTCTGTCTTTAAGTCTATGAAATGAAAAAGAGATGATGCAATGATATTTCATTCCTTGAAACTCCCTCTTGGTCTCTTTTAGTCTTTCAATCTCTTCCTGACCTTTACTGACAACCTGACTCTCCCTTCTGTGTGTCTGTCTTCTTTGCTCCTCTTCATCTGTCTGTCTGCAGTGTTGTCAGACAGACAGGAGAGCGCGCTGATAGAGTTGATGGTTTGCACCATCCGGCAGGCAGCAGAGGCACACCCACCTGTTGGCAGAGGCACCGGCAAACGGGTAGGTCACATACACCTCGGCCGCTCTTTCAGTGTTCAGTTTGAGTTGCATAAGAGGTTAGTAGAAGGTGAGACGGGTAAGATGAGATGCCAAGTGAAAATACTTGCAAACAGAAGCCTTGAGCAATATTTGAAAACGTGTTTCCTTTTTCGTGCTTTTTTAAAGTTCTCTCGTATCTGTGTGTGATCAAGAAGCAAAGTGGGGACACAGATTGCAAAAGCAGAATTTTCCTACACCTGAATAACACATCATATCATCATTAAACCCTTTCTGGTCGTGTTGAGAGGACAGAACTTTCCATTTTGTTTAATTTTTAACACCTTTCCTGCCTATTTTTTACACCCCTAATTCACTTGACCCTAAGTTTTGTGTCTGTGTGTGTGTCCAGGTGCTGACAGCAAAGGAAAGGAAGACGCAGATAGATGATAAGAACAAACTGACAGAGCACTTCATCATGGCTCTGCCCATGTTGTTGTCCAAGGTAAGACCTTTGACGAGCTGTAGCCTGCAGCTCGCACAGGGCTGGCGACAGAGAGCCACTGATTAACAAATGGGCCGGGTGATCGATCTGTTTGTCGAAACGATCGATCGAGGTGTTACTTATGTAGTCTTGAGACGTGTTATTGAATGAGTGTCACTCTGGACAAGTGTGCTGGCTAAATACTTAAAATGTAAATGACCATTTGAGGAGCAGAAGCCAAATGTCAGGTGCAGATTGATGAGCTGATTTGTTAGGTTGTTTTCCTATTCTGTTCTTTTATTTTCAGCTTGTAACCTTTTTCTGGACGCTACATTTCCTGACTTCTTTATCTAATTCCTATCTCTCCATCTTCTTACTACTACAGTACCAGGTAGACTCAGAGAAGGTAGCCAACCTGCTCCAGATCCCCCAGTTCTTCGACCTGGACGTGTACAGCGCCGGGCGCATGGAGAAGCACCTGGACGCCTTGCTGAAACAGATCCGGCTGGTGGTGGAGAAGCACATCGAGATAGACGTGCTCGAGGCCTGCAGTAAGACCTACAGCATCCTCTGCTCCGAAGAATACACCATCATGAACCGCGTGGACATCGCTCGCTCGCAGCTCATCGACGAGATGAGCGACCGCTTCACGCACTCTGTCGAAGAGTTGCTGCAGGAGGTACGACGGACAAGGCGGCGGGCGCGGGTTCGGAAGGGATTGGTGAAAAAGGGTGTAATTGTGATGTGTGGTGTCTTCGAGGGAGGCTTTGTCTTTGAAATTCAGCCTCAAGCTGCAGGGGAAGGGGTGCAGACGAGTAGACGTAGGCAAGGTTTGAACTTCACACAACCACGTCTGTCACTGATCGTGTGAACTCTATGACTCTATGACTGTGTAGGACTTTGTCCCACCTTTGAGCTTAAAGAATAGGTTCACTATTTTTCAAGTCTGTCTTAAAACAATAGTCAGGAGTCCAAATGAGCATTGAAACAGGTTTTGCTTGTTGTGATCATTCCTCCTGTTCACACTGGACATTAGAAAATCCCTTCATAACACGTTTACAGTGTAAGCGATGGGGGACGAAATCCACTATCCTTGTTTTGAGCAAAACACTTTTAAAAAGTTTATCTGATGATAATATGAGGCTGCAGCTGTCTGAGCTAGTCAAATAAAGTGGATGTTTTCCACAGTTACAGTCTTCCCTCTCTGAGTCTCAACGGACAGGGTTTTCCTGTTCAGCTGCAGTGGAAGTGGAAACGCTTCAAAGGTTTAAATGTCTGCTCTGAGTTTGTATTTTTTTTGGGGGGGGACTCGAGTAAGCAGAAATAAAGTATATCAAGTCTAGTCCTTATGTACTAACAGGTGTTTGTTGTATTGCAGGCTGAGGAGGCTGATGATGACGACATCTACAACGTTTTATCTACTCTCAAGAGACTCACAGCCTTCCACAAGTAAGACACTTTCTTTACTTTTGACCTTTCGTTTATTATATCATCTATTATATATCAAACAGTAACAAACTCTGCAGTGCCAGTCGGCTTATGAGGTACAGTAAATTTGAATGAAAGCACATCTGTGAAGTCTATTTTCCTCTCGTCTCCTGCCTCAGCGCTCACGACTTGACGCGGTGGGACTTGTTCGGGAACTGCTACCGGCTGCTGAAGGCGGGCATCGAGCAGGGCTCCATGCCGGAGCAGATAGCCGTCCAGGCCCTGCAGTGCTCCCACTACTCCATCCTCTGGCAGCTGGTTAAGATCACAGAAGGGGCTCCCAGCAAGGTGCAGGACACACCCCCCACCGACAGAGCTTTAATACCTCACACTCAGAAACCATGTTGATACTCAGTCAGGGGTTCTCGGAGTTAAGTCTGAGCCTCTGCGGCCCACAGGGACAGGAGCTTATCTGTATTTCTGCAGAGTGGAGCGGCTTAAGTGTAAAAATCCATCTCACTACTGGACAAGATGCTGATCCCCGATTCAAGGGCTTACCCTCTATCTACTTCATTTAACACTTAAACACCACACTGGCATCAGGCCCCGAGGCTGACCCAAGCATCCATTATATGTCACTCTATTTTTCAGCGTTAACACAGACTTTTAAAGTTTAACTTATAGTCCTACAGAGTGAGTGATAGTCACACATTTGAAACAAGCAGCCACATTTTGTTTAGAATACAATCGATACCTCTTTTAACCTTAATGGTTATACATGACCTTATTTAAACTAGACAAGAGTGAGTCTCTGCTGCTTTCTTTTGCAGGATGTACACTATGTACTGGATCTTTTTGTTTTTTAAATCTGTTTATTCGATAGGAGCCATGTTTATTGATTGTAAATGAGCCTGAGTTAGCAAAGAACGAACATTTTCATTTGTTGTGCCTGGCCAGATGTTAAAAACGCACCCTAAAATAGAAAAACTAAAGCTACATAATTGGTAGTTTACAGCGGGGTGGGCAGACGGCGCATCAAGAATCAAAAAAATAAACAAAACGTAACCATTAGTCGATCAGTCTGCCATGTCCCACTGTGCTCTCTCTGCGCCCTTTGACAGACTCGACCTGCAGGAACACAACACATATTGATTCCTCTGCCTCAATTACATTAGTTGATGATAGATAAAAATCATTAAAGTTTGATGACTTCATTAGTGCAATTATCCGGGGCAAGACATTTAGCCTGAGTGATACTGCTATTTAATATCGATTTCTATTCAAATGCTCATTATTTGTGACACATGGCTAATGGCGTGTGTGTGTGTGTGTGTGTGTGTGTGTGTACAGGATGACCTGGTGGCTCTCAGGAGAGTAGTGAAGTCTTTCCTGGCTGTGTGCCAGCAGTGCCTGTCCAACGTCAACACGCCAGTCAAAGAGCAGGTAAGAAAAACAGCGTCTTCTGCTGACTGTGCACATTGTCATAACCGTCACAATGTCTGATACTGTATGTTGATGACAGCTCGATCGAAGGTATTTGTTTGGTAGATTATAGAAAACAGAGTGAAGAAAATAAATTGAATTGAAAAAAAAAAAAAACATTTTTAGGACTTGAAAAGTTTTGTTATTGTCCAAAAATGCGGGAAGAAAAATGGTTTCTGTCATTTTTCCATGTTGTGATTTCTGTTGTTTAGAAGAATAAGCTTCAAAGTCTAAGACTGATTATGGTCTGCTCGTGTGGCCCAGGCACAATCAAGAACCCTTAATATTTACAGTAACAGAAGCCAACTTCTGGAAGCACTAGAGGATTTCTAACTGTGCGGGAATCTCGTGTTTCATATAAGAATCTTCATTTATGGAGCACTTTTCAAAACCAATGTGTATGCGAGTATGTTTTAAGAGGAGATTTTAAAAGTGCAGCCTTTTTTCCTCATCTAGATCAGTTTATTTAGATTATCCAAAAGACTATTGATGATCATGGGTGGCCTTTTTTTTTTCCTTCCCCACAAAAAAAATCATTCCATTACCTCAACAAAACAAGGATGTTTTTTGGTAACATTTTCCATCAAACCATAACTCTTCATTTGTTTACTTTCCTCAGGCGTTCATGCTTCTCTGCGACCTGTTGATGATCTTCAGTCACCAGCTTGTCTCCGGCGGCAGGGAGGGCCTCCAGCCGCTGGTCTTCAACCCGGACAGCACCCTGCAGAACGAGCTGCTCAACTTCGTCCTGGACCACGTCTTCATCGACCAGGACGATGAGAGCCAGAGCATGGGTAAGAGAGATATTTTTTTACAAGCCCTGAGCACTCTAATAAAAATTAACAAAAGAAGAAATCAACAAAGTGCCCCTTTTCATTCAATATTTTCCTCTGTTTTTCCATTTCTCTATCTGTCTGCTCATAGAGGGAGACGAGGAAGACGAGGCCAACAAGATCGAGGCTCTCCACAAGAGGAGAAACCTGCTCGCTGCTTTCTGCAAACTCATCATCTACGACATCGTAGACATGCCCGCTGCTGCCGACATCTTCAAACACTACATGAAGGTGGCTGTTCATCTGTACTTGACATAAACCTTGATATGATCAACATATAATAATAATAATACGGCAATATGAAAAGGACATAAAAACTGGGGAACACAGTCAGGAAGGTAATGGGTTCAAAACAAGAACATGAGAAAGAACAGTCATTAAAATGGACAAAATGAAAAACAGAGAGAACCCTCAAGATAACTTTAAGTGGGTTAATCAACAGTCACAATCTTTAATCGTGATTCCAAATTACAGAACAGATGTTTTGCAGCAGTTTCAGTATCCTTAACAATATCTTTGATTTCCTAAATAAATGTGGAAATGAGACTGTGTTCTCCAGGGTGAAGCTGACTTATCTTGGGCAATCATATTCAGTTTAGAGTTAAGGTATAAAAGTGAACTATTAAGGCCACACTGATTATAATACAATGATATACAGGCAAAATAAACAAGGAGATTTAGAGGAAAAAAGTCAATTTTGCTCTAAAAAACAAAGTAGTGACAACCAAAGTTGAGATTTTTAATGTTTATTTACATCTGTTTAGGTTTTGTGTGAAATTGTCGGCTGAAAATTTCAGAGATCGAACATCAGGAATTCAACAAACTGACTGTTTTGTTTGTTTCTTCAGTACTATAATGATTACGGCGACATCATCAAAGAGACTCTGAGTAAAACCAGACAGACGGACAAGATCCTCTGCGCCAAGACACTCATCCTCAGTCTGCAGCAGGTGAGCCAGTGACACAGACTGTATACAAGATACATACACAGTGTAATTCTTTATGTGCACATCCACAAACTCTTTGTCAACGGGCTTGTGTGTGTGTGTGTTGTCTTGCAGCTGTTCAACGAGCTGCTGCAGGATCAGGGTCCCAACCTGGACCGAACATCATCTCATGTGAGCGGCATTAAGGAGTTGGCTCGGCGCTTCGCCCTCACCTTTGGCCTGGATCAGATCAAAACCAGAGAGGCTGTCGCCACGCTGCACAAGTACGATCATGAGCACTCTAGCCTGAAGGGGACACTTGATCAGGTTCACAGCTGTAATCAGGCAGGGAGGAAACCAACAAAACCACAGCTGATGTTTAAGTTCAAGTGGGATTAGAAAGGATAAACGTGAAAAATATGTAACTTCTTGGTAATGCTTACTTAAAATCGAAAAACAAAACTTAAGATTTGGAATTAGACTGAGTCATGCATGTTGAGGATAATATCTTTTAACACTTCTTAAAATTATTTGGCTAACTTGTTATCTTATCTTGTACTCTGGTACCAAAAGGGGCAGATAAACACCAAGTCTGACCACAAAAAAAAAACTGATTGCTATTCAAGATCGAGACTAAAATAGGAAATTAATATTTTACTGTTCTATCTTTAAAACTGAAGAGTTCCTTGAAAATGAACATGATGATCTATATCTATCTGTAAATCTGCTCAGTAAGGCCGTATCCAGACTAAATCAGGTGTTGCGGCACACCGCCGCAGGGTTGTGCGGAGGGGTGTGGGCGTGTTTATTTGTGCTCTAGAACATAACCGCTGTGAAACAATATATAACATTTTATTGATCTGATTCACCGGCTTTCTCGCTACCACCACTCCGTCTCTTTATTCACTCTCTAGCTCACTTGACCACAGTTGCTCTCTCTCTCTCTTGCTTGCTGTTGGTCTCAGTTTTCTCTCTCTTTCTTTTTCTCTCATCTTTTTTTAAAATCATCCAAACCAGGAGTTTGTCTTTAATGTATAAAAAATGTTCTGTTAGCAAGTCAGAAAAAATCTTTTCATGTCACTTTTGATGTCTTTGTCACTCACTCTGTCATTCTTTTTCATTCCCCTTTTTCTCACTATGTCTTTGATGTTTCCTCACTCTCTCTCTCTCTCTCTCTGTCTTGCTCTCTCTCTCTCTCTCTCGTGTCAGGGATGGAATAGAGTTTGCATTTAAGTACCAGAATCCTCGAGGTCCAGAGTTTCCTCCGATCAACCTGGCTTTCCTAGAGGTCTTGAGTGAATTCTCCTCCAAACTAATCCGCCAAGACAAAAAGACAGTGTAAGTACTCCCTTCTATCTTTATTCCTTTTGCAAAACTCAATCTGTCACCTCAAACTTTTATCTTGTAATTTCACGCTAAACGAATTCTAATTAAATCCTAAAATGCCACACGTCTCCTCAGCCATTCGTACCTGGAGAAGTTCATGTCAGAGTCGATGTCGGAGCGTCGGGAGGACGTGTGGCTCCCGCTGATCTCCTACAGGAACAGCCTGCTGACGGGAGGAGACGAGGACCACATGTCTGTCACATCGGGCTCCAGTAGCAAGACCGGCTCAGTCCGCAGCAAGAAGGGACGACCGCCACTACACAAGAAACGCATCGAGGGTGAGCACGTGCTGAGATTTTTGTCTGGGTTTGCTTAGCTGCACTGATTCTGTTACAGGAAAAATGACATTGTGAACTTTCTTTTGTGTTTTCATTTTCAGAGGAGAGTAGTGTGGAGGGCTCATGGCTGATGCGGAATGACACCTTACAGACACCGGGGGCGCTGCAGACTCCTCAGCTCACCTCAACAGTCCTCCGAGAGAACAGACCAGCTGAACACTTGCCAGACCCCGACTCAGAACCCGGATCAGAGAACGATTTCGTACACAAGTCAGTGCACGCACGTACAGCACAGTGCTCTACATACACACGTTTACATATTGAACTGATTGTAGGAAGTCAGCGTTTTATGTAAAGGGAAGAACATAGAATTAATATAAAAGCAGAGTGTGTTGACCGCCCTGTTTGTCTTCAGTCCTCAGATGCAGATGTCATGGCTCGGCCAGCAGAAGATGGACGAGGTGAGCAGGAAGGACCGGACGGCCTTGAACTACATCAAGTCACGCAGCAATCAGGGCGTCCGGCAGACTGTGTAAGTGTGTGTTTGAGCTTCGATTCTGGCAAATCACCTGAAATCGGATGATCGTATTTGATGTCAGTCTTTAGAAGTTATTACATGAAATCTGTCTTCGCCCCCAGGCGCGGGCTGATGGAGGATGACGCAGAGCCGATCTTCGAAGACGTGATGATGTCATCGCGGGGCCAGCTGGAGGACATGAATGAGGAGTTTGAAGACACTATGGTGATCGACCTGGTCAGTAACATCACTTTCTCTCATTGAACTTTAGTCGTGAAATTCCAGACCCCGTTTCTTTTGTCTGAGTTTCTTCTTCTTCTTCTTTATTAAATGTCTTACTTTGGGGTTTTTGCTGCACTAGCCGCCATCAAGGAACAGACGTGAAAGAGCAGAATTAAGACCAGACTTCTTTGACTCTGCAGCGATGATTGAGGACGAGTCGGTAAGTAAAACGTTTGAGTCATTTAGTTGATGTATGGAAGTAGAGTTGAAACGATAAATTTATCAGCAAAAAATGATTGGCAACTTTTTTGATAACTGATTAATAGATTGTAATTTTTAAGCAAAACGTATCTGCTTCCAGCCTCTAAAATGGTCATATTTTCTGTTCTTTAGCCTTTTATGACAGTAATCTTGAATATCTTCAGGTTTTGAACCGTTGGTTGGACAAAACAAGAAAGATGAAGACGCCACATTGACCTCTGGGAACTATTTTCTGACATTTTGTTGAAATGTTTTATTGCGAAAATAATCTGCAGTCTGTTCTTCTATTTATTTAGTTTGCTATAGGTTTAAAATATAAATAAACAGGGGAAATAATATTGAAAATTAGTATTAAAACATTAGTTGCAGCCTTGTATGTAAATCATTAATATCAAATTATATACAGTATGTTAATGAATGTTTAAAGCCACTCTGAGTAGAATTTGGACAACTTGACTTTAGGGCCCCCTAGTGGTTTTATGAAAAAAGACACTGCAGCCGCTGAGGTCATTTTTGTGAGATTTTCTTAACAATTACTTCCTCTCTCCGCTGTTCCAGGGATTCAGCATGCCCATGTTCTGATCTGAGAAGAGGCAAACGATCCTAAGATCAGGATCCAAATCAGGAGTTAAACAGAAGAGAGGTTTTGGGCCGTCTAACCCAGATCACCTGCCAATCACACTCTTAAGAAGAAGAAAAAAAACATTGTCGAAGTACTTTTCTCTTTCTATAAGACATGATGGAAGGATGTTTGTCAAGTGGATCCGCTGACGGATCCCGCATCGGCCGGAAGTGTCGAGTGAGGATCCGCTCCTGTTCTTTCAGGTGGGCCGGAGGATCCAGAGTCTAGTCCAGATTATTCAAGAGCTTCATCCTGCTCCTCCTCTTCTTCTTCCTCCTCCTCCTCCTCTTCCTCCTCCTCCTCCTCCTCCTCCTCAGCCTGTTGGTTTAGCTCTGATGGCGCTCTGGCTAAGTAATCCTGCAGCCCGGCCGACGAGTTTCCTGCAGTTTTTACGGTTCCCTGTTACACAGATGTACAGTTGTTTGGTTCCGCTCCCTATCAGCAGCACAGAGCAGCGTAACACTCTGTACAGCCCCCCCTCCCCACCCCCCCACCCCCTACTTTTGGTGTCGCACTTCGATCCGTCTGGTTAAATCCAACATAGAGAGGATCTCAACACTAAATGTTCTATATCTTTGCTCTTATTACGACCCACCAACCCCCCCCCCCCCCTCTCTCTCCTCTCTCTCTGTTTGCCATCTGAGTCCTTGTATGTGGTGGTGCTGCTGGTGTGTGATGTGTGTGTGTGTGTAAAGTGTTTGGTGATGATGGTGCAGTAGTCACACATGCACACAAGAGGTCAACAATTGTAGGCTGACTTTGGAGGATGTAACTGTCTTGTGTGTGTGTGTGCTGTCAAAAGCGAAGCGAGCGTTGTCATTTGACGGTGAAGCCGCACCCCCGACCTCGTACAAAAGCCCCGCCCCTTTCAGATCCCGGTTCTGCACACACACACACACACACACACACACACCCAAATAACAGCTTTTTGAAGTAAAAAAAAAAGTTTTAAAAAAAGACAATAAACATATTTTGAATTCTGTAGCTTTAGTACTAAAGTTTTAAATCAAGTGTGTTTTTGTTTTTGTCTGATGTTTGTACAGGTTTTTCTTGAATATGTATCTTGTTCGTTGCCAAATTGTGGCCTACATACTTATATTCCAGACCCCCCGCCCCCTCCCTACCCTCCCCACCCAACCTGTATCTCATATCTAATGGTTACTAAGCTCAGATTGTTGCTGTGGGATACAAGCTTTTAAGCGCTGTATGGTCTGATTGTAATCGTTTTCATGGTTCAGTATTTCAGCAGATTCTTTGTTGGGTTTGTTCATTTTACCGCTCAAATCAAGTTTTTACACTCGCAAACAGTGTTAACTGATCCAAGAAGTTAAAAGATTTGTTGTTCTCATCTTTCATATCCAGTGCAGTGATGGATCTTTATGTCTGACAGATTCGTTTGAATGTGGTTATGTGTCCAGCCATACATCTTTTATTCACCCACTGTTGGTTAATCAATCATTTACAACTTCTCCCATTGGCTGGCTCGGCAGTCCTCGTGTAAATATCAGAGACAATTGGATCTTTTCTGCAGTGCAGTAGACATCAGTTGCCCTAAAATGCTCTAAAAGCCTGTTTTTTTTTCTGTGAACCTAAATTCTTTTTAATAAAATAAAATCTGTAATCAATTTATGGACCGATGTTTGTGTGTGCCTTTGTTTTTTTTCCAACTTTTGTACTGTTTTCATAGTAGACTTTAACTGTGTAAAGCTTGACCGTTCATTTTTGACCTTGGAAACAGAAGTTGACAAAACAATCTCAACTCAAGGCCCACTTAGCTCGCTTGTTCTGGAGCTTTCAAAACGAATGACAGTATGTTTTAGGCTTTACGTTATTCTTGAACAACACCTCCAGACCTCCCATCCATGTTTCCTTGAAGTGATCAAAAGGCAATTGAACAAGCTCAATCCGCAAATTCAATCATGCGATGTGTTTGAAAGCCCAGAAACAAGCGAGTATGTGGATGTTGAGTTTGTGATTGTTTTGCCTCCTGAATCTGTGTACACTGGTTCTAATCTGTACCCTGTTGTTTCTGTTTTGATATGAAGGAATTGAAGCAAATAAAATTTTATTACACATGCAGACACCTGATTAACTTTTACAAGTATTATCAAATTGACTTCAGCAATATTTTTCATTTATAATAATTATAATAGAATATTTGAAACTCTTTGTAAAGTTGGTCTACAGACACACAAACAAACACCGGATAAAGCACTATTCTTGAAACCAATTCTTTAGGGGGTTACATCAATAATATTTGTAAAATCAATAAACACTGTAAATTAGCCTCTGATGGATATTGATGCATTGATAAATAAAACACACATGGTATTGAGTCCATGATTTATTTTACAAACAGCAGATGAGTCTGCTGGAGAGAAAAGGCACAGTTCCAGGTTGTGAGAAATTTCCTTGACCTTAACGGAGGATGTTAAACACGAGTGCGTCAGAAAGCGCAAACTACTGTACACGCACACGACACCTCAAAAACTAAATACAGTACATAAACCACTTTTGGAAAGAAAACAAACTACAGTAAGTTTGCATTTTCCGCTAAAACTATCCTGTTGACAGCCACTTGTGTTTTTTTTCCGGCGATACATGATCTGTCCTTTCAGATACAACCTTGTACTTGTACCTTGTAGGACTGCAGTAATAATGACCAATATGGCCACTACTGATGTGACAATCATCTTGAAATGTGTGTTATTAATGTATTATTCCATCCAGGTACAATGTGTCAGGATTTTCCCAATAACATCTTGCATATCAGTGTAAAGACAGACCTCCAGATTTTGTTTACAGGGCAACATTATTTCTCCCAGATTTCTTCACAGCTTGGGATGCTTTAGCACAGCTGACAGTTTAGAACATCAGCAGTAAGCTGGGTGGAAATTAACAGATTTGCAGCTGCTATTGGGCGCTAACAAAATCAACAACTATCTTTATGTGCTGCTTTCAGTGGAGTGGTAAATGACAGTTTTAAACCAACAACTTGGAGAAATATGAATGAAATTTGACAACAAACTGCTGCCAAAGTCATCATCAAAGGGGGTACCACTGCAGATCATTTGAATGTAGAGTCAGTATAAGGAAAATCCCACAGCGAGTGCCTTTAGATAGTGTTATTGCTGAAACCGGGGATGTGTGTTTCACAGAGGAATGTTGGCGTGTTTCTTCCAGGGGTTGACTTGCTTCTTGCTGGCCAACACCTCCAGATCGTTGCAAATCTTCTTGCGAGTGGTCGACGGCTCGATGATGTCGTCCACAAAACCTTAAACAAACGTAGTGTCAGTCAGAGAGAGATGTGTTCAATGTATTTACGCACAAAGACGAGAGTTTGGGAGACAGTTTTTTTACTCATTTACCTCTGACAGCAGCTGGGAACGGGTTGGCGAACTTGTCCACGTATTCAGCTTCTGCCTCCGCCTGGTTCTCCTTCCCTCTGAAGATGATCTGAACAGCACCCTGAGAGGGAAAGAAACAGTTCATACACTCTGTCAACTCAAAGAGAAGGATATAGAGAGAGAGAGACAGAAACAGAAAGAATGAGGGTGTTTGTACCTTGGCACCCATAACAGCAACCTCAGCCGTGGGCCAGGCATAGTTCACATCTCCTCTCAGGTGTTTGGAGCTCATCACGTCATAGGCTCCTCCATAAGCCTGGGACACACACACATACAAAATTACTATGTATTACAATACTCACTCTTTTCCTGACCTAAAATCCATACTTTTTTAATTTATTACTTGACATTATTTCCTAAACCCAAGTAAACACTTCACGGTAAATGTCTCCCAATAGTTTTGTATCGGTAAAGCAGCTGCAGAAGGTCACTTAGCTTGTTTAGCTTCTAACATCAGGTTTTAAGTAAGTGTAGCAGCTACTGATCAAAAATTTAGTTATGTTTTGGTTGGCACATCAGTTTTCCATCTGCTCTCTTCAAGTGAAGAGCTACTGGAGGTTATTGGTAGTTTGGACAAACCACACTTTCGTACCACCTGAGCCTGATGCTGAACCAGGAAAAATTCTATCTCCATTTTTAACCCCAACCTAAACCTCATTCCAACTCTAACCTGAATCCTACAATCTTTTCACTTTATAGGATTTTCTTAAATCGGTCGCTCCTCATTTTGTTCATACACACCTTTCTGGTGATGATGGTTATTTTTGGGACGGTGGCCTCTGCAAAGGCATACAGCAGTTTGGCTCCGTGTCTGATGATGCCTCCGTACTCCTGAGCGGTACCTGTTAAGAGCCACCACAGCAATTACAATTAGTTTGAATGAGCACAGAAGTCAAGTTTTCATGCAAAGAGGATTTGAGCCAGTGTATCAATTACCCCATTTTTTGGGCTCAAGTGCATCTTGGTCATAATATACCCAGTTTATCCAACATTTATGAGAATCCCAGTGAAGCAGTCTGGCTTACCCTCATAATGAAACTGGTTACTGACAGAATATAAACATCTTGTTCCATTAGCTTTTTGCCACCTTTGCTAACTCTTCCATAATTCCTGACGTTCACAGAAAAAGGCAAATCACATTTACTGTTACTAATGAACTTCTCATTTTGTTTCTCTGAACCAGCAAGTAAACCTTTTCCTACTTTTTTTGCTGGTGGACTGTTCCACCTGTAGACAACACACCACAGGTACACAAAAACATTCTGCTGTTTTAACTGGAGTTTGGTGTAGCCAGTGTATGTGCCCTGAGATTTTTTTTTAGGAATACCTGGCAGGAAGCCTGGCACATCCACAAAGGTGATGATGGGAATGTTGAAAGCATCACAGAAGCGTACAAATCGGGCTCCCTTTACAGAGGAGTTGATGTCCAAACAACCTGAAGATCAAGGCAGAGAGATGATGGAATAAACACCAAAGATTATTAAATCAGTAAACAACTGTTGTTCCACACTAATTTTCTCCTGTCATGCTCTGGTTTGTTAAAATAAAAGACAGAAAAAAAAGATGAAAACTAAATTCCTTTACTCACCAGAAGCCACTTTGGGCTGGTTACCCACGATGCCAACAGTGCGTCCATTCATGCGGGCAAATCCCACCACAATGTTTTTGGCGTAGTTTGGCATGATCTCAAAAAAGTCCCTTTCATCCACAATCTGGACAGATGCATGAAGAGAGGAAACATTTACAAGTGGCAGAAATTAAAAGAAATGTGGCTGCAGTTATGAATGTGTGAGTGTGTGTGTGACATACTGCATGAATGATGTCTAACATGTCATAGGCTTTAGTTGACTCGAATGGGACAATGGTGTCCAATGAAAGTACAGGACGGTCACTAAAAAAAAAAGGGACAACTTATCAGACATGAGTGGAAATAAAAAGAGATTTGAAAAGTGAAGGGTAATGTGGTTGGTTACCTGGGGTCGTGGCACTCCCTGATGGGGGGCGCGTCCTGATTGCTGAGCGGAAGGAAGTTGAAGAACTCTCGCAGGTTGAGCAGGGCTTCGACGTCATTCTCAAACGCACGGTGAGCCACACCTGAGAAGAAGACATGAGATAAATAGTCTTTAGACACTGAAGATGGTGTTTTCCATGAGTTACTGCAAAGTTGACATATCAATTTGACCAGTAATCCTGCATCAGTGTTCATAGACTCCAATGTTTTATAAAATATAACCACAGGGACGTTAACTGTGAGAGGGCAAAGGACAAGAAGCCAGTGAACATCTACATAACAGCACAATGAGACTGATTTCTGAAGAAAAGATGAAAGTCAACTCACTAAGCAAAAATGTTTAATAAAGGTCATGTTCCTGTGCAGAGTGAGTGACATAAACTAACCAGACACAGTGGTGTGCGTCTTGGCTCCGCCCAGCTCCTCTTGAGTCACATCTTCATTGGTGACAGACTTCACAACATCAGGTCCTGTGATGAACAGGTATGATGTATCCTACACATCATATATGCACAAACACAAACACACAAACTTGTCAGGGTATTGTGAATAAGTATACAATCTTTGAAACAGGGCTGCTTGGCGAAGAATAATGTTAATTTTGGATGTTTGATGCAGCTGAAAACCAATTTAATTTAGTATTAGATGAAAAGAAGATTTTATATATTGTATTTATTCGTGACTCATTCTCTAATGCTGATTATAATCAGAGTGTAGATTTGTATTTTAATTGCCTTTGTGCAGTTCCATACCTTAACCATGAAGGTAAAATCTGTCAGGGCGGGAGAGTAGACAGCTCCTCCTGCACAGGGACCCATGATGAGAGAGATCTGAGGGACGACTCCTGAAGCCAGCACATTCCTCTGGAAAAGGGGGAACGTTTTATTTTTTTTTTTACAAGGGTCGCAAAAACTATAGTAGTGTGACAGTAAAAACACATTGTGATATGTGCAACAGTGTGCATTTCAAAAGGTTTACTCTGGAGATGTCAAACCACCAAAATGTAAGCAGTCTTTGGTGCACTCAGTCAGAAAGTAATGCTACAACTAACTGCAACAACATATGATTTTGGGGTTTATGATGTCAGTTAGTGAGCAGTCATGTGCTTTAACTATTTACAAAACATACCAGGAATATATCTGCATATCCAGCCAGAGACTCCACTCCTTCCTGGATTCGAGCTCCTCCTGAGTCGTTCAACCCGATGACCGGGGCTCCAACCGTCATGGCCTGGTCCATGATCTGAACACAGAAACATTTAAGGGTTATATATTCATAATTGTGTTTGAAACAGGAGGAATCATTGACAAAATACAAATACACAGGCAGACATTCTAATTAATATTCTCATAATTGACAGGGAGCATTTACTGATTATTTAATGCCGCTGTTGAGGCATTTTTTTGTACATTGTCCCACTAAAGTGCATAGTTCATAGACACATACAGTGCATGTGCACCTCAGTCTCACAGTATTATTTACCTTACAGATCTTCTGCGCATGAGCTCCAGACAGACTGCCACCAAATACTGTGAAGTCCTGAGAGAAACAGCGGAGGAAGTTAAACAACTGCAGTGTATTACCAGAATACAGGGATCGCTACAATATAACTACACGATGTACCTGACTGAACACATAAACCAGACGGCCATTGATCCTGCCCCGGCCTGTCACGACGCTGTCACCTGGGAACTAAGACAGAGAGAAAAAGATATGAGGACAAGAAAACCCAAGAGGAGGGAGAGAAGCATGACGCTCCTGTGACCAATTACCTTGTTTCTGTCCTGCTCCATGCCGAAGTCGGAGCAGCGATGCTCCACGAACATGTCAGCCTCCACGAAGGACTCAGGGTCCAGCAGAAGCTCCACTCGCTCCCTGGCTGTCAGCTTACCCTGCAACACATAACACCAAGTTACTACACAGTTACCTTAAAGAATACTGTACTACTTGATCTGGTAGTATGCAGGTAAACTGACTGTATGCTGACATACAGCTGAGCAAATCAGAGCAACATCCAATCATTATTTACACTAATTTATCCCTGTAGCCATTTACAAAATATCAATAACAAAACATAGACAAGCATTTATGATGAGGATTTTTTGGGTATTTTTAAGGATTGTGACCATGATATGAATCAACCCAGTGAGACTTTTTACAGTTAACAAACTTGTCAGTGCTCTCTGGTGGATAAACTACACAAGGGTGACACTGTCTTTACATGACCCCAAACATATCTTTGGTATTTCTGTATAGAAATGTCTTGTTAAACATATATTCATACAGATATATCTGCAAAAACACAACATTGGCCCATATATTGGTCTGACTGATTTATTGCTCTACTCATGCCACTTATGACAGACAAGGTATTATAGGAAAAATATGACAATAACCAGAGGACTTTCTGAGGATATCTACATATATTACATAATATCTACAGTACTGTGCAAAAGTTTTAGAAACTTTGGGTACTTGGATTCTTATCCATCATGCAATATCATGAGGGAGAGCCCTGATTTTAAAATCGTGGAGTCAGTCTGGGATTGTATGAAGAGAAAGAAGCGACTGAGACAGCCGAACTGTGGCAACCTCTGCAACATGCTTGGAACAACCGACCTGCCAAGTACCTTGAAAAACTGTATGCCGGTGCACCGAGACGAACTGCAGTTGTTTTAAAAGCAAATCAATATTTGCTGTGCGCATGCTTTATTTTAGGTTTCTTCTGTTTACTGCACTTTGTATGAAGTTACTTGATAAATAAAAAGTATTCATGGTATTATTTTTGAAGGTATCCTCACTTTACTTTTAGTGCCTAAAACTTTTTGCACAGTACTGTAAATATATCAGTATCTTCGTAGGTAAATCTTCGTAGGTCAAGTGGGTTGGATGTTTGTCACATTGGACACCGGAATTGTCATTTTTAAATGGCACTCACGTGTATTTCATAAACAAATTGGGGAATACTTTGTTGTTGTACAACTTCTACCTGAAGTTGGTAGAGGGTTAGTGCTTTACTCAAGGGCACTGGGAATCAGCAAGATGAGAGTTTATCAAGATAGGATATTGCTGAAAGTAGCTCGGCTCTGGTGCATGTGTAGGTATAAACACTCTCCCCTCCAGCTACAACCATTGACTTCAGGGATTAAAGCAAGAAAAGATATGTGAGCCTGCAAAGTTGTACAGGAGGAAGTGTGTACCATGTGTTGAATTAAGTATTACATGAATTTATAACTGCTCTATGTCTGAAATCAGACATGGTGCCTGAGAACTTAAAGCGCTGCGACTTGGAGCCCTTGAGCCAGGCATTTCACCCCTCAACCACTCCAGCTGCCAGTTTAAATTGAAGCAGATAAGACTGAAAAGGTGCACACAGGCTCAGGTAAATGCATGTTGACATAAAATGAAAGAAAGTCAATGTTTGCTGACTTTACCCTTTTATGTTGTGCATCAATTCTCTTCTGACCTCCCCCGACTAGCGCCGCCTTCCGTTTCTGCTCTATCCTCTCCTTAACGGACAGGTGGCTGACCGAGTACCAACGGCAGTCTCGTCGGAGGTTCGTCTGCGGCATGACTGCGCCATGTTTCACTTGCGCCAAACTCCTGAAAGATACCCTCAACCCGTTTACGAGTCCGTAGCTGCTACGGGCCACACCGAAGGCCGCCATCATGGTTGTGAGAGTGCTCGGATGACAGCGGCGGGCGGGGAATGAAAGGCAGAGATTTGAGCCAATAGTGAATGGGGGGCGATCTCTCATAGCCAATCAGAATCAAGGAATTCGCAGACAAGGGGGAGGTGGGTGTGGTCTACAGGGGTCAAGTTTTCTTGTAGTTCATCGTGCTTTAATCTGAATGTCATGTTACTGTGAGACTTCTGGCCCTGAGTTTGGCCTATCAGGTAGATTTTCCCCTCAGTTTAGGGTCTTTGTTACTGATTGGCAGTTCTTATCTCAATCCAGGGCCATTTCCCTGAAAAGCATACACCAAAATACAAAAATATGATTGGTCGATCTAGTTGGACGCCTGCTGGTAAAGGCTGCCTGACAGGCGTTACCCAGGGCATAATCCACAATATACTAGGTCCCGAGCATGTATATCAAATTCTGTATTTTCATGCCAAGTATTCATTTACTTTTAGGCAACAGGTCCTGTTTAATTGGAGTAATACTGCCCATAGAACCCAGTATAAGAGTTGTTTACTTAATTATGAGTTAAACTCTGTATAAACTGCAGGCCAGTGAAATAATGGAATGCAGGAATTTTTTTTCTGGGGAACAACTTCCTCAGGACCCCTGGAGTTCACAGAACCCACTTAGATACTGAGTTTCACAGTTAAAAAAAAAAAAGCAAAATATAATTTAACAACAGAGGCTGCATTCATACTGTGTTGGAGAACACAAAGAGATTCAGAGGAGGAAGGTTGTTGTTTTGCAAGTCGCAATGTCTTTGAGTCTTTTGTGAAACTTAGAGTTTGCAGTCCTATACACTTTATATGAGGGCAAAAGTATATTATTGACCTCTTATTCTAACTCAAGGTCCACCCACTTGCTTTTTTGTTCAGAAACGTTGAGATTATTTTGTCACACTTATTGTATGTTTTTTCAACTGATTATCTATTATAAAACGTAAACACTGGTGTAATAGAATTTATTTTCATTAAATAAGTCATATTTTCATACAGAGAGTATTAATGCAATCTCCCAACCAACTGTAATCCTATTGCCTCATGTTTTCTGACCCTATCCATTCATCAAAACATGTGCTACTGATCTTATACTTTGACTTTTGCTTTGAACACTGGCCTCTGAGTATGTGTTACTGGTGCCAATTTTCTTTTGTCATTTTGGCCTTGCAGAGGGTGTCATGTCAAGCAATTCAACAATCTCAAGTCAAAGGAATCATGAGTATTAAAGTCTAATTGCAGTTTTATTCAGAGTGTGAAGTCATCACATTTGTAACTCAACAGGTGCAAAAACCACTATCACAAGCCACCCTAAAATATGCACCCTAAGCATATTTTGGATCACTTAACACATTTGGCCAATTCAGTTTTGTTTTAGAATAAATACTTATTGCACTCCCAACCACTGACTTACGCACAGTAGAGGACGTTAAATGTACCAATATATGTAAACAGATATGCAATATCCTGCAAGTGTCAGGCATTCAGGAAAGTTTTGTCCAAAGTAAGATTCAGTGCTTAATATCCTTTGCAGGATTTGTGTATAAATGCAAATTGTAATGAAAGCTGCACCACAATTGACTATATGTCTCTTTGATTCCATTTTTTATTCTTTTATCCAAGCTTGACACTTTTCCAATTGCGTTTTTAATTTGCAATATTTGATTAGGCTACTAGTTGTTATTATGACACTAAACACAAAGAAAATGAATGAGGCAGTGTTGGAAAATACATTTACTCAAGTAGTGTACTTAAGTACAATTTTGAGGTACTTGTACTTTACATGAGTATTTAGATGTTATGCTACCTTATACTTCCACTCCACTACATTTCAGAGGGAAAAAATGTACTTTCTATTCCACTATATTTATTTGACAGCTTTAGTTACTCTTCAGATGAAGATTTGACACAATAGATAATATAACAAGCTTTTAAAATACAACACATTGTTAAAGATTAAACCAGTGGTTTCCAACCTTTTTGGCTTTGATGTCTTACAAAAAGCAGCGTGTAGTCAGGCTCACATTTCAGATGTCTTTGAGTTGTTAACAGCTCCACCAAATAGTGATTTTTCCCTCTAAACTTCCCACATGGTTTCATTTCAATGAATATTCAAATAATCCACCCTTTCACCAAAAATCAAAGATCAGAGAAAAACTCCTAAAACCAAGAACAGATTTGTGTATCAGAACTTTGTTTTTTCTTCTTTCCTCTGCCATTAATCATCTCACGACCCCTCAGCTTTATCTGGTGACCCTTTAGAGGAGATCCTGACGCTAGCTAACTGTATATAAAATAGTTCAAAGTAGCTCCACCTCCAGCAGCTACAACAGTAACATGCTGCTTATACACTGATGCCTCAGTATTAATATATAATGATGTCATATATAATAATATATCAGACGGAACCACTACTTTTACTTTAGTATTTTAATTACATTTTGCTGCTAATACTTATGTATTTATCCTAAAGTAGGATTTTTTATGGAGGACTTTTACTTATAATGGAATATTTTTTTTACATAGTTGTATTAGTACCTTTACTTAAGTATGCATCTGAAGACACAATGAAGGCGCCGTGAACGAATTTGAATGTGAACCTTTCGTACACTACGGTAACCAGGGTAACTAGGGGAAGTCTCGCGTGATTATAATGCCTGGTCGAGAGGGGTTGATGCGAGGAAAAGTGGAAAATCGAATGATTGATGCATTTGTAAAACGGCTAGTTAGCTATGTTTCGGTCGCCGCTCGCCAAGTATTACAGTAAAGCGTATCACAATCGCAGGATTTCAATTTACAGTTTGCATTTCCCTCCTTCGCGTGGGGTATAAGGAGGTTACGGTTGAATTTTCGATAGCTAATTTGGCTAGCTATGCTAATGCTAGCTGGTTAGCTTTGTTTACATCAAGTGCGCGCCTGGGATCTGTTAGCTAATTGCTAACTAAACAGATTTGTGATATTACTAGCAGTTCATCACTCAGTTCGGCATCGACGAGGAGACGGTGTTGGATACTGAATGGGTCCTATGGCCAACACCGACCATCTCTCGTGTAAAGCGTTTGGCTGATGTCGTGAGCTAACGCTAGCTACATAATGCTAACCTTTTGATTATGGATCGTTTGATCATTTGACTGCACTGTTAGCTGTTGGGCAGCGTTAGAGATAATGTGGGTGATTATAAACAATGCTCCAAGTGGTCCGTATTAAAAGAAACTTTAATCGTGACCCGAAAGATCTCGTTGAACAGTAACGACTACAAACCGCTGATGCTAACTTTAGCTAGCCACCTGTCGAGCTAGCGTTGTGCGCGTTTAGAGATAACCGCTTCACTATGGTCGTTGTCTATTATTGTGTCTATTATTAATTCATATGTCTGCACTGACACACTCGGGTGACTGATTGTTGTTCCACCGGGACAGTTTATATTTCCTCCATCCACCCTGAGACTTGGCTAGCTGTAGCTCCGTCGCAGCGGGAGTCTGGATTTTTTTTCCCCCCGGGCCGTGCTTCCCTGAGGCTGCGGAGTACACCGCTATGAACCCAGTTAATGCAACCACCTTGTACGTGTCCGCCAGCCGGGCTGTACTGCAGTGTGACCCGCGGCAGCCTCACACCTTCGCAGATATGTACACACTACTACCCTTCTTTCGACAGTCTCTCGCATGCCTCGTCTGTGGTAAGCATCATGAAAACATTCGTATACCTTTATAACACATATCTATCATTGTCATGTTGTTTTGTGTCACTTCATTGCAAGACCATCATAGGTTTCCGAACCGCCAGTCGGTTTAACTTTACTGAGTGTTTCATAACCTTACTATTCATATTGACTGAAGTGTCCGTGGGCGTGCGTGTGCTCGCAGCAATTGACACGGTTTGTCGTGCTCACCACCGTGGTCTCCTTAGCAACCGAGGCTGAGCCCCAGTCATCTGTCCTCTTGTCAAGACAGATGACTCCTCTGTTGTTGTGCCTGCTGCAGAGCCATGTGTTTCCTATTCATGGTTTATTTACTCACTCAGCTTAGCCAGTGGAATATCAACACTGGCACAGCTTGCATCTAGAGCTTGGCACCATTGACAGGATGATATATCACGATATTTCTGATCTCTGCCTATTATGCAGTTGTGTTTTTGGTGTGGTTGTCTGTGCTCCCATGCAGTAATTAATCAGAACTGTGGATTGGGTGATGTAAGCAGGAAAAATCAGTAATGTGAACATGATGGTTCAGCCGGTTGGAGTATTCTTTGGTTTATTTCAATAAAATAGAGAAAGTCTGGAAAATGCCAAGATTTGAGGTATTGTTCAATGGAGCATCAATTAAAATCTCAGATGATATCATTGTCATAAATTGTGATATTGATATAAAATGTATTGATTTCCCGTCTATGCTATATTAGTTGATTGACAGATAATTATTTGGCAACTGTTTTTATAATCGATTAATTGAAAATCAAGCAAAAACCTCTGTCACTCAGTTCTCCAATAGAGGGATTTGCTGCTTTTCTCTGCTTTATATCATCGTAAACCGAACATCTTTGTTGGACTATTGGTTGAGCAAAACAAGACCTTGAGCTCTGGGAAATTGTGATTGGCAGTTTTTAATTGTTTACAGTTAATCAAGAAAATAATCCGCAGATTAATCCATAATGAAAATGATTGTTAGTTGCAGCGTTAATAGTAATTACAGCTGGGCACAAGCTGGAAGATGTTAATGAGTCCTGCCAGTTGATTGTGCTTTAGTTGCTGTGCACAAGTGCAAAGTGGATTAACAGCTGCCTCTTGTTTTTGTCTCAGGTAAACTGCTCCAGAATCCCATTTCCCCTACACATCCAGAGTGTCAGCATTATGTCTGCTTGGGCTGTAAAGGCCAGAAGATGCAGATAAGGACATCGTGCCGCAGATGTAAGGACTATTCCTGCTTCCAGGAGAACAAACAGCTCTCCTTGCTGGTGCAGTGCTACAGGAAGCTCTGCCTATATGTCACTCATTCGCCTTTGCTGAAGTCAATCAGCAGCCATGCAGGAGGGTCTCCAGAGGTTATGGCCTTGCTAGAGGAGGTGCTTATGTCACATGAAGAGGAGATAGAGACAGAGGACCCAAGCCTAGCACAGGAAGATGTGAATCCCTCTGACCCAGAGTCCCTGACCCCCACAGAGGCGCCACCTGTTCCTGCAGAGCTCTCAGCTGTACCCCAGAGCTCCTCCTCTGATCCTCCCTGTTCCAATGGACCGCAGGAATGCAATGGAGATGTACTGGAGGACCTGGATCCATCTTCTCCAGAGCTGGAAGTATGTGAGCTGGTAGAGGAGCAGCCACAGGCAGGCCTCTCTGTATCCGATACTGGTTGTGGTGGTCTGGAGCTGAGTCTGTCCACTGGACCTTTAGCCCCAACTCCAGGCACTGTGTGCTCACTCAGGGATGGGGAATCTAGCAGCAGGGAGCTGGAGGAGGGGGAGGTGTTGCTCCTTAGTGTGGAGGAGGTATTACAGACTTTGGATCCCCTTCAGCCCGGTAGAGATTCCCCTCATACACACCCAGAAAGGACGCACACTCACACACACATAGCCACAGACAGAGCACACGCTCAAATGTACATACAGCTGGACGCAGCTCACAACTACACACAGATTCAAACAGACAGGACTAACACAGTGGCAAGCCTTGGTGCTCACATACACACATCTTCATTCGATCCTCCTCCAAGCTCCAAGCCCCCACCAGTCCGCCTTAACCGCAAGCGATCTCGTTCAGAGAGTGACAGGGAAAAGGTGAAACCTCTTCCTATCGCCTCCATCCTGCAGGGCTCCTCCTCTCATGTACACACTCCAAACCCCTCTCATACACTGCACACTCAACCGCCCACACCCTCCTTAACTGTACCAGCACACACATACTCATCCCTTCCCAATGGAGCACCTCCCAAGCCCAGTCGCCCTGCACCAAACCACAGTAAAGGTGCCAGGAAGCACGTCGATCCGGGCCCTAAGAAGCCCCATGCGAAGGCTCGCAGCAGTGGAGGCTCCAAGAACAAGGACCGGAGCAAAGACCAGCGATTGATGTCAGGCTGTCTGGTGCCTCCAGCACCTGTCAGGCCTCCATATAAGAAGCCAGTGGAGAAGAAAGGCTGCAAGTGTGGCAGGGCCACCCAGAATCCCTCAGTGCTGACCTGCAGGGGGCAACGGTGTCCCTGTTACTCAAACCGCAAGGTGAGACTACGACCATTGCATGAATGACATTTTTGGATTCAGCCCCCCCCCCCCCCCCCAATCATAATTGCAGAAAAATAAGTGTTGTTAGATGAATTGATTCCCCTTTACAAAAGTACTGATAATATTTTAAGATGTGACACAGTGGTTGCACAGGTGAAATATTCGCATTATAATGACAGCAAGCAAAAGTTTGTTTAATCAGCACTTCAAGTGTAATGGCATCATGTGATGTGATTGGCTGTAGATTATTGTTACATTGTTATTCTCTTTGTTAGGATTTCTGCATTGTCATGGTTATTTTAACTTGGGCTGCAATTTATGATTTTCATTATCAATGAATCTGTGGATTATTTTCTCGATTAAACGAGTTGTCGTTAGGTCTATAAAGTGTCCAAAAATGGTGAAAAATGTCGATCACCATTTCCCAAAGCCCAAGATGACATCAAATGTCTTCTTTTGCCCCAACCAACAGTCCATAACCCAAAGATATTCAGTTTACTATTATAAAGGGCTAAATAACCCGGAAAATATTCACATTTGAGAGGCTGGAATCGGTGAATTTGGACATTTTTTCTTAAAAAATGGCTCAAAGCGATTAGTCGATTATCAAAATAGTTGGTGATTTATTATCTGTCCATCGACTAATCAACAAGTCATTGCAGCTCTAGTTTTAACATGCACCAGTTTCTTGTGGCAAGCAATGGAATCAGTAAATCTCGAAGAGGCAGTGTCAGACCACCTGAATCCGTAAACAAAAAACTCCCACCTTTGATTCATGGTATCTAGAAACTGTCTGTCACTGTATTTACAAGTTCAAATGGAATTCCTTACCGAAGGCAAAATTTTTAAGAACGTACGTCTTCACGAACATTAAGGTACTTGTGATGAGATCAGAAATAATTTTACAGGTTTTATGTGACACTGTTGTGATGCAAATAGACTTATGTTCCTCATCTGTCCTGCGTCATCTTTTTCAGGCGTGCTTGGATTGTATCTGCCGAGGTTGCCAGAACTCCTACATGGCCAACGGTGAGAAGAAGCTAGAGGCCTTTGCCGTGCCAGAGAAAGCCTTGGAGCAGACGCGGCTCACACTCGGCATCAACCTCACCAGCATCACGGCAGCCGCGGCGCTCCGCAACCCGGCGACCACCAGCATCCGCGCGAACACCCTCCTCAACGTCGCCACAGCAACGGGAACCCCTGTAACCACGGCCTTCCTGTCTCCCAGCCCTCCGCAAGAGCCCAACTACGAGGACAGCCTGGAGCTGCTGATCGGATGAGAGGCTGGGACTCCAAAAAAACAAAACAAAAAACAAAACAGACAGCTCGGTGCTGATTGAATGTGACGGCTGATCATTGTTTCTGTCAGACAAACCTGTACCTTTCCCCTCACAGGGGAGGCATTCTAAAGGCAGCTATGGGTCTGTCCTGTCCTGTAATCTGCTCTTCTTCTGTGTTGGAAAATGCTGAGTAGTAAGACTAGCATGGGTGTGCCAAAGCCTCCTGTATTGTGCCTGTGTGCCAGTGTGTGTTGTTGCCTGTCTGTAGTTAAACACCTATACCCGGTTCCAAGGTTGTTCTGTATTTCAGAGGTGCTTTTTTGTTCATAGACCACAGTCATACTGTAAGAGGCAATAGGAACCCATACCAGGTTTTGTGTTTGGTAGTGTGTGCGCACAATTATAGATTCAAGTGTATGTGTGTGTATGTATGTATGTATGTATGTGTGATTTCTGGACTATATTTGGTGCATAACGACAGCAAAAACATCATATCGCAGTCACCTGTTACAGCATTTTCCATGTTTGAGTATTACTCCATGTATGTTTTAGAAATGCTTAATCGGTGTCAGGACGACCCTTACTAATCCTTAACCCCGTATGTTCTCACACCTTAATTGTGAACGAATCTCGTGACTAATCTGTGGAGAAGTTGTGTCTCACACAAGACTGTATGCCTTTTTCTATCTCGACTCGCTCAATCGAAGTACTGTTGGCTGTTAATGAATTTGTCTTAATGAACTTGACTGATGCAGGCATTGTACAGGCAGCAAGATAATGTCAAAGCACTTGGCTGGATCCACGGTTTCAATGTAAGTGTGTGTGTGTGTGTGTGTGTGTGTGTCTCTGTCTGTGAGTGAGTGAGAGAGAGTGTATGCGCCCGCTGAGATTTGTCGTAATGTCAGTGGGCAGGCGGATGGTGGGTTGTAAGCACTTAGTCTGATTGATTGGCCAAATTACAACTGAAACCATTCTTGGTTACCATAGCAATAGGAGCACCAACAAGGAGCCTCCCAGCTCTCGTGCACACACGCAGTTGTTTACAGTATTGCCATTTATAGACTATAACTGACTTGTCTTCAAAAATATTACACCGTTATGTTTTGATTATGGGGTTGTACATGACTGTATGTGTGTGTGTGTTTAGATAAACTGAAGCCATAGGTTGTCAGTGTGCATTTTTCTCCTCCCCAAGTTGTAGTGTCCCGACTGATTAGAGACCAACTCAGAGACTATTTTTGATACCAAGTTTTCAGATTTGGTACCACTGTCTGTTTTTTTTTGTTTGTTGTTTTTTTTTTTTATTTTTTTTTTTTTTTTACATTTGTGTTTTGGTTAAAGCACCTTGAAGCCCTCCTATAACTCAAGAGGCTGTGTATTGTCTGTGTTTTGTGTTTACTGTCTCAGCTGTAACTACAACATGTTTGTCAGTCCAGTCATGGTGACCAAAAAAAGAGACTGAAGAAGAGAGAGCGAGAGGACTCAGGCTGACCAAACAAACACCTTGGTTCTCCACTCATAGGCCAGGAAGTAGCAGGTGGATTACAATATGATCAGCGAATATGATCTATCTTCCTGCGTGTGTTTCAAAAAATGTATTTCTTTTGGGCATTACTTGAACCCTGATTAGTTTTTGGTATTGTTTTTTTTTATGTAAAAACTCTTGTTTGAGGAGTGACTCTTATTATTGCTGAAACATTCACTGCCATAATATGGAAACATGTAATACAACATGAATTAAATGATAGTTTTTTACTTTTTCAGTTTTGTGTCTTTTTGTGTAGAGGGGGAACCTGACTCAAGTTTGCTTTAAAATCTTCACATTTAATTTATTTGGCATTTTTACCACAACTGTGCAAACATACTTAGCAAAGCAGTAGATGGAGATTTGTAGTTGTAATTTACAGACAACATGTTCATTAAGAAAACGGTACAAATATTAAAACTTTCTCACCACAAGGTCAACTTAGTTGTTCTTGAGTTTTCAATCATATCGCACAATCTTCCTCAGCAGATGGGAGTTGGCCGAGAAATATATGTGACTTTTCATCCACATCGGCTAAAAAGTGAAGTTTGAAAGTTCATTCTTGACTTTGGAAACAGTAGTTGACAAAAACAGTTTCACCACAGGGCGACTGGGTACGCTCCAACTGCAGAGGAGGATCATGTAATATGATCGAAATCTCCAGAACCGCTACTGAGAAGTACTACTACTTGCGTGTTTGCAGATCAACAAGAGCAAACTTTTGAAACTTAAGGTACAAATATTGTTAAGCCCTGAAAAATGTGACTATATAAATGTGCATCACACTGAAGTCCAACCGAAATTAGTTCAAAACGGGGCCTGGGAACAGTTAGAAATGTCCCCTGTGTGAACTAATTTGACATCATAAGTATCAGAGAATATCTGAAGTGTAAATGTGTCAGAAAACACTAAAAACTCACATTAATACCAGATCAGTGCCTCTCTTAAAGGCCACAGGACATCAAAGATCTGTATCACACCACACATTCAAGACATTAAACCACATGTACTGTAAACATAAAAGACGCTTCATTCATAATAACATCTTAAATCTTGTCTCGTGGCATTTTTTATACATATTTTTTTCATAAAAGTGTCATGTGTCCAACACCACTGTCATTTCCTGCAAACTCAACTGTTGACTGTTTGACCTGCAGGCAAAACAACTCTGGAACTCAATAGAAGTCATTCAAACACGAGAGCACAACAGCTGTGCTCTGAAAGCACCACTTAATCCGGGGTTGCTCCGTCTTACTCTGTATTCTGTTTGCCAGCCTTAAAAACAGAATTAATATCCTGGGTCAGGTTTAACTATGACCAATTATTTTGTCACTTCTGGAGTAAATTCACACCAAATGGCTCTACCTCCTTGCCATTTTGGGTGATTGAGAGTCTGCCACTGCAGCTCAGTTTGATCATAACCCTGCAGCTTCACGGCCCTGAAGAAGTTCCTTTGCACTCCTCACAGTCCGTTCTTCTGCTGTCCCGTACCCTCAGACATATTATCAAGCAAACCCCTGACATTCGGGTCCACCTCTGTCGATGTCTTTTTCAAATCAGCCCAGTCTAGGACACCTCTATGTGAGCTTCTCTCCCTTTAGCCCACCAGGAAGGCCCCGAAGTAGCTGGCTCTCCCGTCCATCTCCATGGCGCTGGCATTGCTAACGGTGATGAAAAGGCGGTCGGCAGGCTGTAGAAACGCAGTACCGGCCTGATGCAGAGAGAAGAGGCCGGGCTCCTGACCCCGAGGCCAGCAGGCGCTCCGGGATGATTTCATCAGCAGGATGGGAACTGTATAGGAACTCATCTGTGGACAACAACACAAAAACAACAAGATCAAAACTTGAACAGAAGGTTACACGGCATGATGCATTACCAAAACTGGATTACACCTGCCCTGGGGCCTCAGGACCCTCCGTGGGACTGAAGTTCTCTATGTGGCAATTAGTTGTAGGGGCCCTGAGTTAAAATCTAGTTGTAAGACCTTCATTATTTTAGTTCATATTGCCCTTACATGGGGCATATTCCTATATAAATCTGTGCTTAATAAAGTTACCACAAACTAATTACTAAGTAAGATGTACACGATGCACAATGAGAGTTAAAGCATTAATCTGGCCCTGTGCACGTTGTATTAGCATATAACATTATGTTATAAAGATTATATTTTTCTGATAATATCTGAAATGAATATCTTCATTTCTGAATATCGGTGCACTCAAGGACGCTCTGAGATTTGAGTGTTTGCTTGCATTAAGGAGCTGAGCTGTCATAATATGCAAACAATGTTCTGTGCTATATTCTATACTACATGCTGATTCTGAGCAGGTTTTAAGAATTTAGCGGATTCACACTGGAAAAGTGACAAAATTAAGTATACTTAAAAATGCCAGTTTGCATACTAAATCTGCTTATTGTCCCACAATACAATGCACAAGTTGAATGGAGGAGCTTACAGTTGCAAAACATTCAAATAAATTACACATCTTGTATCTACTTTTCTTTTCCTACTAAATTGGAAAGTACATTTAATTCTTGTATACATATAACAGAACTGCTATTAACTTAATATAGTACATACTATATACTATTTGTATGTGGTATTAAATTGGGACACAGCTATGTGTGGTATTGCGAAAAGGACTATAAAACCATGGTCACTTCTTGGATTGTTGCAGCCTTTCTGGGATGCAAAAGTTTCCTTGAACACAGTTTTAAAACAGTCCTTGCTCATTCATAACTGTAATTAAAACAAATAAAATCTAAAAAATCTCTCTCAAGCACATTATAATTCCAGGTACTGTCCTATAATAAGATGCACAAAGACTAACCTTTTTGTAGATATACTGGAGAAGCTGCGCTCCTTCCTCCTCTTTCGTGTCCCCCGCCTCACCCTTTGCCTCCACCTCTGTCTCTCCCACGGAAGAGAGTCTGAAGTAAGTCTGTGCATAGATGTAATAGAGGCCTGCTCTGGGAACCAGCAGCTCTCCTCCCTTCAGCTCCATATTTTCTAAGAAGGACAGACCTCTCTGGCCTTCCCACGCTCGGATGCGCTCCCCCAGGTAGCCCCTGCTGCTCCGCGAGCCTGTAACAGCACATATGCACATATGTATACACTCGTATAAGCACAGACACACAAGCGTTGAGGCCTTTCACCATGATGTAATATAAATCACTAGAGATGTGTTTAAACTGTCACTGCTTGTCAAATAAAAAACAAATGTTAAAGAAATGTACGGTCTGTAAATAATGCTCACAGATGTGCTCACAGACCAACAAGTTCCTCTCCAATATGTGCTGGTGCTGAGAAAAAATCTCTATTTTTAATTTCTACCATGTTTTTTTTTAAGTTGAGTTACTACAACCACATGTTAAAAAGCACCAGAAGATGAGATCCAGCCATCCAGAGTGGTGTGTGTGTGTGGAAAGAAACTATCAACCTTCCAGATTTATGATATTTAAAAATATGTTCCTTGTGGACAACAAAATCCTTAAAGCTACTACAGTATGAGTAGAGTGAGAATTTTGTTGACTTTGGCGCCCCCAGTGTTAGTACAAAAAAAGACACTGTGACCCCATTGTTCCTCACAGATCCAACACAGAGATACTGAGATAAATGGTTCAGCCCCTTCATCAATGTACAGTAGACTGTACAAATTTGAATCTAACTTTTCTACAAACAAAAACTTATTAGAGCAATAAAGTCACATAGTGGCTTCAAGGAGAGTAAAATCAAATAACGATTGGCTGGTTGGAAACTTTTATATAGCAAAATACATCAAAAACTAATGAAATAAAATGATTGAGCAAGTTTATATTGTAAAAACAAACGTTCCTGCTTGATACTTGAATACTTCATGAACTGAGATGCCTTTTCCTCACTGTTACAGATGTGTATTTTCTTAAATTTGGTGATAGAATAGACTTTCAAGTAAAATATATGAAAACTAGGACTAGGAGCGTCCTGATTGTTGTGTGGTCTGTTATGAATACAATATAACTGTCATGTCTTCCACTTCCAGTGCCCCTCTCTCCCCTCTTTTCCCTTGCTTCTCTGTACTCTCTACTGTCAAATAAAAATTCTGTTAAAATAATCTTATTGCATGAAAACTGCATTATGTACGGACTGCCATACTCCTGAAATGTCTATATGTATTTTTCTGCTTATTTGCTGAATAAGCATAACTGACACACTGACAGGCACAAACCGTGGGACCCTCCAGGTTGTGAGAAGAATAAAGAGCAGCTGCATATCTGCAGGTCCCAACAGAAAGGTAGGTATGAAGACATTTCTGAATCTAATAGCAGCCTGGGACGCCTCGAAGCACATTCCTCACCTCTGGCCCTGGAAAGGTGGCTGCTTACTTATATGAGTGTTGTGATTAGGTGTCAAGAGAATCACAATTCTTATGTTACGGCTATCAATTATGCTTACAAAAACAACTTCATGTGTGTCCTGCGTTCACATTTACTTCTACACTACATTAAAATATCCTCACTCTCTGCTACTGGAGGCTCTGTGGAGGAGACGACACCGGTCACGTGGGCTGCGACTTTGGGAAGAGGGACTCCTGGGACCCCAGGGTTTAGGATAGGCAGCACTCCTGTCAGCTTATCTGCGGCAACACAGGAAGATGGATAAGAAACACAAACAAGACATTTTTAGTGGAAAAAGTCATACTTATGCCCATTAGTAGTAATTGATAGTCAATGCGGGCTTTGTTCTTACTTCTCATAGCAGTGGATATCTCCTTCTGGAATCTGTCTGTCATCGTCTGAACGAAAAAACACCCGAGAGAGAGAGAAACAGAGATAAGGAAAAGAGAGGATGTGTCTTCTCCACTTCTGTTTTTGTGCCTTTTAGGGAATTATAAGAATCTTAAATCTAAATTAACAATATTAATAGGTCACTGGGGAATCATGTCATCCTCACTCTGGGACTATAAATATGTCCACTGTTGACCCGTAACTGCACTATTCCCCTTTGTGTGGGCCTGTTTTATTTAGAGTTGATGGTGAGAGGAATGGTGAGATGCATCATTTTTCCCCAGTGGCTCCTGAACAAATGTATGTAATGTATAAACAAATAATAAGTATATAATGAGCACATATTTCTAAAAATATTGCAACACTGTAGGAAAAAAAAATGACTTGAAAATTGGCAGTGGTTTCTGAAATATGGTCAGAACAAATATCAGACTGCTTTGCAAAAGGCCTTTTCACACAGAAGATATTTTGACATGTCACAGGTGTAAATAATAAAATGAATGATGGCTGAATTCCATTTAGGTGCTTCAGTTTTAGGTTCCTGGTATTGTGAATGCGGACTCGCTGTCACACTCATTGTCATTGCTTACTACACCTGTGGTTTTCCGACTATGACAAAGTCAAAATGTCTACTGTGAAAAAAGCCTAATTGTATATACACAAATTGAAGTTATATTTAAAAAAAACAAAAAAACAAAAACCTTTTCAATGTGGTAGTGGAGCTGTTGCGTGACTTGCCAGCAGGGGTCACTCTTCTTGTCCTCGGCTGTTGAATCTTCGTACTCAAAGCGCATATTTGCGTTCATCAGACAGGACACACTGCTCCGAGAGAAGCTCTCCTGCATCTGTCAATATAAAAGAAGTTAAAACTGACACTAAAGATTGTTTTTATTATTAATTAACCTGCTAATTATTTTCTCGATTAATCAATGGATATATCAACACATATGCTCAGTAAGAAACAATAGGTCATGCTTTTTAATGATTTTAGTACAGCAGTGGGACCAATATTCACTGTAAAGAACAATATCATATCATGTATCATCATTATAATGAAAACAAAACCAAAATGTTCAATACATATATTAATCTGGACAAATTCAAAAAGTATACACAAAACATTCATTATCAAAACAATATAGTCTCTTTGTTATTACAGTAAGCAAAATATAGTAATAGAGGTTGAGCCAATAAACACGTTTATATGCAGTTAAAATGGTCACAGGTGTGCAGCTGGGCGTTTAATTGAGACCATCAGCCAATCAGAGATCAGGAGCAGCTCCATCAGCGTTGTGAAGAGGTATTAGCAACTTTTTTTCTGGCCTTGTCATAATATCTGCTCAAGTCTGAAATATGTTGCTTTTGGGTGTCACAACCCCCTGACTCCTGACCAGCCTCATTTCCTCCGATTGTTTTCTGTTATCTACTTTCCCAACTTTCACCTCTCTCATTGTCCAGAGAGGGGCAGAAAATTCCTGCATGGTGAAGTGGGACTTTTACACCACATCTCATTAAATATTTAGTATTTCAAAATATGTCTCCAAAAATGATCCTCTGTTGAAAAAGAGAGTATTAAGCAGTACAAGTTTGGCTATTTCATGACATATTTTATCTGATATATGGCGCTACTAGATCTTTCTTCACTCTTCCAACAGTTACATACAATACAGTACACTTTTTTGTATGAAATGTGTCACATAAATAAGGTTTTATCACTATTATTAATATTACTTATTATCTATGGTTGTAATTTCTCAGTTGAGGACGGTACTATTTGTCATGTCTCATGCCTATAATCCTATGGAGACTCTTAAAATTGTGTCACTGGTGTGGTATCCCTCTGAAATTAATGGTGGATCATTAGAAAGCTCTGAACTATAAGTAAAGTAAACATGACAATATGAGTCATAGCTCCTCTTCCCCCAGCTAATTTGATGCACCCACTATGTGTTAGATCTGTTGGATTAAAGGGGAAAACAAAAGTTTATCTTACCGTGTTCAGGACTTTGTTGAAATACATAAAACTGACGGCAACTGCGATGGTCTGGAGGAGGACTGCTGCGAGTATGATGAGCCCCAGACCCTGGAGAGACATAGAAATTGCCATATCGCAGTGTGTGAAAAGCACCCAAATAAGTCCCGGAGAGCAAGAAGGTACTTTCAGCGGCAGGCTGGACAAGTCAGATCAAGCTCTGCTGCATTTCTACTGAAGTGAGAGAGAGAGAGAGAGAGAGAGAGAGAGAGAGAGAGAGAGAGAGAGAGAGAGAGAGCAACAGTTTGAGAGAGAGCAACAGTTTGCAGGTAGGTGGAGCACAGTTTCGAGGGTTACAACAGCCTCAAGATGTCACTCTTTGCTGCACATGCATTTTCAGGCCGCCTTCAAATCCGGTCGGAAATGTGGAAACTGCGAGCTGAGCGACAAACCAAGTGACCAATAGAAGAGTTGTGTTGGCCCCAAGGGTTGCAGAGATATGACATTAGATGACAACAATGCATGAAAAGGTGATGCCAATATGATGTGACGTATTTTGTGAAACTTTAACAGGACATGATAGGCTAGGGTATCATATATGATGATTTATTTATGGATTACAGACATAAAATAGCTTACCCCAAGGGATAACATGTTTAAGTGAAAACACCAATTGGACATATGGAATATAAATACACATTTCTTGTAGAATAGAAGATTCCATGTTGCATTTAAAATGTCATATACATATAAAACAAAACTCGATAATGATAAATAATAAGAAGAAGAAAAGAAAAAAACGAAACACTGAAACAATAGCTAGTTCACATGTTGAGCAAACAGAGACTTTTAGTTTCTCATTCTTTAAAGTAGGACTGAACTGAGAACTTTCTTGAACATTTATTTATAACTTCTTTTTAAGTACGACGGTGTAATTGTGTGCAGCAGATGTAGAAGTCTTTTTTATTTGAAATTGTTTACTCCCTGATGCAGCTCACCTTAGCTTTGTTGCACTTGAATCATCAGTGTTCAAACATCAGCCATAATTTATTACTGGGTCCATTTAGTTTTTATCTCCAGCCAAAAGCACTTCAATGCATTACAAATTGTTTTTTATGACTTTCACTTTATTAGTTTGTTAGATGAGGCTTTTAGAGAGAACATGGAGGCCCCGGATGGAAACAATCAGTGGTAAAGGGAGATGCTGTTTATCTGTTCAAAACCATAGTTTTACCAATTTTTGTAAAACTTATAAATTGTTCTCTTGCTGGTTAATGGACAGCAGCTGCAGATCAATTTAATTAATGTACAACTAACACTGTGTAATACTTTACTGTATGCCTGAGGTGCATTTTCTCCTCTTGATTCTTGGATTGCAGATCAAAGTACCTCTGAATGTGTTGTCATATAACACCAAAAGAATGTGCGATGAGTCAAAAAAATTAAATTGAGTGGAGCAGATGAACAGCATCACTGCATGAATGTTTGGGTATCAGTGCAATGATGATTACGGATCATCAGCATTTTAAAGTAAGATGAGAAAAGGCCTTTTTTTCCCTTCTCTTTCCTGCTATTGTGCAGTGATCTGAGAGAATGCTAGCCGATTAGTGCCAAATGACCTGCCATTGTTAGGGCTTTGGTGTAGCCCCGAGTAGTATTGTCACAGGGGAGTTATTCAATCTGCAGAGTTTAACCTTGAGTGGTTCCTGCGCTTTCATTCCTTCACCTCAAACCGCCGCTCCCATTGTCAGTGCGAGGAAGAGAGAGTGGAGCTGAAGGAGTTCACGGCTCCTGAAGCTACATGGCTCTCCTAACAATCAGGACCTGCATGTATACCACATTCACACCGGCGCACATGTAGCGATGATGTTCACACAGTTATGCACATGCACCATAAATTTCATAGTACGGAAGTAGAGCCAAATAAATCTGAAAATGTCATTGGAAGTGTAAATGTGTACAATAGCTAAGGAAGATATGTATTTAATTTGTTTCCTTCACTGATTAAAATCCAAACATGCGGAAGACAAAGTGATAAGTTGTTCCTGTGCTCCTTTAAGTGATTTAATTCCCAGGCTTGTCAGAGAGAAGGAGGGGAGAAGGTGAGTGATATCTGAAGACTGTCTGGCCTCGGGCAGGGAAGATAACACCCTGAGAGACATGCCTGTCTACAGTCCCATGGCAAACAGAGAGAGAGTGTTTGTGGAATTGTGTGTGTGTGTGTGTGTGTGTAAATGCAGTGACAACTAACTAAAGAATGTTTTAACATTTTCTTCTACCTTTTTCCACTCATGCCGGTGACCTTTGACCTCTGTTGGACACGTCCACATGCAGCAGACTTGCTTTAATCCTCCGCTGTTTCAAAGCTTGAAGGAACAGACAATTTAGGAAATAAACTTTTAAGCTTTGTTGCTTAAAGTCAAGTCAAGTAATTTTTTATTTCTATAGCCCAACATTACAAATCACAAATTTGCTTCTGGGGGCTTTCCAGTCTGTATAGCAGTGTAATATCCTCTATCCTTCTGCTGTTTTCTGTGGGTTTCCACACAAAATTTCATTGTATTGCATAATATGCCAGTAAAATGTCTCATGTCCTTAGACCCTAAATTCAGAGGAAAGCTTTAATGAAGAAATTGTGAGAAAGAAACCACAGGAAAAGCAGCAGAGGTGGAGTCCCTCCTCCAGGACTGACAGATGTGCAATAGATGTGTGTACAGAATAGACCAGGTAGCAAAATTACAGAAATACAGCATAGACAAACAGGATGACAAAAGTTATACATAGATTGATCACATATATGAAGAATCTGGGACTACCGCCTGCAGCGGTGCACCTGGGAACAGGGGGAAACCCCTAGCTTGCCAAAGAGTAAAAACTACAAGTTGTGGTGTTATGGTGGATTATATATTGGACTATTTGTTAGGTGGGAGTAGTGATTTCCTGAAGTCTCTGTTGGTTGCTTGACAACCTCACTGTGACAAGACCCCAGGAAGTCACTGCTCCCAGCAAGGAAAATAGTTCCACGAATAATTAATTAGTTAACTTTAGAGGTGCTCTTAACTGTTTCCCACTTGCCTCCAGTCTTTATGCTAAGCTAAGCTAACTGGCTTCTAGATATGGAAGTGCTATTAATCTTCTCAGCTAACTCTCATCAAGAAATCCAATAAGCATATTTCCCCAACATCCCTTTAAATCCCTCGGCTAACACCGAAATCATTGAAAACGTATGTCTCTCCGTAAGGAACGCTGTGAAACTATTAGACACAGTGACTCAGAACAAAGTATTTTCCAAACCCCAAATCTGAAATCAGTTACAAAAACAATTGGAAACAGGAAAGCATTAAGAGAGCTGCTGCCTCTCTGGAAATGAAAGCCGTTTTCCCCCGAAGCACAGAGCTTGAATGATACCCAGAAGACATGTAATGGATTTAAAGGACAGATCACGCTCCATGCACCCCCTCCTCTCTCCTCTTCCACTCTCCCTTCTTCTCTGTCTCCTCCACTCCCTCTTCTCCCTCCCCTGAGGCTTCTCCTCCCAACGTTCCTCCTGGTAAAGTCATGGAATCTCCCTAAATTCCCGTCTGAGCACTACAGCTGTTCATTGTCTTACTTATAAAACAAAGACTGGTGCTACGGCAGCACAATTCATGCAGACAGTTGCCAATGACTTAAGTGTGTCAGTGGAAGGGTGTTTTCCCTGATCGGAAACTACTGTATCTGAATGTGGGAGCGCTGAAACAGGATGATGCAATAAACACAGGTTAGCATTTATCTGACAAATCCATATCAATTCTATCATCTGTTATTTTGGCCTTGTTTCTATTTTGAGCTCATTTTAATTCTACTTTAAGTTGAAAATTAGGGTTAGACTACAAATAGAGTCAGGATTAAGGTTAAGCATGCAGTTTTGGGGGTTAGACTTGAGTTTAAAGTCAGGTTTAGGTATTAGGAAAGAACACATGGTCTTTACAAATATTGCATTACATGATGTATAAGTGTGTGTGTTAGATTTAGACCGTAGAAGTTTTGTGCTTGTCTCAAACCACTAGAGGGGAGTGTTGCATTGATAATTAGTGCAACAGGAGTTTCTTGACCCAGATATGCATTCCCTCTCTCTGGTGCAAAACAAAAACATTTAAAATGATTGAAATCTGTTGCATATGAGAGCCTTCATTCATGCCTTTCAGGTACATTCAAATATCTGTTTTATTAGAGAATGAAAAGCGTTTTTTTCTCCTTATTGATGAATGTATCTGTGCTGTGATAAGTGTGATTAGGAATATTTGACATACAATATGAAATGAGTGTCACTTCAGTCACACAACTTCTAGTTAAAGGTACAACTTTCACACCTTTATTACGAAGGTTGTTACAAGGCATTCTGGGAAACAGGAACTTCACTAATGAGACAGATTGATGCTGAAAACTACAACAAACAAAAAACACCTGAGGACAAAATAAGATATAGCACTTGTCAAAGACCATAGATCACATATTTGTATATATTTTAATTCATCTCTCTCTTATCTTTCTCTTCTCTTGCCTTTTCTTTAAAATAATAATCCTGTGTTGCTGTGCATGTGACAATAAAAGCTCTTGAATCTCTTGAATAGGCTGATGATGTACAACACTAAAAGTCTCTGTGGGTGGACCACCTTTGTGTTAAGCAACTTATAAAAAACAAATTGCACTTTATGAGTTTGACATCATGTTTTTTATTGACATCCATTCGTTCCTTCATAAATCACAACATCGGGCAGAACAGAGACTCACAAGAAATTTGTATCCCGTGTGAAATGTTCAAAAGAACTAAAGGTGAAATTATTTGTACCTCTGCAGATGATTAATTATACTTTCTGTATCTGAGAAAACCAGATGGACATAATCAGATATATTAGAAGTACCAACAATGTATATAATAAATGTTATGAACCTTAAGGGAATAATGCTTCTTATTACTGATTGTCAGATGCCAGAGTCATTTGTGAGGGAAGACATGTTTCATGTTTTTTTAAATACAGGGAGCACAAGATGGGTTGTTGAATGAACACAAAAACAGTTGAATACTGTCCACAAGAAAAGGAATCAATTTGTTTGTACTTTAACAAAGCAGTGTGCCATGATTTCTTTTGGAAATTTATTCTTTTTTTGGTTAGAGTATTTATAATATTTATTCTGCATGTCCAACAGGAGCATCAGCTTTGTGTTACTGTCAGATTCAAGAAGTGCTTCCTCCGTTGTTTTTTAAACAAAAATTGAGTTTTGATTGCTTGTTCCGTGCTCCTGTGTTTAACTCTCTGGCATCCATGACGAACACACACGCACACATCCAGCCTGAGTACACAACAGAAAAATATAGCACGAACACTCTTCTTCCTTTCAATAACACTGAATACTGTACACTCTTAAAACTGCTAGATTGCATCACAACTTATTTTAACTTAATTTACTTAACTTAAGTTTTAGTTAAATAAATTAAGCACTTCAACAATGGTAAGGCATTGTTTATTTGTGGAATATTATAGAAAAACATGACTAGTTGGGTCTATAAATCACTGTGCTGCAAACTGTTTAATGAGTTCATGAGTTTATAACTTATAATACTTTTATTCTAAAAGTTACGTATAAAACCAATTACAATCCTCGTGACATACAGTATACTACTCGTGTGTTTGTGGTGCGGGGAGGAATCGGTGGATTTGGTGCCTCCTGAAGCTGCTTGTATTAAACTTGCATCAAGTATTTTTGTTAGCAGATCACAGTGTTAGCTATGTTAACATACGGTATTTGCCCTTCTCCACTGCCAGCAGAAAGATAACTGCTAGCAGAACTAAAAGATTCTTCTAATAATCATGTAAACTTGAAACGTACCCATGTGGACTTTGTTTATCTACAGAAACATGAGGGCCCTGAGCTTAGATCTTACATGTTTATATAAAGAGCAGATGTACAAGCCCTTAGCGAGTCTATGATTCACAAAGCAAGAGATAGTGCATCAGTGGCACACATGCGTGCACCCATTAAGACACTTACACAAACACATACACACTTCTATAAGTTGTTCTGCAGCCAGTTGAGGTAACCCCTGAGCGCCCTCTTCCCCACATCAAATTCCAGCGGCCACTGTATAAAGCTGAAACATCCGTGGAACCCGTCCTCGTAGTGGTCGCTGGTAACCGTCACTCCTGCATCCTGTAAGCGCCGTGCGTACATCAGGCCATCATCCCTCAACACGTCGTACTCGCATGTCAGGATGTACGCTCGCGGGCCTTTAGCCAAAACCTCCGGCCCCGCCAGCAGTGGTGCCGCCCGTACATCCAGCAACCCCGGGACCTCCTTCACAACCCCCTGTGACTCCTTTTCCACGACGAGAGGCTTGTAGTTCTTCTTGTATTTCGGGGCCAGGAGGACAGACCAATCTAGCCGTGCCCTAAGCTCTGGGGTGATGATTGAATGGTGTAAAGAGCTGTGGTTGTTCACCAGCAACTGGGACTGCAGGGAAAGGTCAGCATTGAGGTACTGCAGCCAGAACCGGACCATGAGGGGTCGGTAGAGGATGGGCATGTTTTGGTTCTGAATATAAGAAGGTGTGTTGAAGTCCAGAGCCTGGAGCACTGGATAGATCAAAGCCTGGACACTGAATTTCACGCTCATACTGTCATCAATGGAAACCTGGGAAAATAAAGACACACATGAAGCCTTGTATCTTCATGTCTTGCTTTGCAGTATATTTACTATATTTACATTGTTACACACATCCCTAGCTTATGTGTTTACCTCCTGAGCAACTGCTGCAGCCAGGTTTCCCCCTGCACTGTCCCCAGACACGGCCACACGCTCAGGGTCGATGGTATATCTGGCCAGAACCTCTGGAGATAAGAAATGCTTGGCAGCCGCGAGGCAGTCTAAATACGGCACCGGAAAGTGCACCTCAGGATACAGACGGTACCTACACAGACAGGTTGCAACTGATGTTTAGAAATCTTCACAGTGTGTGACATAATTTCTTGTTTACTTGTGAAACAGAGAATGAGTGTTGCAAGATTAGACACACTTACTCAACAGAGACCACAACGGTGTTGAGCTCGTCAGATACCATCCGGTTGATGGCATCATATGACCCCTTCTCTGAGGAGTTTGAAAAAGTTAAATGAGCAAAAAATCTACAGATTTTGGAAGACTTAATATCTTAATGTTCTGTTGTTGTATTTTTAAGAGACAAAAGCTCACAAATTAGCCTTTTTCCGACTGAATACAAGGATTAGGGTAAAAATAACAACGGAACTGATGAGAAATGATAGTAATATTGTGCAACTGACACTGTGTGTGTGAAAAAAAGATGTTTATGGTTTCAAACCATTTACTTCACATTTTTTCCTGACTTTCAGTGTATCTTCTTAAATCTGCAGTAACACCTGTACTCACTGGCACTGCCGAGAGCCCAGCCCCCTCCGTGGAAAAACATCAACCCTCTCCTCAGGTGGCCCTCCCCTCCAGCCGGGGGCTCGTAAACACGCACTGGGATGCCAGCGAAATCGATGTCGCTGACTTTCACTCCGGGCATAACCCCTCCGCCGGACTCAGAGCCGAGAAACCTCTTCATGACACCCTCGAAGCCCTCTGTGGATTGTCTGATTGACGTGATGTAATGGTCAAAGCCCAGCCAATGCTTTAGAGAGGCCTGAGGACAATAAGACACAAGACTTTTTAAAGCAAAGAGTGAAAGAGAGAATGCATTTATCTAATGGCAGTGACTTGAGACACAGAAATACTGTCTCACCCAGTCACCTCTGTCCTCCTGCACTGTATCTTACTGATGTGTCTGAGTGTGTCTGCCCTTCTCCCCAGAAACATCTTAGAGTGTCCCAACACTAAGGTTCAGCCAAGGCCGGAGGATGCAGCTGGCACAGCAGGGCTGAAAAACCAGCCAACTACTAAACCGAGAAATGATGGCCTTCAGAAAGATTTTTAAAAAGGTTTTATTATCATTTCATTAAGTTAATTGTACCACTGCGGCAAGATTATATGAGTTCTGAATTCCACTTAGGGATGTACCGATCCAACTTTTTCTCTCCTGATACCAATTCTCAACCTCAACTCAGGGTATCTGCTCGACTGAGTACCGATCTTCTACCTATGCTGTCTTTTGGTGAATGAAAAATAATTTTACACTCTGGTGGAGAATAAAGTTGTATTCCATTATCAAAAATATATTTTACACTAGTAGGATTTTAAAAGTACTTCATCATATGTAAACACATTCTTGTGCGTAATGTCAGCAGCAAAAAAAGCAATTTATCTCAGTGTAGTTTAAAAACATTTCAGCATCTTCCCCTACATCACGCTAAAACTAGACACTGCGAACAGTTTGAAATGTTGGAAGACAACGCAATTAAGTCAAATATTTAAAGAAAGGTGGCAGACTGAATGATCTGCTTTATAAACAAGTGAAATGATCTCCTCTCAGTGGATTTTTCCACTTGCTTTTGTGAAAGTAAGATACAGTGAAAAATTAAATGATGTGTATCAACAATGTTATCTTAAGTAACACATAAATCAGAAACCTCCCACAGCCAGTGTGACAATAAGGCAAGGCAAGGCAAGTTTATTTACACAGCACCATTCAGACACAAGGCAATTCAAAGTGCGTTCAAAGGGCATAGAAATACACTGGAAATAAGACATTAACAAAACATTAAGGTTGAATTTAAAAGACATTAAAACAAGAAGACAAAAAGATGTTAAAATTGCATGTAAAAGACAATAAATAATTAAAGATTACAAAGAAGTTTAATTTATTGGAAAGCTGCAGTAAACAATAATGTTTTAAACCCTGATTTAAATGAGTTGACAGTTTCAGCAGACTTCGGGTATTCAGGAAGCTTGTTGCACAAGTGGGGAGCATTAAAGCTGCTTCACCTTGTGTGGTTTTGATCCTGGGAACACTGAGTAGAGCTGTCCTAGATGACCCGAGGGGTCTGGATGCTTTTTAACATACAAGTAAATCAGAAATGTATTTGGGCCCGAGACCATTTAGTGCTTCACAGACTAGTAATAAGATTTTAAAATCTATCCTTTGACACACAGGAAGCCAGTGCGGTGATTAAAGGACCGGTGTAATGTGCTCTATTCTCTTCGTGTTATTGAGGTCTCTGGCAGCAGCGTTCTGGATTAGCTGCAGCTGTCTGATTGATTTTTTGCTAAGACCTGTGAAGACACCATTAGTATTTGCTAATACCTATTTGCAAAGACCTAAGATTTTTTTTTGCTAAGACCTGTGAAGACACCATTACCACAGCTACCACCATTACCCCATTTATAAGTAACCCATACCATGGCTGTTGGCCTACAGTGCCACTTTCAAAATGTAGAACGAAGGTGAAGGTGAACAGTTCATTGTCCTCACACAGGCCCAGAATAAAAAGCTCTCCCCGACGGCTACATTGCACCAGTTTAGTACCGAGACACACAGCCTGACAGTTTCAAAATCAGACTGTTGAATGACTCTTTCACAACGTTTACACATTTCACCCTGCCATCACTAATGAGCCCTAATCAAGTATGAAAAGATACCCTTTTATCTGGTAAAGAGAAGTACTGTGAACTACACATCATTTAAATCCATAACTGTACATGATGTTCAATCATTTCAGGACATGATGTGCTTTAGAGTTTTGATTTTACAACTCAGCATTTCATATAATCTGATCTAAAATTACTACTGAGCCTCATCAATAAAGACACTAGTATATTAAAATGTGGCTTTTCTGGGTTTACATAATTCAACACATGGCTTTTGTATGTAGGGTCAAAGTACATATTTGCACTGGGTATGTTATTGTGTTGAAGGCTCAGAGGTGTGTCTTTTATCAATGCCACTATCAGTTTTTCTTAACTGTGCAGATATGCAAACATGCAGTGTGTGCAAAAAACAACAACAAAAAAACAAAAAACTATTGTAATTGAGAGAGCATAACTGCTAATAATCATATTTGACGTTATTTAAGGAATAAATAATGAACACAGAGATGCTTAAAAAAGATTTTATGTAGCATAGATCCACATAGCTGCAGCTGCACACCTGCTGCAGGCATCCCACGCACATCTGCTTATGTTTTAGATATAACGCACTAAAAAACCAGCTCTTACCAGGTGCATCGCTGCTCGGAATCCACCATCCAGCAGCATCAACTTCCAAGGCTCCTGGATGGCATCAGGCAGCGGGATGTAAACGTAATAGGCAACCGCCACCGTTAGTGACACTGTAACAACAACCGGTAGCAGCCTCATCTTGTCTCTGACAGCTCCAGTGTCTCTGACTGATCAGCTGACACAAAGATGACCGAGTAGCTGATACTGTCTGATTTGTCACTGAGTGGCACTGGGAGGGCCAATCAGGCTCCAGAGTTAGCACCCAAGACAATTACTTTATAGGACCGATAAGAATTAAAAACTTCCGTTGAAAATCTTCAAAATAAACCCTTTATTATGGACCTGTGATGTGGAAAGGTTGTTTGATTAATTGATTGTTTGTTTGACCCTCATCCCTCCAACGTATTTAACACACAACCCCAAGAATAAACTACTTTAAGAAACAACCATCATAACAAAATGTTACTTATTTCTTCTCAAAATATTATTAATTAGTAACATCTGGGGGGAAAAACAGATTATTATTATTATTATTTTAGGAAAGTTACAGTTAATTTCCATATTGTGACCATATTGTGACAAAAATATAGACTTTTATTTAACACAAATTGCAGTTTTTTCCAAGTACAATATTTCCACAAAGCCTTCAAAATGTCTGACAGAGTGCCCCTGGGACCCCAATACATTGGTATTTTTAAAAAGCACTAATTGAAACAGAAACAGAAAACAATGATATGAAGTCATTAGGAACAAATTGATTGACAAAGTCATAAAAAATTGGAATGATTGAATCAAGCACCTGAGATATGACAAAGAGTATAATACCTCTGGGGTCTGCAGGTCGTTGGTAGGATTGAGGTTAATTAATTGTTCGATTCGTTAGGACCAAAGCTTTGGATATTTTGGACCAAATGAATTCAGGTTAGTTTTAAGAAGAAAAAAAACATGTTTACTCATGATGTCTTTTTACTTTTTACTGTTATGGACTTTATAACTTTGTTTGGAAAAGTGCCACATGAAGAAAGGTATTATCATTATTATTATTTGCAGTCAGTAAGTAGGTTAGTTGCCACTTTTAATTTTGAAATTAGTCATGAAATATTAAATATGGCAACACGTTTACTCATTAAAAACACTCTTTTATAACTATGTAAATTGCTGTTGGTAGGCTGCTATCTTTTTTTAAAGATTTGTTGTATTTTAAAGCTTGAGTTTCACCTTCCTCTTGTTCATCCCAACATTTTATTTTTATTTCTTTACAAACACTCACTTTTGTTTTGAAGGCAAGGTTCCTGGTGGGATGTAGGAAGTGAACAACAAATGGACATCTGGGAAATTGAGTTTTTGGTGAAAGCTGTAGATTGGTATGAAGTTGTACTACATATATGTGACCATGGAGAGGCGCAGTAGAGCTGCAGACTGCAGACAGACCTCCGCATATGAAATCTTTGTTTTATACATGTATTATTGTCAGTGGTGGAAGAAGTACTCAGATCCTTTACTGAAGTAAAAGTACCTTTACAGCAATGTAAAAATACTTCATAATAAGTAAAAGTCAAGCATGGTAAATCCTACTTAAGTAAAAATACATAAGTGTTAGCAGCTTGATATATTATTATATATGATGTCATTAGATTATTAATACTGAAGCATCAGTGTGTAAGCAGCATGTTACTGTTGTAGCTGCTGGAGGTGGAGCTAGTTTGAACTACTTAATATACAGTTAGTTAGTTTAGTCCAGTGGTTCCCAACCTAGGGGTTGGGCTCTTCCAAAGGGTCATCAGATAAATCTGAGGGGTTGTGAGATGATTAATGGGAGAGGAAAGAAGAAAAAACAAAGCTGTGATACACAAATCTGTTTTCAGTTTTAGGACTTTTTCTCTAATCTTTGATTTTTGGTGAAATGTCAGATCATTTGAACATTTATTTAAATGAAACCATGTGAGAAGTTTAGAGGGAAAAATCACTATTTGGTGGAGCTGTTAACAACTCATAGACATCTGAAGTGTGACCCCGACTACACGCTGCTCTTAAGATATCAAAAGCCAAAAAGGTTGGAAACCACTGGTTGAATCTTTAACAATGTGTTGTATGTTAAACGTTTGTTATATTATCTATTGTGTCAAATCTTCATCTGAAGAGTAACTAAAGCTGTCAAATAAATATAGTGGAGTAAAAAGTAAAATATTTCCCTCTGAAATGTAGTGGAGTGGAAGTATAAAGTAGCATCAAATGGAAATACAAGTAAGTACTTAAGTACAGTACTGGAGTAAATATACTTATTTATCACTTATTTATTACTTATTTTATTCATGTACTGTTTTAAATTACTATTTAGTGTCATTCAAATTCCTTTTATTATTACTTTGTCCTTCATGAAGATGTGTACACCTACATCGATTTATCTTGTGTGATGTAATATTAGTTTGTGGGAAAAGCGCAGGTGTAAGTATGAAAATTAATGACGGTTGAAATTCATTCAGCTGCTCAGACTGGAGGCATTTTTAATAACAACTGTGCTTTTCCTGCTATGACAAGTTGTCATGTCTACTGTGAAAAAGGGCCCATTTAGAGCTCCTCAACTATTATCAAATGTAATTAAACTAAGATTACAGCTCCACCCGGAGCTTGTTGTACATCTTCCCATGATGAGAGTAGAGTCTGGTGAAGGAAACAAAGGAAATGATGTCAGCCTCTAAAAGCTTAACTTCTTGAAGTGCACAGCAGAGAATAGTTTTAATATTACAGGAAGAAAAAAGTCAGTCTGGTGAAAATAGGTTAGTGGTAACTTTTTAATTAGGAAACTTGTGATGTGTCAGTAGGAAAAATAAAATGAGAATTCTACTTCTTCTGTAAGAGCAGCTTCTGAACAAGGCAATTGTCATAACTGTTAGTTTCCTATTAATGCAACAATGCAATAAGACAATGATGATATGCTCCTAATAATGTAATAATCCACCTAACATGCATGCCAGAAATGATTAAATCTTTACAAACACAGCATGTTAGCTAATAACTTAACCCATACGTACTGTTCAGGTCAGAGCAGTAAAAGCTCCCTGAACATCGTTCTTTCAACCCAAAATGTCGTGACTTTTTCGTAAAGTGACCCAGAATATACAAAAATGGAAATATTTTAACTTATTTTTGTGCAGCTGATACACCTTTTTATACTTTGATGGTGTTCTTGGTTAAATTTGACTCGTATTTATTCAAAAATAAAAAAAAAATCACCATTTTCACATTCAATAACATTCATTGAAATCATCATGGCTGTTTTAGGTAACATTGAACCATAATATAGTGTGACTGTGAATGTTTTTTTCTCCATAAACAAATAGAATAAAACCTAAAGAATACACCCACTCTGCTCCCTGAGAGCTTCATTAAGGATTAAACCATTTATTAATGACTGATGAGGTATTTATGAATGAAGAATAGATTTGTGGTTCAAAAGTATTGTATAGAGACTATTCAGGGGATAGAATATGAACAGTATGTAAAGGTGAATGTAAATGGGTGATAAAAGTGTGTCTTTTCACTATTAATAACTTATCAATTCAGTTGTTAAAACTGAATAGTAAAAAAAAAAAATCCATCATTTCTGTTAATGCTGTAAAGGCCAATTACAACAATGCAATATAACCAAGTATTTAACACCTTTAGCTGCATTTGTTTCAAAGCTTTGATCAAGATGGAAAACAGATCAGGAGAGAAGTCATGGCCCTGTACATTCTGGTAAAGTCAGAAGTGTTTTTTTTTCAGTCAGTATTGATGCCTTTTCATGTGCAGACATCAACACTGGACTAAAGTCTCACTGGAATGCATTAGTGGTGCAAGTTTCTGGCAAGAGATCAGACTCATCACTGTTCACAGGTTATTGATTCCTCCACTTTCTTTACTTTCTTGTCTTGCCATCGGTTTCTAGATAAAAGATAAGTCTTTTCTTTTGAGGTTCAAGCATCCAGAAAAATTGTCAGTGTTCGATATGATCTGGCTTGATGACTGATTCTCATGTTTGGTCTAAATCTGTGTCACAGTCAAAGATAGACACGAAGAACCACAAGACAGTCAACAGTGCCATGACCGACAGTGTAGACAGCAGGGTAGAGAATCTCAGTGTCACCGTCTCGCTGTCCCCATGCTATTTATCGCCTGGTTTCTTCCCATGGTTTGATTTTTAAATGGCCACTGTCTGTCCCTGGTGGCCCTGTGTAAGAATGTAAACAAACATCAGAGCTGATGAGGATCTGACCCCTGCACTGGACTGCACTGGTTTTCCAAAACACAGCAGCTAGCCCACCAGACCATGTCAGATTATAGCTTCTTAGCCAGGAGAAGACATGGTAAGGTGGATGCAGAAGGTCTTAGTGATGTCTTTTGAAAATAAGATAAGTAATATTTAATTCAAAAACTTGCCAAGAAATAAAGAATAGAAAAGGTGACTGAAAATTTTACTGTATGTTGTTTCTGTGGTTGATGGTGACATCACATATAAACTCCAGATGGATGTCGAGGCTTAAAACATTCATTTTGTCTGCTGCGTTTGATCTCTTTCTGGCATTTTCCTTCTACATTCTTGTCTCATAATCCTCAGCAGAGCTTAACCCTGATGTTTGAACGCTGGTCCTCTTAAACGGCTCAAAAACATACTTTTATTACCTTGATACTTCATGTCCTTTTCTGATTTTAAGAGGATTTCTTATAAACATGGTTTTGAACTTGTAATGTTTGAGGTCTGCTACAAAAAACGATATATTACTTCAGTTATGGCTGTAAAACATTGTAAAGTACAAAAGAGAATACAACCATATGCTTTATATGTGTGATTGGTCCAGATGTGTTTTTATGCAGTACTACCCCCATATAAATTCATAAGAGGTCTACTTGACCCCAAACATGAGTAATGTCACTATTTAGGATAACCTACTGCACATTCCTTTGTCTGTGAATGACTTCTTGGCAAACAAAATCAATATATATTTGTTCATCCATACACTATACAATACGAAATATTTCCTCATTTGTTGTAATAATTTTTGTTACCTTCGTCAAATTTGCAAGTGCAGTTGTTGCAAAAGGAAGGGTTAACACCTTTTGGGTTTTAATTAAGTCAGAAGACAAGACTTTGCAATTATTATCATTAATTAATATTTCTACAGCAGCGGGGTCTGTGGGAGACCAAACCACTGAGGAATTAAAGCCAATATGTCCAGAACACCAGGGTTAAATGTATTCACAGTGGCTTTAGCATATTTAGCATATATAATGTAACACTGAATAAAAATAACCACCCTTTTTGGTTTGATTTATGACCCAACAGAAATGTAAAGATGTTAATGTTACTGGGTCAAAATAACCCTTCATTACTATGGACGAATAACCCAACAGTAATGTATAAACCACCATTAACACTGGGTCAATAAAACACTCCTCTGGTGGGCTAATTGATGACCCGATTTAAAGATATATAATAATATAGCACTGGGTGAAAGTATCTCTTTTAGTTTGATTTATGACCCAACAGAAATGTAAAGATGATAATGTTACTGGGTCAAAATAATCCTAATATTAGCTTACAGTAATGTAATGTATAAACTACTACTAACATTTAGGTGTGACTGGTGACCCAGTGGGTCTGGTTACTGGGTCGGTGCCATATTGACTCAGTACTGGGTACCCAAATTAATCCAAAGATTTTGTATCTTTACCGCGGTGTTCCTTACAGTGTAACCATATAAAAATGGATGAAAATGTATAGATGATGTGATTTAAGTACTGTGTATTTAGCCATATTTTGGTGAAACAATGACTGTTTAAGACTGTCAGTATGAACAGCAGATAGTTGGATAATGCTGCAGAAGTGGTTTGAGAAGTTTTAATACATTTCCTACTGTGAAAACTCGTCACCATTGCAACCAACACACTTCAGTCTGACCACAGCTGCTGTTTCTCATGACTCATGTAACTACAACCCCCTTTTTTCAGTCATCTTGAAATCCTAAATCCAACAGGGGGTAAGTGTTTCACACTCAAAAGATCACTTTAAGCGAGACACCAGTCAGATGCCATACTCGCTCACTTCCCAAAAATCCCTCCAAATGACAGCGTCAGCAGAATGCTCGACACGTAAACGTTAATGTGATATATGTCATCTGCGTACGTGTGTGTGTGGTGAGTATACATTAAAATCCCCTCTTTCTGTGCCCCCCCCACCGCCTCCCTTCCTCCTGTATGTTGGTCTGGCGTCTCCCTCCAGTCTGTGGTATGGAGGGCAGAGAGAGGCCCTCTCTTGTGTTGCTGACTGGAATTACACTTATGGCCATTTAACATGACTAAATGCATGAGGCAGAAATGGAGGTTTTCAATTTCAGGCAGTCCTGTCTCGGTGTTTAGTTCTGATTTTCAAGGTCCTGCACTTTAAACTGATTAAACACTTTAAACGGATGAGGCTGAAAATATACAGAAGATGTTCTGCATCAACCTGTTGAAATAACAAATGAGAAATTAAAAAATATGAGCTATGTGGCACTGATGATCTATTTTTGTCATTTGGGTCAGTCACAAGCACAGTTAGCTCCATTAATCTGAACAGAGACTAAATCTCTTCTGCAAAGACAATTTACATTATCTTGATGTAGCTAATGTGCATGTAAAATCAGGAATGTTTGTTCCTGAATATGTCTGAGAGGGAGAGACACTGATGGGGGTCTGGATGACTATGCCGGCTGAGGGATGAATGCATGCCAGCACATATTGGCTTAGGCCCGTGTCTCTGTTAGTGTACATCAGAGATTCACAGAGGAAAGATAAGAATGCACCTCAACATTATCCCAACTGGGTCCAGGTAAAATGTCTTAAGTTCAGTTTTATATACAAGTATTTTCATTCTATAAACGTCCAGCAGACCCACACGTCTGTTTTCATTTATTCTGTCCAATTAGACATCTTTTCATATTGAATTTGGAGCTATATATGAGCTAATAGGCCTTTTTTTTGACAGAAGACATTTTGACATGTCACAGCAGGAAAAGTACAGGTGTAAATGATTAAATTGATGATGGCTGAATTCCATTTAGCTGTCTCCGTTGGGAATGCTGGCTCATTGTCACACTGTCATGGCTTACTGGGACACTTGAATAGAACAGTCAACGTTATTAGTAACACCTGTGCTTTCCCCTCTATTACAAGTCAAAATGTATGCTGTGAAAAAGGGTCTATTGGACAATTTCCAGGCAGGATTCCTTGTACTTTGATGGTACTGCAAGTTCTGAATTTAGGTATCCTGCCACCAGTGTTGGGAGGGGGGGGGGGGGGGTGATTTTGGGAGGAGTCTACAACTGGGAAGATTTCTGATTCTCAAATAACATGAAGCAGCACTGGTGATGACAACTGCCAATGGTACAGAACATAATCTATAGCCTTATAATCTGGATTTTGTTTGCATTTTTTTTATATGAATCACTGAAATTGGAGATCCTGACAATGATTCATAGGTTAGGAACCAGGAACATCTCATCCTTCACTATGTTATCATTGTATAACTTGAAGAAAAGTGGTCGAAGGTTAGTAATGCTGCTGCTCTTTTATAGAAAGCAACCCTTGAAAAGGCTCATCCTTCTTGAATGAGGACATAGTTGCAATTTTCTGTGCATTGCAAAGCAGAAATGTCTATTGAGTCATGACAGAGGGCAGAATCTATGTGACAGGAAACACTAAACCAGTTCTTATTTGGTGTTTCAGGTGTGATAAATTAAATAATACATTTCCTCATTTAAATTTCTCTCATCATTCATCGAAACGATTTTAACACATCCCACATAAGTACACATGCATTGTGTGACTAGACATATATACACACACACACACACTTACACACAGTGACAATAATGTATTGTGGTATTCAGGAATGTCATGGACGGCAGGCCAGTTGGTATGCTTAAGCTGCAACACAGACTCTATTTCTGAAATGACAGACAACAACCTGTTGTTATTCTGCCCTCTGCAAGCAAGGTGTCACGTCTGAAAGAACGAGAACAGAAGCAGGCACAGTTTTGTGCTGAATGGCATGCTGTTGGTGGTGCGAGGCGTTCAAGTACACAATGTTCTTAATTGGCTGAAGGCAATGCTCTGCTGTTGAAGAAACAGTCATCATCTTAGCAGGGTGGAATCCTTTCAAATCTAATTCTTCTTCTCTATTGCACTTTTCTTTTTATGGTCTTACACAACACTTGGCTTTATCTTCTGTACTCTAAGATTCCAGCTAAATACAGCGCTATGGTGTGATGTTGTTAATATGTTTCAACATGGTTTAAACACTTGTGAATAGATGGTTTACATAATCGTAATTCGTCCGAAGGCTCAGTGAGGATTTGGTTGCATGCAACATAAAAAAAAGAAAAATGAGAGTGTCTGCGAACTGATATACTGATTGTTCTGTGACGTGTGTATTATTCGTAACACTTTAATTGAACTGGCCCCAAAACTGTTGCAATCAGTCTTTCAACACAAGAGGAGGTTTTGTTCCCCATGCAAGGAAGTGAGGATTTGGAACAGCAGAACCGATAACGATGAAATCAAACATTTCATTGGCTGAATCCACCCTCTGTGCTATTAACAAGTATTAACATGTGTGTAATGTGTTTTTTATTGTGGATGTAGCAAGTGAGAACTGTGATATTTTTTAAGAAGAAGATGCTTAGCTACACCCTGGTGGATAATAACAATCTCTTTGGCAGGACAATTGCAAGGATCGAGAGATTTTATCTGTTTCTTTTCTATTTATATTTGTCACGGAAAACTTTTTCTTATCCAGAACACATGCTGTACATCTTACTCCTGTTTTTACTTTTGTGTCATACTTTGGATATACTTCATAAATCATAAATAAGGAAATAAAGCTGTCTTATTTCAAATTTATTCTGCTGAAATCTATTGTGAGTCACAGGGCACCAGTCAGCTAACAACAATGTGTTAGGGAGATTTTCTGAATCTCATTTACTATATCGAATGCCCACACAAAATAGCCAGTAGCAAAAGCTGGCTCTGAGTAACGGTATCTTCAGGAATTAATTAAAGTTTTGCTTTACTGTAAATGAGTAGATGAGATATAAAACCAACATAGTCTGATATATTCTCTTCAATACTGATCTTTTTACTGCCAGAAAGACATAAGAACAAATTAATTATGTTGTAGAGGTGGGAAAAGGTTTCATACGCTCTTCATCACCAGTTTGACAATTTCCAACTCCTCCCCTCCATTCCCCACCAAATCTTTCCACCACCAACTCAGAGCCAGATCATATCTAGTTACTGTTAGACTCAAGTTTTCCACTGGTCTCCTGGGCATTCTGGACGGGTGGTACAGTCCATTGACTGTAGCCAATATAGCAGACAGCACATCAGTTTCCTCAGTTTGTGGCATCCCACAGTTTGGAAAAAGCAGCAGGCTGGCAGCCAGCCTGGGCAGATAAAGGTCAAAGGTCAAGTGTCAGATAGGGGCTGATGTGCACAGCCGCATGCCTAAACCCTGACCTTTAACCTGGAGGTACATGGGGACAGTGCTGCACTGTTCTACTGAGGAGGAATGCGGCCTTTTTACCACACTTACACACTCACAGCCGACCTCAGCAGTAACTCTTCAATAGAAACAGAGGCACATAAAACAGCCACATTAAAGACAATACAGAACAGAGCACATAAGACAGCAGGGATTAACATAGAAGCTATGATTAAACACGTATTAGAAAACATGCAGATGAACATGCACACACACACACATGACCTCTCACTTCCTCCCCCAGCCAACTCAGCCGACGCCCCATCCCACTCCCATGAGCCTCGCTCCCTCTGGTCTAAATGGGATCCTGATGTGCTGTTAACCAAACCCCCACCCCCCGCCCAGCGTTGCCTTTGGCCAGAATCGAGGCTGTTAAACGCGGTTTCGCACTCCTCCCCTTGTCCTCAGCTGCTGCAGAGCGACGTTGACAAGAGGCAGCTGTTGCGGTGGTGAGAGGGTGTGAGTGATGCAGCAGGCAGCAACCAGAGAGGATACATAGATAAATAGGCAGATACCCAGACATATGGTGAGGGTCACCTCCAGAATGCACATCCACATAATAAATTTGTGAGCCATGCCTGTGTGGTTGTGGCTTGTGGGATTTCTTTTAGCAAATTTGTAGCTTGAGTGCCTCATTGATGCAAGGATGAGGATATTTGGACTGAAACTGAAGGGAAGGAGCTGCAGTGGAGGACCTTGAGATGTTGTCAGCAACAGAGAAACGGCATCTGCACACTAGCTGAAGAGCAAGGCTGGAAGACAGGAAGAGAGCATCTTGGTCTAGAGAAGGGAACCGGTTTAGACAGCTGGTATCATGTAACGCTCTAATAGAACTCTTCCCCTTTTACTAACATTTCCCTGTGGAGACAAAACCCAAAGTCACACAGACACACAAAGACGCACAGTTTGAAAAGTCTACTGAAAGTCAGAACACACACACATGTGTAGGCCTTATAAAAATGCATGTGCAGTCAGGGGTTTTATTAACTTTGACTTAGTAATAAGCTCACCACTGTCTACTGGAATCAGTCCTAGATAGTTGAACTATGTGTGTGTGTATGTGTGTGTGTGTGTGTGTGTGATTGTGTGACCTTGTTGTCCTTGGCTCTATATGTGATGCTGTATTTCTGGCATCTGTTGCTTTCAGCAGAAGCCCAGATCCAGGTGCCTTGTCCTTAAGGCAAGCAGCTCTCATGCAATGCATGCATGTATGTGTGTGTGTGTGTGTGTGTGTGTGTGTGTGTAGCCTATGTGTGTGAGGTGCTGAGTGACACTCCCTGTTCCATTTTGTCAGTATGTGTCAGCACCCTTATCTCTTTTTCTTTTTATCCCTCCGGCCTTTTCTCCTCCATCTCTTTTTCACCTCTATGTTGCAACTCCCACCATTTCAGGCTGGCATGGTCCTCTTTGAATATTAGTCAAGGTGCTTGTTTCTCTCTGGGATGAAGGTGCTACTCTTTTCCTCAGGTTTCCCTCACAAAGGCTTTGTCAGCAGAGATACAGTAGCGGTACTCATTAGGAAACAAAAGCTAGCTTCCAGCTGCATGTTGGATTTAATGAGCAATGTTAACTATTCATTTTATGAAAAACAACCGATTTAAAACTTTTAAGTCTTTGGATTACTATGTTAAGTTAAAAGGTACATCTTTCTCTCAATGAAACAAGTATCTGGTGAGAAAAAAAGGACCCTATAGTATCTAGCCACACAGATTTTGGTTTTACAGTATTTTTTTGAGATATCTGTCTCTGAGATTCTTGCCGCCACTAAATCTAATATCATAGAGGTAAGTAAAATTTGAGCAGGTAACATTTTAAACATGCCCTGAACCTACTAAATGCATGCCATAAGCTTACCTATGCTAGTCAAAATTAGTTGACTAAGCCAAAAGCTAGCATCACTCGCAAGTATGTTTGTGATAACTGGAATATATAACCAGTAAAATTTGCCACAATTTCCCAAGTTAAAAGTTAGCTAAGTTACTATTTGCGTCACTGTTGAGATCAAAAGATGTGGTTAAATTACATTGAGGTTAGAACCACTAACAGCATTTTTAAAATTCTCTGACACTGACAGACTTCCCTGTGTGTTTGGTAGATAGTAGTAGTCTCTCTTCTCTATACTACTGTGAGCACCACAAACAAACTGTAATTCAATTAATATCCATTGTACTGCAGTGGCAGCATCTTAAAGATGGATATCTTCAAAACTGCACCACTGAAAGCAATCTATTTACATAGATAAATGCTTCCAGAGATAAGAGAAAAAAAATGTATTTTTTGTGATTTGGGTGAACTGACTTGTTATTGCTGTTCTCTATACAGAGGGCAATATATGTGGTTAGATATCTCGGCAGAGTTCCCAGGCATGGCAAACAAAATTAGATGCAGGGTAAAATTGTATTCTGCACTCTGCTGCCATCAGGGACTCGTTATGTAAGTGGTCTAAAGTGTTTAGACAACTTCTTGTTTTCCCTCGCTGCTCTCAGGTCCCCTTCCTGTAACGCCGGACTGGCTCCTCCCCTAATTGAGCGTTATTTTTACCTTCTGGGCAGGCCAAGGTACCGTCCAGCATGAGCACACACACACTCTCTCTCTCTCTCTCTTTCTCTCTCTCTCTCGGAGATATATAGACACATACACACAGACACGCACACACACAAACAGGCCCTTCTTGTCATGTGATGTGCGCCTTGTGATAGTTGATGTTGTTATAGGAGACACATTCCAGCAGGATTTTGAGAGGGATCTTAGGTGTGAGTGTGTGTGTGTGTGTGTATCTTGGAGTGTGTGTGTGTGTGTGTGTGTGTGTGTGTGTGTGCGCGCGCAAAAAGCCAGGGTGCTTTAAATCGAATCCACCACACATCGTCCATCAGCAGGTCTTACTCTCACTCATCGGCATGGTAACTTCACACCACCAGCGACGCGACCACAGACCATATCCCCTTTTAGCTGGTTTTTCCCCCCTCCTGGGTCATCTGCTAAAACTGCGGTTTCAAGTCCACGATTAAACGGCGCCGGTGTCCTCACCGGCTCTTATAACATTGATAGAGGGCACAGGAGTCCCATCAACCCCTTTAACCATGTGGATCTAATAACAGAGGTCATACATGTGCAGCAGGGGAGCAATTACGTCTCTACTGAACAGATTTCCATCACTTTCAATAACATGGAGGAATGACAAAAAAAGGAGGCTGTGGGTAGTGCTCTCCACCTGAAGTCATTGTGTGGGTGATACTGTCAGCCACCTGTCTAACTAAAAAATTCCCATCGTCTACATTTATAAACTCGAACTGTATCATGATCTGCAGGCCGTGCTGTAGTCGACTACCTGGTCTCCATAGAAACACAGATTTTGAGCAGAGAAGTCTTGCACTTTCTCTCGATGAAACACGTGTCTGGTGAGAAAAAAAGGACTTAAAAGGTTGATTTATCCAGATTACAAAAAAAAAAAATCTCAACAAGCTCCAGTATTATCTAGCCACACAGATTTTGGTTTTGAGATATCTGTCTTTAAGATTTTTGCAGGCACTAGATCCAATAACATGGAGGTGAATAAAATTTAACCATTCAACATTTTACAACATGCCCAGAACCTACTAAACGCTTGCCATTAGCTTACCTATGCTAGTCAAAATTAGTTGACTAAGCTGATAGCTAGCATTACTTGCAAGAATGTCTGATTTTGTCTGATAACTGGAGTATATAACCAGTAAAAAATATTTCTTATTTTGCTTGACATTCAGTTGCCAACCATGTGGATGTAATAGCAGAGGTCATACATGTGCAGCAGGGGAGCAGTCATGTCTCTACTGAACAGATTTCCATCACTTTCAATAACAAATATAAGAGGCCGTGGGTAGTGCTCGCTACCTGAAGTCACTGTGTGGGTGATGACTTCAGGAGCTACGCGTCCAACAAAAAACATTTACATTTATAAACTCAAACTGTGTAATGATCTGCAGAATTAGCCCTTAAACTGAGACAATGTTTGGTTGTTGATTTAGGATAAAACTAGATAAATGTCTATACTGTGCATTAAGAAACAACAATGTGAAAGTGCTATTGAGACCTCTGAATAAAGTAGTCATCCTTACATGATATCTCATTTCTAGAGATAGTAAAATTAAAATACTCCTTACTTCATAAAGGTCACAGTCACCCTCTAAAAGATGCCATAAAGGTCTCTGGAGCCCACTCCACTGAGAGAACAACTTGTTCTGTATGTCCTATACAGCTGTCATTGTTCATCATTATTCAGTGCCGTATATAACCACAATTTATCTTATTTTAAAAATTAAAATGAATAAAAAATATTTGACAGTATCTACTAGATTTGACAAAAATATATTTGAAATGTTCCATTCACTTCCTGTGTTTTAAATTTGTTCATTTGGATTTGGGGACACCTGGTGAACAAACACCAAAAAAAACCCTTTTTACTTGCACATGAATAATTAGCTTATCTTATGCAGGTGCTGTTTAACAATGCAAACAATGGAAGAAATATACTACGGAGTCCCTGAAAGTTCTCTGGGATTTTTTCGGAACTACTTTTGAGTTTTCTTACTATAAGTTTTGTGTTACCTCCTCGCAATACATTTTGCATTCCCTTTGATCCAAAGAGGAAGGCTGATGCTGTATTATGACATAAATTATGTATATGTATCAGTTACAGCTGCTGGTTGTGACTGCAGTGCGAGTGGGCGCACCCCCAGCTGTGGCTGATTCAGCTGAAAGTGTGTGTCACTGTAACTAATGTAAAGACAACTAGTTCTAGTAATTGTTACACTGTATGACCGGCTACTGCCATAGCTGTGATTTTGGCAGGCTAAAACTGGGATTATGACTAAAGCCATGGGGTGGTTACAGCTTTGATCGCTGATGTTGCTGTGATTATGGCTGTAGCCATGGCTGTGGCATTGATTGTAATGATGAGCAAGGCTGTGACACATTTGTTTTTAATGGGTGTAACCACATAACTACATGCAAGGACTGTGTGTGTGCACTGAAGTGATGGGCTGTGCTGCCTGAGTTGAAGTTGTTTCTGCCTAATGTTAATAGAAGCAGTAAAGAGTAGCCATGGTACAGTCATGTCCACGTGCCACAGCTTCAACCGTGGTTCAACCAACAGCCAGGCAGAGCAGCTACATCTGTGGTCACAGCCAGTGGTTGTTTAGCCTACTGTAGGAGCTCTGGATGAGCAATAAATGCACAATGTAAAAGTGCAACATTATTCTCTCCTTTCTGTAGTTTACAGTAAAGCTGAAACAAGTTTTAATTCCTTATTATCAGCAAAATATGTACTTAAGTAGCTTACCAAAATTAAAATAACCCTAATTGTCTGACAAAAAAATGGGTCATCTGCTAAAATTCTTAGCACAAGGTCCTCTTAATCAAAATTTTCCCAACTTTTCAGCCACATCTCGTGGTCTGTTGAAAACCGTCCAGCACTGACAACTGGCGTCAGATGGTTGCTCTAATTTTAAGTGTCCTGTTTATGGATTCTTTGATAAGTCCTGATTTAAATAATATTTTTTTCTAATTTTATTTAATTTAGGCAAAGTTCATGTAAGGCTGCTATACACTGGTGCATTTGAGAAGTTTGGCTTAAATAGCAAAAAAAAGGTTTCAAGGAAAAAATTCAGGTGTTATCAGCTCAAATATCGCAACTTTTGAAACAATACCAAGTCTTGCTGTTGTGCCATTTAATTTATAGTAGAGCTGAAACAATTAGTCAGTTGATCAATTAAGACAAAAACATATTGTGCAACAATTTTGATATGTTTAAGTAATTTATAAAGCAAAATTATCCCTTCAGCATCTCAAAGGTGAGTATTTGCTGACTTTCTTGGTCTGATAGTTAATTGATTATTTTCGGGGTTTGGACTGTTGGACTGTTAATCAGACTAAACAAACAATTTGAAAACATCATCTTTGGCATTTTTTGCTATTCTCTGACATTTCATTGACCAAATGATGAATCGATTAATCACAAAAATAATCAGATTAATGAGTAATGAAATGAAAATAATGGTTACTTGCATCCTTGATTTATGGAAAAATCATATTTTATGAGCTTATATGTTTTGTACGTAGGCTAAAATCTTGTGGTATAGGCTACCCATCAGCTAAAAGTACTAGAGAATAGAACAGTGGTTCTCAAAGTGGGGTCTGGGGGCCCCACAGGGGTCCTTGAGGGGGTTCCAGTGGGTCCACAGCAAAAAGGGGACTCATTTATTTCCACTATAATTCCATCCATAAGTAACACAATAACAGTATGTATGATTATTTTGGTCATGGTTTCATACACTTGCTGTATTAAAACATCTAAAAGCAAAAATCTTATCAAATAGGGGGGTCCGTGGTATAGTTTGTGTCAGTTTAGGGGTCCTTGACGTGAAAAAGTTTGAGAATCACTGCCGTGGAAGTATAAAGTTAGACAAACTGAAACACTGGGTAGTACCAGTGCCTCAAAATGACATGCTACAAAAAACCCTCCAGCACAAATATACTAAAGTAAACATACTTGTTACTTTTCACTTCTAGCAGCGATATACACAACAGTAATGAGCCGTGAACCTAAAAACTGGCCGGCCTGTCATTCTCATCGAGCCCCCGCCCCGCCGGTCTGTTAACGGGAACTCCCCCTAAGTTCCCCGGTTCTCCTCTCTCTGCTCATTCTCCCCATGAACTGTCACACTACACACTCACACACATACACACACACACATACACGCACACTCACACACACATATTCCCCACACATACACACACGGAGTCGCTGCATGTAAGAGCACACGTCCGTACTCTCTCTGCTGTTCCCAGGTTACCGAAAAGCGGCTGTTTGATTTCGCAGTCTGCGGCGAGCCTCGTCGTGACAGAGTTTGGAAACGGCTGAAGGAGCTGTGGAAGAGGAGGGGAGAGAAAAAGGTAGGAGATGGTGTCAGAACCAGTGTTTTCTCCTCTCTCTGTTTAGAAACTTTACCGTGTGTTTACCGTCTCCTCCGCTCTCCAGTGCATTGTAGGGATATTAGGTCTGTACCGTCAGCTGCAGTGTTTCTGATAACTAGGGCGTGTTTATTGAAGTATTTCTCTTTGCGCGCGCGTATTTGGTGCGTGTGTGTGCGTGCGTATGTGTGTGTATGCGCGCGTGCTCTTTCCATAGCATTAGGGGGGGATTCTCCTGTTGTGTGTCAAAGGAAGTTTGGAGATTGGACGCTCAGATAGTAACGGATCATTGAAGGCGGCGACCTGCCCACTGCAACAAAATAGCCTTAACATGTAAGTGAAATCAGATTTTTTAAATAAGATGGTCTCGAAGTATGCTCAGGTAAGCTCATTTTGTTTCCAGCGCCAATCAACTTAAGTTATTAAATGCCATCTCTTAAATTCTAGCCTTATCTGTTGTTGCCTGTAGAGTCAAGATACAGACTGGTGTTGCAAAAGTCTAAGTGGAAGCGAAATTTGTTAGGATACTAAGAAAAAAAAGGCATTTTTTCATTCTTTTTTTGAAATAGAGATGTAATTTTTGGAGAGTATAAAACTATTATTGGCATATAAGTGTTGTTAAGATATACATTTTTGCAGTCCATCTTGGTGGAATTGGAAAACCTTTATATCCTATTAAGCAGTGTAAGATATCGCTATTGGATATTGGACTTCAAAGCTCAGTTTAGCTGCCAGTGATTAAGGTGTATCTGGTCGTTCGTGCATACATGTGGTTGCTTTCGCTGCTGTGTGTCTCCTTGTGCATATATGTTACATGTTCTTCCATCATGTGTTTGTTTCTGTGTGTATGTGCATATATGCATATGTGCATATGTGCATATGTGTGTACCCGGGTGGTGATATCCTGTCAGATCCTGTGAGGTGGGGGTCAGTCACAGGGTCTCCCCTCTGGAATTTTCCTAGAATAGATGTGACACACACAAACACACACACACACACACACACACACACACACACACACACACACACACAGGCGCGCACACACATCTTCAGTCAGCTAAATATCTTTTAATGATGACCCATAATTACCTCGGTACTTTGATTTCATACTGTGCAAAGCTGCATAGAGTATTACCCTGAAATCCACTTGAATTCAAAGCTCCACAAATAGCACAACTATAGCAACTGTGACGCTTGTGCTCTCAAGTTAGAACGTGTTTTCCTCCTTGATGCTGTCACTAGTATAAGACTCCTTTACATGCATCTGTTTCATCATTTTTTTTCCCAGTAGTCTAGTTAAGTATGTTCGTGTAAATCTGTGTTTACCTTCGTCCGTTTATCAGATTGCTGATTCACTCTATTGTCGAACAGCTCAGGTGTCCTTGAGTCACTGCACCTCACCTTTTTTGTTATTCTGCGCTTTTCCTTTGGGTCACACAGCGCCACAAGAAATGCAAATAGGGATGGCTTGTTTCAGGTCTCTTTGACAGACAAACTGGTCTTTCTATCTCTTTTTCTACTCTTATAGACAGCGGAGAGTTACAGGAATGAGTCAGAAAGTCAGAGAAGAGGAACTAAACCAATGGTCTCTGGCTGCTCCCTGGCCTGTTCAGTGGATGCCTCTGTAAAGATGATGGATGCCTGAAAATGTGTGTGTGTGTGTGTGTGTGTGGGTTGGTGTGTGTGTCAGAGAAGGAGTGAGAGGATCTTGTCTGCTGTAACTCGAGCCTGGCTGGACACACTGACTCTTGGAAGGCCACAAAGACCGCTCTGCCTGAACTGTGGGGAATGTGGAAGTTTTTGTGTGTGTGTGTGTGTGTGTCACATCATTATCCCATCACCAACCATAGATTGTCTTCACACACACACATAAACACACTCATGCACATATAGATGCCAACACCAACATTTTAATCATGAAAACAATCAATGACAGACCAAGTGCTGAAACGATTGGTGGATTCATAGATAAATTGATTGACAGAACAATTTGTATGCATTAAACAATCAGTGGAAGGTTTATTTATAAGGCAAAAAGGCCAAATATCTTCTGGTCTCTGCTTCTCAAATATGAAAATTTGCTGCTTTCCCCAATTTTGTATAATTGTAAATTGGATATCTTTGCGTTTTGGACTATTGGTTGGAAGATATTTTAAACAGTAAAAGGTTCATTGATTAATTCTGTGACATCTGTCCAAAAACAAGCATGCTACATTAGCAGATCCCACAGTTGTGTGTGTGTGTGTGTGTGTGTTTTTCCACCAACTTCTCCTCAATTTGAACTGATTTTTTTTTGTAAAAGAGAAAGAGAAAGCATTTGAAGGTTTGAATTTGTATGTTTGGAAAAATACAAACAAAACGTGTGTGTTTCACTCCTCGTTATGGATGCGCTGAACCAGAAGAATACATTAGTGGTATGAAACATGATGTAACTAGCTCGGGGGGTCTAGGCATCTATTCTGTGTGTAAACTTATCCATGAGTTTCAATCCACAGGGGGAAAATTAGTAAATTCACACTTAGGGAGAGAGAGACAGGCCACACAGTTTTCATCTTTCCTCTAATGCTCAGCGGTAGTTGTGATTTTCCTCTTATATCAAAGGATTTCAGTTGCTCATCATTTTATCTGAGCTAGAGGAGTTGTCATCCTTTACACAGATTTGATGGTATATCAAAAGATTCTGTCTTTTTCTATCATTATCCTTGTTAAAATGTTCGTTGATAACAATTTCATCCACTCTAAATGACAGAATATTTTAAGAACTGCAGCCCATGTCTCCTGCATTTACCCCAATGCTCTTCCTGTCACAGACTGTATTTCTCCTCTTCTTCCCCATTTCCTTTCATCTACACATTGCGGAGGAGGCTGCTGTATGTGTTTTAACTTCCTTATAAGTTGACTGATCAGCTACTTTGTCTGTTGCTTCCCAGCTAGCATAGATGGTTAGTGGGTGGATTGGTAGGCGGATGGACGACAGAGTCTGCGTCCGTTTTGGAACTGTGTTTATATGAGCCACGGTTTCTCGCAGTCCCTCACAGATGTGCGTCTTTTCACAGGTGCTTGTTGTTCCTAAGCTTTGCGTGTACAACTTTCATAAGATGTGCATGTGTGTCTATGGGTGTGCATTCATGTGTGATATTAATCTGGGTTTTATCCATTTCTCACATAGGTGAGAAAGAACAGTAAGTGCCTAGCAACAATATCCCATTGGGATACATTGGGAGTGTCCTGATGTAATGGAGTAATGACCGGTTGTGGTGGTTTAGTGCAGACAGATGTAGGCTGGATCAGCGGGCTGAGTCACAGACTGCATACTCACAACGTCCTGTTTCATTTCTGTTCATGTCAGTTCTATTCATATCTGTTTTTGGCATTAAATTCATACGCTCTTGTTACCAAAGTGAAAGCAAAAAATAACAGATTATTTTTAAATTTAGATCCATCATGGCAGTGTAACAAAGGCAAAGAAGACAAATGTGTAATGTGTAACTGAACAAAAATGTTCAGTTATGTGATGTTTGATCATAAAATCAGTCAGGATATGGCACAAGAACCTATGATGTCTATGTTTATTTATGGTGTTATGTAATGTAATTGACTACTCTCATTGGTACAGGTTCTAAATTTAAAAAAAGCTTATTGTTATCATGATAAAAGTGCATAATTTTGCAGTTCCATCAAACCCCCAAATGTATCCAAGCTCACTGTTTATTTTTTGAAACTCAAGTTTCTAATTTTGGGAATTCAACACAGGAAGGTGTAGAGCGGAGTGAGCGGAAACAGAGTTGCTCAAAATTACAGGGGCACTTTCTTCTACTACTCTATGACTCTACTTTTATAGGATTGCTACTATCTTCTGAAGCTCCGGGGGCAGTTTTTTATAGTCTGAGAAAACAAACCTGATGATGTTATTTGGGATTATCTCAGCTTGGAGACTGGAAATTTTTCATATCACAAACTGGGAGTGTGGAGTCTGAAAGACCTGGGCGTTTCCCAGGTGAGATAGATCTAACAAAAGATACTTTTTAGTTGCATTCACTAATGTGAAGCACTTTGTAAATGTTGTTTTGAGAAGTGCTATATAAATAAGTCTTTCAGCTTTTTTTGAGCTTGGCCCCCAGGGACTAAAATTCAGGAAAAAAATCTCAGATTTTGCTGTTTTAAGTTTCCCAACTTTGCATTTCTGCAAAGAAAGAAACTTATCTATCTATAGAAAGACAAGCCTGACAGTGAAAGTTGCACCAATAGTAAACAACACTTTTTAAAAGTTTCCTAAACAAGGAATGAGAAATGCAACAAAAAAAATCTCTTATTAATGAAATTCACCATAGCTGAATATTTGTGAATGCTACACACGCACAGACATGCAGGACAGTATACAATAGCTGCTACCACAAGTGCCTGCATTAACACAGAGTTATGTAATAGCAAAGTAACAGAGGTGGTATCCTTGATCTTAAACGGATACACACACACACCTTCGGTTAAGTCAGGACAACTCCCAGATACTGTGTTTAACTCTGTCTGACAGCTACTGTGTGCAAGTGTGTGTGAATGAGACTTTTGTATATGAGTTTAAGGTGACGGGGGTTAATAAAGGACAAACAGAGATGCACAAAAAGAGAAGCCAAATCCAATAAAATTCAACATTTTTATTAAGTTTAATTTTTGGCTTCCTTTCATGTGTAATTATGAATTACATCATACCCACACCCTAACTCTATTTGTGTGCGTCTGGCTATTTGTCTGGATGTGTGCATGCTGGTGTATGGGAGTGGTGTGTTTGTAGGCTGTGTACCAGGCCATTGACTGCTGTAGGACTTCTCAAATTTATACTTTCTAATTGATTCATGGTGTGATTTATGTAGCACCCACATGTGCTTGCCTGCCCTTAGTTGTGCAACACACAAGCAAGCACACACTCCCGCATGTGCACACACACACACACACACACATACAAGAGTAGCTCAGAGTTACTCATCACTGCAGCACAAGGCACTATTGTATTTAGTATATGGCACTTTTAGTGACAGAGTCATTCACATTTCCCAGCAGCATATGTGTGTGAGTGTGTATGTGTGGGTGGTCGTATTGTATTCCATGTAACACTGCCGGCTGCTAAAAATGAAGACGTGACAGGGAAAGTGTGAGTATGATACTCACGATCAGTGTGTGTTAGGGGAAGTTGGGAGGGGGGGGGCACACATTCCTCAAACATACATTCCTCACTTGGTTTTACCATTAAGAGCACTTGTCCAGTTAAAATAGTTTTTCCAACTTTTTATATACAGCCGTACTGTAAAATGTAAAAAATTCCATTTCGCAATAGAGAGAGGTATGTGAGTTCATACAACATCAACCGGGGGATACAGCGAGCTGCCTTGAACCGTGTTTTGTTTTTGGGAGGCAGACAGTCTCCCACCTTTTCGTGTTTTCTCTGCATTCAAAGAGAGAAAGGGAGAGTGACTGTGAGGAGTCATGAAAGGGAAATTCAAAGATAGGGAAAGTGCGGAGATACTTCAAAGTTCTGTTGAAAGCAGTTCACCTGTTGTTTTCGCATGTTGTGGCTTGTAGCAAACCAAAAAGTTGGCTACCATCAAAGGGGAAAGGTTAGATTAAGTTGACGACTATACAGTTTTACTATAAGCTAAAGCTGACGTGACGTATTGGTGGGAAATATGGACTAAACGGTTACCACCATAGTTATCGTTACCTTGATATTGATATGTTATGACATATACTAAAATGTTCAAGAACATTGCAGAAAGTTCATGTCATGTCCTTCCCGTTGCAGCAATTCTTTTTTGGTGTTTCCTTGAACAACATCCAAAGTTTACTCACAGTTAAGCAGAATTACAGTTATTTTTGTTGCTGTTTCCATCATCGTTCTTATTCAGACTAACATCAGAGATCTGGGAACATGGTGACATCAACGCAGTCCAACAGGGCAAGAAACACGGCTGCAGCTGCTTTGGACTTCTTTATGATGTCTTACTGTCACAGATATAGATAAAATCTAACTTATCATTTACTGTACTTCACTGAGAGCTGGAGAGATAATCTGGAGTGATAAACAACAATACTGAGATATCTCTCAGCCCTACTGACTCACCTCTTCCTTTTCAGCATGCACTCACTCTGACATGACGTGAAAATTAAAAGACAACTCACACGGTAGTTGGATGCGGTTGTCAAAAATAAAACTCATACGCAGATGAGTCTTAAAATCAAAAGAACCAGTGTTGGGAATCGAACCCAGCTCTCAATAGTGTGATTCATACATGAGTGTGTGTGGGAGGTGGACTCTGCCCGATGGCCTCTTCTAACCACCTTTAACCACTGAGAGATCCACCCTGGGAAAGAGGAGGATTGAGAGAATGAAAGGAGGGAGGGAAAGAGGGTAGAAGATTAGTGAGACAGGGATGACGAGTCAGACACTTTGATTCACAGATCTCCCGTCGTCCTCTGCTGCTCATTGACTGGCTCCATTGTGGCTGTGGTAAAGCGCGCTGATTGGTCGGTCGGGTCTGAATGTCACTGCTTCTTGTCCGTGGACTTTGGAATTTGTGTGTGTGTGTATGTGTGTGTTTGTGTGTATTTGTGTGCGATGAGTTAATAGCTATCCATTGAGTGGTTGATTGTGTTCTGTTGTCCACACTGGCTCTCTTTGTCCGGACTCTGCACACACTCACACATACACACATTCGAATCTGAACCAAGCATTTCTCCAGTGGCAGGGCACTTGCCAAGAGAGAAAGAGAAAGAAATAGAAAGAAAGAGAGAAAGAAATAGAAAGAAAGTAGTAACTAACTAACAGTACCATTCATAGTCATGGTGGTGCGGTTTCTCCTGGCCCCGGTTCGAGACATGAATGGGTCTAAAGCTAAAAATATTTTATTGCTGCTTTTTATGCTCCTTTTACTCTCCTGCTCTTTTCATTACTTCTCTCCTCTGTTGTGCTCTTTCACAGTGGAAGCAGATGAAGCCTGAGCTGTATTAAGATGCATTTATAGTATTTCTTGGTTTATAGAGTCAGACTGTGGTTGCAGTTCTTCAAGGTGTAAATGTGTGCAAGTAAACCCCTGGGTAAATAAAGATCGGAAAACAGTGGCTAGAGATTAGAAGGATAGCAAGCAACTTTCAAGAAAGGTCATGAGATGAATCCAAACCTGTGACATCATATGTAGACAGTCTGCGCCTTTGAGGCAGTGGGATGCCCTTGCCTGCAACATCCTGAGCTGTATAACAGACAGGCTGCCTAAATGACAGAGCCAAAGGGCTGCTTTTATCGGTCAGTGTGGGTAGACCATGCGTCTCACTCCCTACCACAGATGGAGAGAGATTGAGGGTGGAAGAGGCAAAAAAAAAATATATATATATATGAAGAAATAGAGCGATAGAGCAAAAGGGAGGAGTGAGGAGACATGAAAGAAAAGGCGTCAGAGAGAGACTGACAGTAATACAGCAAAACTCACAGAGAGAGGGAAGTGGAAAGACAGACGTGGGTAAATTACGTGATCCAACGTTGGGAATTCGCTTTACCACGGAAATACTTCCAGTGCAGCATGGGAAACAGGGGGAGAGACTATTTCAGGCTTTGCTCCTGTTTGTTATGCCAGCCAACATCTCAGGGCAGAACGAGAAGGCGAAGGTTTTTCTAGAGCTGTAAGTACATTAACATGTGAGGTGGGAGGAGATGACGAGGAGGAGGAGGAGGTGGAGGAGGGCTCTCCAGGGAGGGGTGGGGGTGGGGGGGGGGGGGAGACGACCCGAGTTGCACCACTGTGCGCTCTCTTGTCTTTTTTTTTTCCTCTCTCAGTTTAATCTAAATCCATTCAAGAAGCTTTATTGGCAAGATAAGATCGTTTTGACATTGCCAAGGCTTAAGTGCATCTCTGCCTCTCTCTGGTTGGACGGAGGAGGAAGTAGGCTGGCGGTGAGAGAGGAATGACAGCCTTTATCTCGGTCAGTAAACACAAGGCAAGGGAGTCCCTTGGTTGTTTATACTGTGTCTTAAACTCCCCACTCCCATGCATACACACTTAGAGGACACTGTAACACAATCGGTCTGATTCCCTCACACAAATACACACACTGTGTATGTGGATACGCAGGCCTGCACACACAAACTTGAACCGATACACTTGCGCTTATACAGTATGTATGCATGTATGCAAAGGCACACTGAGAAGCTGTGGTTGGACAAAGCCGTGGCGTGTGTTTGTGTCTAAATATGTGTGTGTATGTGTGCGGTGGATTTTTTGGCAGCCAGTATACGGTGAACTGGTCAGATCCCTGCACACTCGAGCTTCCCTCCTGCCTGCCAGTCTGACCACTAGTGGCTGTGTGTGTGTGTGTGTATATGTGTGGAGATCAGTGCAACTTAATTTGCCATAAACCAGAGATAATTTCACTCAAATCCTTCCTCACCAACTGGATCCGCTCTGTGTTTTTCTCTCATAGTTGCTTATTTGGTATATTTAATGACAGTTATGAAATATTTTATATTGCATGCATGCTTTTCTGTGTTTGCGTGCGATGTATTTCCAGCCGTGTCTGAAGAGACCAGTGCTAAAAGCCTTGCAATCCCTCATTTCTAGAGTTGCTGTTGCTCAACATATAGGTCATAAAGTCAATACTCTCTGTTTCTTACTTTTTGTTTCACCCTCCATCTTTCTTTTTGCTGTCTTAACACTCTCCTCTCTCCTACTACTGTATCTCAACACAGGCTTGTACCAATTAGGACTTGATTGATCATGTCTGTGATACAGTATATTACCTTTGTCTTTATTACCTACAGCACCTTATGTTCCTTATTAGCGCTTCTTCTTTACGAAGTAGTCTGCAATGGTGTGTCAGGAGGGAAAGATGAGCGATGAAAGAGTGCGCTGAAGGATGCTGTGACAGTTGCTGTGGCTTCAAACCTACGCAACATACATGCCATGATTGCTAATCACGAAAGAGACCTCAGTGGCCCTCGAGTTCCTGGGAGGGAGTTTTATATTTGGTGGCTGCAGCTGATGCTGTGAGCTCATAACCAGAAGACGGCTGGTTTGAGAGAGGCAGACAGAGGAAGTCTGGGAGAGAAAAGTAAATAGGCATAAAGTAAACAGGTCAAGTTGCCCTTGAGCAACACATGGAACTTGAGTAAGTCTAGCGGAGTTGCTCTTTTGCCAACGACAGAATTCAGCTGTTTCTTTTTATAACAACACAACAGTGGCAAAACCCCAGTGTACACCCAAGGATGCCAATTATATAACTTTTCCCTTACTTTGATCATAGTGTGTGTAGCATTTGTTTGCTTGTCATCACTTCCCCTGATTGTCAGCGCTACACCCTTGTGGTTGCCATGGTTACAGACACTGCTGGATCCCCGCTGCTAGACAGACATGCACAGACACCAGACAGATGAGAGTAACTTCAGCTGGTAGTTGGATTGAGCCGTGCTGATTGCTGAGCATGAAGAAATCCTGAGACAAACTCTGTTTTCCTCCTGTTCTGAGGCGTTGGAGGGACATCAGAGACATTTCCCCCCATCTCTACTGAGTTAAAACAAGACTATAATTTAGATAAAATCTTACCAATCATGCAAAACATTTTCCGTACTTTAAGTGTATTCAGTTTTAAAATTATATGGGTTTGGCATGATCAGTCACATGATTCAGTTACATTGCACCAGAGCCCAGAAATGTCTTTGGACATCCTGAAATACTGTCTGTCAGATGTCTTTAAAAACCCTTCCAGCAATGTCACACCTGTTGCTGTTTGCACGCTTAGGTTTGCTGTTCTGCCTTTATGGAAATCAATTTAAACATAAGTGAATTTCTTTAATTCCCTTTTTTTTTTTTTTTAGATGAAAGGATGAAATATGAGCAACATTTGCTGACAGTAAAAGACAATAACATCTTGTCTCTTTCTGTTTCCCTTGTGGATGTGTGTTTTTCTACATTCAGGAAGCCTGTTTATTCACTTAAGCCCAGCTGTTGGGAATGAGGCATTTTAGCATTTTGTTTTTTTTGTGATATTTTACTTTAAGTTCCCTTGACAGTTGGAGGGAAACATAGCTTCTCTTTTCCATCCTCCCAGCTATTTTGCTTTTTCTGAAAGCAGCCCTCAGCATATGTAAGGACAATGGACAGGTATGTTTCACTGATTTTTACTTGTTTTACAATGAAAACAATTTCAGCTTTGCCTTTTTAGTGTCTCTCTTTTGCTTTCTGTATTTCCGCCCTTCTTCTCCTTCTCTTGTTCTTCCTGTCTTCTGTATCTCCTTCATCTGTCTTCTGATCTGCTCAGAAAACCCTCTTCATCTCTTTCCCCCATATCTTCTTCCTCTGACTTCTCATCTGTCCAGGTACAGGTCCCTCAGGGGGTAAGCATCAGAGACATTAGAGTCACTGTCTTTGATCAGAAGTGAATGACTGGATTTGTGTGTGTGTGTGTGTGTGTGTGTGTGTGTGTGTGTGTGTGTGTGTGTGTGTGTGTGTGTGTGTGTGTGTGTGTGTGTGTGTGTGTGTGTGTGTGTATAAAAGTGTGTGTGTGTGTGTGTGTGTTAAATATTTGTCCATTTACAGCAGGGGATGTTCAAGCTGCTGCACCTTTCTACATCCATATAATGCTGGTTTAAATATCTTTATGCTCTCACTGTTAGCCCTTAGTATATTATTGTGCAATTCTAAGATAATATGTGTGTGTGTGTGTGTGTGTTTGTGTGTGTATGTGTCAGTGCCCAATGCCTGGGAGAGCAGAGATGTGGTAGTTTGATATCATTGGCGTTCTTTCATCAGTGAGGTGATTCTCCTGCTATGTGTTTGAACTGCAGTGAATCAAAGACAGCTTGTTGTACGGCTGCAGCTGTGGCCAGCTCACCTGCACACTGATGGGCCTTTCTTTCTTTCTTTCTTTCTTTCTTTCTTTCTTTCTTTCTTTCTTTCTTCTTTGCCTTTTGTATTCCTGGCCTTTGTTCATTTCTTTTTTCCCCTATGGAAGATGTTGGCTTCCAAGCTGGCCATAGTAAAAATAGCACAATTTCATCAGTTACCAGCCAGTGTGAAATGAGAGTTTTGCACAACGTCACTGAATGGAAATTGTTAAAGGAATGCATAGCTGCAAGTTTTTATTGTTACCCAGGCAAACGGCGTGACTCAAGGGATATCAGTCTGTTGGTCAATCCACCACTTGCGGTTCAGACTGAAATGTCTCAACTATTGAATTGCTATGGATGTCATGAAATTTGAAACAGAGGATGAAGCCTGCTGACTTTGGCGACCACCTGACTTTTCCTTGCACCACCAGCAAGTTTTCAATTATCCTGTGAAATATTGCAGCATTTACCAGATATATTGGCACAAAAAATTGTACTGACATTCATGGTTCCCAGACAATGTATCTTAATGACTTTGGTTATCCCCTGACTTTTCCTCTTGCACCCCCACAAGGTTTGCATTTGTGATTTTCAGTGAAATAACTATTGGATGGATTGCTATGAAATTTGGTACAGACATTCATGTTTCCCTCAGGATGAATCGTAATAAATTTGGTGAGCTATTAACTTTTCCTCTAGCGCCATCATCAGGTCAAAATGTTGTCCAATACTATGGTGTATGACCAAGTACCTGCAAAACTAATAACTATAACCTCAGGTGTACTTTGTGTCAAGTGCTAAATAGCAAATGTTAGCATGCTAACATGCTAAAGTAGGATGGTAAAAGTTGTTGCAAATGGAAATTATTCTATTAAAGTTTAACAACAAAAACATACACAGAGATGATCTAGATTATTCTTGCAATGCAGAAATGTTATCTATACTTGTTTTTTTGTAAATTTTCTCATGAAGTAACTCTTTTGCTTGAGTAATCTTAAAGAATTTAGATATCAGAAGGGCATGTATCTTGATTTCTAAAGATGATTTATGTTTTCCTATTATTCCTCCCTTTGAACCGCAACTCTCCTGCCACACACAGAGTGTCAGACAGAGATGAAACAGAAGATACAGAAAGCAAAAATGTTATACTCTACTTATAACTCTACTCATTCATGAATGAGAACCCAGCAAAGATAGATTGTAAAGTTATGTTTAGATGTCACAATGAGGGTAGAATGACAACATACTACAAAGTCAAATTAGAATACTAATGCAATCCCATGCTCTTGCTTTCCCAGTCTGTACTTTTTCATTGCATCCTGATTAAAGACTGAGTTTTAAAATGTTCATCTCAGAAACACAAAGACAGGACCAACATCAAGTTGACTACGTTGATGTGGCCCGTTACTGTAATTACACTGTAATTTTATCATGGTAACGTTGTGATTAAGCTGTGATTTACTGGTTTATTTGAAGTAACATTGTATCAAGTTTCACAATAGAAACCAACACAATCCAGTGACAGGCTGCGTGGGCCAGGCGCTCATGGGAACCAGAGTGGCTTTTAGTGTTTGGGTCCTCAGGGTCGCCTGGGACTGTGTTGTTGTTGATAAATGCACTCCCACAGTTCTCAGGCCAAAACAAACAGAGCACGTGCGTGCGCACACACACACACAGATAAAAGTTCCTGTTTGTGCTCACAAATAGATACACACATAGGAAAATCACATACCGTTATTGGCTGATGAAAATCCAGTAGCATCATAATGTCAACTTTGAGGAAACTAAAAAATAGCTTTGTATTTTCCATGCTGTTTCACTCAGACTTGCATGCTTTCACTAAGGTTTCACATTCCCAGAAGAAAACAGATGCATGTATGAGCACACACATATAAATGCACCCAAACACACAGAAGTTAAAGTTTAAAGACATGGATTGAAGCCAAGAAACACACAAGAAATAGAGTTGATTGCTTATTTCCTTGATTCCTCTTCTTGCCTTCTTTTCTCTCTGGTAGCACTGTATGCTAACAATCAGCTTCCTAAACCACCTTTACTAAGTAACTGATTGTATGCACCTGTGTTTCCCAACTTGTTTGGTTTGCACTGGTTGGGTATGTCTACTGGTCATGACCAGTTCAACAAAAGGAGATTTTCAAAAAAATTTGAATAATTTTTAGATGTAAGAATATCCATATATTCACAAAAATAAACAAACATTAGAGAAAACTCTTTGGAAATAAATATAAACCCCTAGGTTTGTGCTTCTTATCCTGATTATTTTAATGAACTTATGGAAAACAATTATCCGTCCACATGATGCAATAGTGTCCGCTTGTTTCTGTTGCACCGTGAAAGGATATGGGGATCAAATGGCACATATTCTGGCATGCGTGAGTGGAAAGGGGCAAAGGAGGTGAGGATAGGGGTTGAGTGCTAAGATTCACCCTCCAGCAAGGCAGGCTGTTCAGAGCGAGAGAGAGAGAGTCTGTGATAGTGGAGGAAGGCATCTAAGGTATCCGTCATTTGGGCTGAATCAGGGGATTGCAGGCTACTTCAGCCCCAGGCGTCAGGGCTTATATATAGGTCGTACACCTCAGGACGCCAGCGTTGCCCTCCAGATGCCCTCCTCCCCCTGCTCCTATGGATGCAACATACGCCTACAGCATATTAATCACACACTAAAGCACTGTCAGAAAGTCTTCTCATAAGTCATGTTGTAATGGCTTGCTCTCAAAGTCTCCCGTCTTTGTTTTCGCCTGTCTCCAGGAATCCAAAATCCGCCTTTTTGTCATGATGAAAAGGGATGATGATAGATTGCAAATTAGAAGGGGTAAAAAGAGAAGCCATTCTGTAAATAGACAAGCATTTGAAATGAAGAGATAAAAGAGACAAATGTTTACTCTCCTTTGCCTTTTTCTCTCTGACATGGTCTTTCGTCCACGTAGATGTGTGGCTGGCATCTTTGGCCGTGAGAATTTGTTTCTGAACGAGCATGTGAACATGTATGGATGTAAGTAGCTATAAGGAAAGGTGTCTTTAAAGACTGTGAATTTTTTTTTTTTTCTCCTCAAAATGTCAAAGTCTCTCTCCCTTCCTCTCTGTCTCTCTAAGTATGATGGACTTCCTCAATTCCACTCTTTTAAGTCAGAATATCTCCTCTGCTAAAACCCAGAGCCTTAATCCCAAACAGTGTAGCGTGTCACTGGGAAAAGAGAGTTGAGGAGATGGGAGGCTTTTAAAGACACGTATGAATGACTGATGCTTTTGAAATGAGTAGTATTTCCCAAAAGAAGATACAATCTCTGGACTTAACTTGACACAAAGACTCAAGGCTTTTTGAATAGATCATTATAACAAGAAGCTCCTCTCTTGACTTTATAATGAGGCTTTTTGGGAAGCTGCTCTTTACTTTCAGACCGAGGGGTGGAGACGGGGCGAGGATCGAAGCCAATTTCCCAGAGGTTTACTGACTCCTGACATCAAAGGCCAAAACAGTCACACTGTCACTGCTGCTGCAGCAGCCAAATCCTTCAGGATCAGAAGTGTGTGTTTGTATGTGTGCATTTTCACTGGTGGAGAATTACACCTCTAGACTATTGATGTGAAAGTGCTACTTAAGTCAGAATGCCCTGTATACAATTGAATCAGTAACTATTGCTTTTGGCTCCTTGTTCTCTGAGAACTTAAATTGGAGAGATGAGTGTACAGAATAATTATTTACCGTATTCGGGCACTATTGATTATGTGAGACCGGTTTCATCTGCTGCAGGTGCAGATTGGCTGGTTAAATAGAGAAAATGCAAACACTCTTTTATTCGTCTTCCTCAGGAAATAAGACCACCTCTTGAATCTGAGGTTCTTAAAGTTGACTTCAAAGCATTAAAATGTGATTTAATTTTTAAACTCTTTATCCATGAATAGTCTGCAAAGCATGCACACTCTTTTCAGCAATGCCCTGCCTGGAATTGTGTTAATATTGGCAGTTTGGTACTTGTGCAGTTGTGTGGGTGGTTCGTGTGGGTGTTATAGAAGCTTTCTTGCACCAAAGCTGTGCTTGTGTAGGTTTTGGTGTGTGCATTTTGTTTGTGACATAATGTATCGTACAGTGCATACTGTGTGTGTGTGTGTGTGTGTGTGTGAGTGTACGTGTATGTGTGTGTATGTGTAACAGCAAACAGATGTGAGACACGGACATGGAAGACTTGGCAGTGTAACGACAGGATGACTGTGTGTCTGCCTTCTCTGTCTGCTTGGAGCTCGGTAACTCTGACTGGAAAATCTGGAATCATAGCGCTCACTGCCTCACTCACATTTACATTCATAGTATTTACTGGCAGCTAATGGTAAGAAGAAAGACACCCACCCGCCGACTTGACATATAGCATTTACTGCCTTCTCAACTTTTATGGGAATATCCACACACACTTAGTTCTGAGATATGAGCCAATGACACATCCCTGCAGTATACGGCATGCCGTCATACCAAATGCATGAGGGATTGGAGACAGACGAAGACTTGACTTGGGATTTGTTGGAGAGATGTGTGTACGTGTGTGTGTGTGAGCTGATACTTACAGTACGTGTGTGTGTGTGTGTTGCACCACTCCAGATAAGGCAGGTCTAACAAGGGTTTAGTGCTGTTGGCCTTAATCTGACCTACCTTGCACAGCCACAAACTACACAGCAACTCATTCTTCATATTGACTCGCAGTAATGATGACGATATCCAGTCCATGCTGCCTGCTCAGGTTTACTTTGCAGTTCCTCTTTAATTTGTTGAGTGGATTTAAAATGTGCAAGTTAACAGTGGCAACAGGCTGTAACTAATGATTATTCTCAATATCGATGAATCTGTCAATTATTTTCTCGATTAATTGATTAGTCGTTCAGTCTTTAAAAAAGTCAGACATCGCGAAAAATGTTGATAACTGTTTCCCAAAGCCCAAGATGCAAACTAAAATTTCATGTTTTGTCCCGAACAACAGTCCACAACCCAAAGATATTCAGTTTAGTATCATTGAGGACTGAAGAAACCAGAAAATATTTACATTTAACATGTTTTTTTCTTTAAAAAGACATTTAATCGATTATCTAAATAGTTGCTGATTAATTTTCTGCTCAATTGACTAGTTGATCAATTGACTAATCATTGCAGCTCTATAATTAACAATCATCTAGATCATTTTAGTCTTAATTTAGTGCTAGGAATCTATTGATTTGATATCTATATTGTGATAGGACATTATGTATCCTCTGATACATAATATTGTGATGTAGCCTAACAAATCGGTGATAAAATAATCCTTTAAGAAGTGCTGATTTTTACCTATAACATTTTGAAATATCTTCTACAAATGAGCTTACTGTACATCAAAGGTTGAGCTGTCACCTAGATCATAAGGGTTCATCCTTCAGGGAACATGATCTGGCTCAGCAAATGTCATAACATCCTGGATATTTTGAGATATTTGCGTCTTGTGTATATACAATAATTGACAATCTGAATTGATTCTTATGCTGGCTCTCATTCAATTTCTGATTTCAATTAAAAATCCCTGTTCTCACTTTCTAAGTTCTGCATGGTGGGGCTACCTCGTACAGTATGTCACTGAGTTACAACAGCCCTATCACCAATGCATCGCTTACATGTAGGTCCTCTGAGCAGGGTTTGTTTGTTGTGTCGCTCCAGATGTAAAACCAAAGTTGGTCAGCTTTTGAGGTCTAGAACTCACTTCAACAACTTAAGGCTCAGTTTATTTTAGTAGAAAACTTGAGTTTTTTCCATGTATGCAATATATACTCGTAGTTCCTGCTTATCTCCGTGTTGTGCTCGTCTTGTTTAGGGGTCTGCTTGAAGCACTTTTTGATGTCTGCCTTGAAAAGTTGCTATATGGATAAACTATTTCAAGACTTTGAGTTCTTGACAGGGTCTCATAATAGTCTATAATTGACATCACTATTGGCAATGTGTGTGTGCATGTGACTTGCCAAGCTATTGGTCAGTGTGTTAGCATGATCAAATATGACAGTAGTCAGAGTGATGGTCCAGGCTTGCAGCCAGTTAGAGCCATAATAACAGCGCAGCTTTCCCACTCCGCCTTTGAACTGCTGCTCTGCTGCTATAATGAGGGAATGTTCTTTTCTAAGCCTAACCCAAGGGAAGCTGGTGTGTGTGTGTGTGTGTCTGTATATTTGTGTGTGTGTGTGTGTGTGTGTGTGTGTGTGTGTGTGTGTGTGTGTGTGTGTGTGTGTGTGTGTGTGTGTGTGTGTGTGTGTGTGTGTGTGTATATGTAATGGTGAGTCATACATACTGTGGCCATTGTCTTTGTACTCTTTACATGTTGGCCTATGACCAAAGGTCTTGTTGTTTTCCTCAGCCTCCAGGTGATAAAAACAAACCAGGAAGACGGTGTGTGTGTGTGTGTGTGTGTGTGTGTGTGTGTGTGTGTGTGTGTGTGTGTGTGTGTGCATGCATGTACGTGAATATGTGTTGCCCAAGGACAGATATGACCCTCGTACCAAAGAGCTTACATGAGATCACCATGTTCCCTCTACTTTGTAAGCTTTGGCCTACAAGGCAGGCTTGCCTGTCAATAAATTCAGTGTGTGTGTATTTGTGCATGTCTACATGTGTCTATGTGTGTGTGTGATGACAGCAGAGACAGGTAGCCCCTTCCCCTGCTCTCTGTTAAGTCCTGGTTTGACATTATTGGAGTCTAATAAGCTTCATGTAGTAAATCTTTGCCATTGTGCTGCCATATTACAAACAGATGTGCGCACACATACTGTAAGTACACATAAATACAGCCTGCAGCTGTATTTGGAAGCCAGAGAAAACACTCGGTCTCTTTCTCTCTTCTTATGTTTACTTTGAATCTTTGGTGAGACCAAACCTAGTTTTCTAACCTGGTTGGACAAACAAACTCTTTTTATTATGTTTTATTTTTGGCTGCTGCTCATTCACTTACATTTGACTTGTTTTTTGATCTTCTTTCTTATTCTCTTTTGTTCAGACTAACTTTACTTTCACTACCCTCCTTTTCTCTTCTTTTATTTCACCTGTTACTGCTTGCTTTAAACGAGAGCTTCCCCACCTGCTTTGCTGAGGCAGGAACAGCAAATACGCAAACTTGCTTCCTTTTGTCTTCATCTTTCATGTCTTCCTTCTGCTCACCTGGATTGGGTTGCACTGGCTCAATCCATGATTGTGCAGTCCAGTGTGTGTACAATTTTTTGTCAGTGAATAAATGCTACAAGTCCTCAAGACAAGTAGTTACTGGATGGTTTACTGAAGTTACTAGATTTAAATGAGAGAAGAGACATGACGTAGTTTGGAAGCTTCAAAAGTAGAGCTTTATAAATGTATAAAATGAGATTGCTATTTCTTTTTAACTTTAAGGAAGTCCAACCAACCTCTTGATACAGAGAACAATGATGAGTATAAAATTTGTCATTTGTGATAAAGCGTAATGCACTAAGACACACAGGAGTTAACTCCTGAAGTGTTGCTGGGGCAGCATGACAATACAGAATATCTCTATAGTCAAGAACAGACATGAAGATTGACTGCACAATAGTCTTATGATATCAGGAAGATAGCCATCCTTTAAATCTATACAAGAAGCCTAGTTTGTTTTTTAATTTCTGAGTCAAATGTTGGATATGAATCTTGAATGATAGTCTGCTGTCAAGCCAAATTCCTAAGTATTTGTATGACTCAGCAGACATAATATGGGTACCATTTAAAGTTTTAATGGCAGGATAGTCAGAGTCACTGGTGGAGGTGGAGAACACCATGTACTTGGTCTTTCCTGCATTTAAAACTAGTCTGTGATTAAGGAGTGATAATTGGAAAGCATCAAAGGCAGACTGAAGATGAGTCAGGGCCTGGGCTGGGCTGGAGCTTGGGGCATTTAAAATTGTATCATCTGCAAATAAATGGACATTGAAGTAGTGATTAGGAAGAATCATTTTATTTATGTATAATGTAAACAACAACGGGCCAAGGATAGACCCCTGTGGCAACCCATTTTTGATGGTAAGATGGCTTGGCTGACTTGCTCTGACTGAAACATGGCTTTCCCTTAAGATCCCAAATAATGACATTACTATAGATGGATAGAGCGTTTTTAGATGTGATTGAAGAAGTAAATCTAACTACTTTGTGTGGTGCAACCCATTCTAGTATTGTGATGAGTAAATATCCACGTAGTCAACACTCATATTGTAACTAGGTAACTTCAAACAGCTGTTATAACAGGCTCCTGGGCCCATGATGTGTGATGACACACCTCAGATTTAATAATAATCAAGTTACAGCACAGTTCTGAGCTCTTATAAAAAAGTCTGCTGCTATGTATGCATGGTTTTTTTGCATGCTTTTGTGGATACAAATATGTGCATTCATGTATGCGATATTCCAGACGTTGACTCCATGTACAGTACAAGAGGGCTGTTTCTCATTAGGAAAGTCTAGACCTAAACCCCGGGCTCAGCAGCAGCGCCACAGCCACATGCTCGGCTAAACCCACATCCCAACCGGAGCATGTATGCTGTTGGCATACATTGAGGGTTTATGGATAAGTGAATGAAAACCCTGGTGTGTGCTGATGTCTCGGACAGATGAGATGAAATGTCAAGGAAGCAGAACATGAGTGCACAAAAGGCAGAGAGGAGAGAAATGGAGAGATACTCAAGTATTTCTCTTTCAAGGTCCCAAAGGGGGTGTGATTCACAGAGTGGATAAAACTAAAGAGGTGTTGATTAAGAGATGAAAGATGAAAAATGAGTTGGAGGAGTGTACTTACGGAGAAGGGAAGAGGAGTATGATTAGAGGTGATAGGCAGATCCTAGAGGACTAAAGGGAAAGGACAAGTGCGAGACTTTTGGGGGTGCCAGCTCACGGTGATACAGAGCAGAAGGTGTGAACATGACCCTGTCTCTCTGGATAAGGTTGTGTGTGACGCGCTAAGAGACACACACACACACAGACACACACACACACACACACGTACATACCCTGAGATGAAAAGGCAGCCGGACATTTGACCGTGAGCAGTGACTGGGGTCACATGCACAAACACAACTCCAAGAATAGACTCTAAACACAAGGGAAGAAAATAACCCAGTAACAGAGGATGTGGCAGCATGTGAGAGAGAGAGAGAGAGAGAGAGAGAGAGAGAGAGAGCGAGAGAGGGACGGATCTGTGTGTTTGCTCTGTGTATTTTGCAAGTGTGTGTTAATATATCTTTAACTGGGCTTATAAATGCGCAATCAAGTTACTTTTTCAAGTCTCGCTTTCATGTCTAGCTGTAATGAATCCCATAAGCTATTTAAAATCCATTAACTCGTCATGTAATGTCTTCACTGTTGTTCCCACTGCATGCACTAATTTTCTGTCTGTTGAGGTTGTGTGCAACCACAAGTTTAATAGAAGGGAGGGTGGAAAGTTGAGGGAGAGGTGAGGGGAGTCCAGTTTTATAGTCTTGTTTGTATGTTGGGTTGTAAATACCCCCCTAACAGGCTTAAAGTGACAGCTGGTTCCTCAGACTGTCATGGCTGGTCCTGCTGAAACTACTGTGCACTAAAACAGTTTTGAATCAGAGGATTTTGGGGGATCTTGGAAGATACAGAACAAATATGTTTTTCGGTTGTCAATTAAGAGTTGAAACCCACAACGGCTCACCAGCCGGTTTATGAACGGCCTCAACGCAAGAGAAATGCAACAAGAGCCGTAATATTACATGGCACTGAGTCAGGATCCTATAGGTACGCCGAATCCACTAACAGTAGGGATAAATTAGAGGACTGTTGGGATGATTTATACCAAATTTGCCGTCCCGACACACATCATGGAAATCCTGATTATAGGGTTGGTTGGAGCCAATAGTAAGAAAAAATTGGTAGTGTGAGGGATTTAGAAATTCATTTTAACCGCTCTGCTCAACTCATAGAGTAATCTGAACTGCACCTTTTTGAGTTTTGATCTTCAGCTTTTCATCAAAAGTGGATTATCTGGATTTTGGATTTGATAATGTAATACAGTTTTCAAACAAAAAATGCCTAACATTCCCTTTTCCAGCTTCTCAAATGTGAGGATGTGCTGTTTTGGGTTTTAGGATTGTTTTTTATTCATTGTGATATTTATTTTCAATATTTTCATATTTTTTTAGTATTAATGATTAATCAAGCAATGAAAATAGTTGCGACCCTAATTTAGATGATGACATTAATCTGCTCTGGCTCAAACTGATATGATTAGTTGAGATGTTGGGGCTGGAGAAGGGATGGAGAACATGTGAGATAGGCTGCACCACAAAGTCCTGATTTAGATGTGGTTTTGTGTGTGTATGTGTGTGTGTGTCCCCGTGTGCATAGCGGTGAGATAAGGAGGGGTGAGTCAGTGGCGGTTCGGAACACGATGACTCTCCTCGCAGTCTCCGTGACGATGGCCCATGGCGACAGGGGTTTGCGGTTAGAAACCCTAATCTGCTCCTCATATGACCCTCTGATGGACAGGGACAGCAGTCAACACACACACATACACACACACACGTATGCACACACAGACGGCCCTCAGACTAGTTAGTCTGACTTCAGCTCTCCAGTCTAAACATGCTCTTATATGGATTTCTGTTAAAATCTGCAGAGTTCTGCTCTTTCATAAACACGTAGTCCTGCTGTCTACATGTAAGTGCCCAGTGAGCACAAACATGTCTAAAAGACTTTATGTTTGGACATCTAGAAGATGTCTTTAGGGGAGCCAGGATGAATGTTTTTTATATGTCATCTGTAGACATTGTATATGCTGTACGTCTCAGATGAGACGTCTTTAAGAGGCTACTTTTAGATGTCTCCAGGAAAGCCAGAATGAAAGGTTTCTGTGGACGTTAAATACATGACGAGTTAGAGATGTTGAAATGTGAACTCTGGACTAGAGCCTGACACATACTGGAATTTTGGGGCCGATACCGACATTAGGCATTAAAAAGATTCCCACATCAATATATTGGCCAATATTCTTTATATGTAAAGAATTTATTTATTTATTTTCAATGATCCCTCAAATATCAAACACTTGTGAAAAAGATATATAATGGAGGCAGGATATTTTAAAGTTTAACAATAAACTTTATTGTCCAAAATGACATCAGTGCACTGAAACAGTAAACTTTACTGGGAATTTAATAATTATAAATAACTATAAATAAAAAACACAAATAGAACAAATTAAACTTGAATTAAGAAAAAAGCAAATAAAATATATACCAATATATCCTGGACAGGCCAATATCGACTGATAATGTTGGCTGACCAATATATCAGTCGGGCTCTTCTCTGGACATCCGTAAGACTTCTTGAAGATGGACAGAATCAAAATTTTTATACACTATACTTTTTTTCTGATGTCTCTAGCTCAATCGAAAACCCCTCCTAATTCTGATTTAGTTTAAAAAAAAAAAAGAAATATCCCAGTTTTACTATCACACCCAAAAATTAGATGGTGTGGGTTTTTGATGTCTGATCAAAAGTCAGAAACCTATTAATGATGTAGGCTCTCAAGTCCTCTCACCATCAATATGTAATATGTCTGCAGAAATGCTGATACTTGAATCATTCACTAAAGAAAAACATATTCCAAGCCTTCCATTATTAAAAAAAAACATAATTTATTTATGACATAAGAGCATGTAATAACAATAAAAACAGAAATGTTAGTATATTAATAATAACTTCTAGGTTCATGTAATGAGGAAGAAATAGATGCAAAGGAAGAACATTTTACCTCCTGCCTCTGCTTTCCTAGAAGGCTGGTTTGATGTGGTTTGCAGCATTGATCTGAGCCCCTACTGCTATTGCTGGTTCAATTAAAACCACAAACGGAAACAAAATGATTGTAAATCATATGGCAACAGAAAATCTTGACATGTTGATGTCATGCCTTGTCTATCTTCCTCTCGTCCACTTGCGATTGTCCCTCTTTTTCTCCTCTCTTGTGTCTGATTCACCCACTCTTTAGTCTGTGTTTGTGGACAAACATTATGCTGTCATTTCACAGCCTGTCATCAGACACCTGCCCACTAGACAACTATCATTGTGCATCTAGACTTGTGGCACCGCAGACGCCTCCCACAATCAGCTGCTTGTGGGCAAATTCATCATCTTGTCAGTTTAGTGCTGACTTCTGTGGTTACAGTTTGGTTTATGGGTGTGCGTCGGGTTTTGCTGTACAATATAATACATTTTTTAGCACAATATCTCCGATGCAGGAGTGTGTGTGTGTGTGTGTGTCTGTGTGTTGTAGCTGTTTGCTCTTTGTGCTTCTCATTGAATAATGTCTGTTAGAGTAAAAGCACTCTGGTATTTGGGGAATGTTTGTGTCCAGAACTTTCCGGAACAAGTCATTCAGCTCTGACCAGCAGTGGGTCTGGGACTCAGTCTAGTTCTGGCTCCATGTCGTCTAGTTTTGGTCTACATCTTTTCCTTTTTGGGCTTTAAGTATGCCTGAAAACTCACCACCTCATAATGAATTGTTTTACCCCTTATATTAGTCATATTGATTTTAGCTATTTTTGTACTACTTGAGCCAAAATAAATCTCTACTACTAAAATTATCTTGACAGTCACTGGTACACGTCAGTCCTACTATGGCCTATTTATAAGATAGGAAATTGCAGTGGCGAACCGTGGCTCTGGACCCTGGGCCTTCAATAGGACCACATGTGGCAATAAAAAAACCCAAACATAGCAATAAAAATATTAGCCAGAACCCTGTCACATGGAAGTTCAGCATATTAAAGGTTTCTTTGCCCTAACTGGCTTCACAGCACACAAAGGTGGAACCAGTCACACAAAGCTTGCTATCAAGACAGCACTTAAGGTAAATATGACCTATATGGCCTATATTATTTTGTGAAAATAAATGAAACGAGCAAATCACATTGACTTATTTCATATAATTGTTCAGCTGGAATGAAAGTAAAATATCTAGAATAATCATTAGCTACTGTTCAACAACTAAAGATGGATCCAATGCTAATCCAGTGTCTCGGTGTTTGTTTTGGCTTCGACATACTTGAATTCCAACGCAGATTTAATATCTCTCTGCCAGAAGTAAAGGCAGCGATGCAATATAAACAAGTTAAATGTAGATATCAGATGTCTCATAGTGAACAGCCAACACTTCCTGAGGTGAAAGGAGAAAAGGCACAAGCTCTAAATAATAAAACAATAAAACTAGAGATGCAAATTTTATAGTATACTTCTTACCACTTGCATAGAAACTGTGATTATCAAATGATAAAGATGATGAAACAAATTTGTTTATTTCTCACTGAAATGTGTCTTGACTGCAGGTTAGTTATAGAAAAATCAATGACAAATTTTTCCATCTCATACTGACTTCTGTGCCTGAACACTGCGATACCCAACAGAAATTCAAACACAGCAAAAAATAAGACAGTTTTAACTATACAAAATACCCACAGTGAATAAAAATAATTTAAAAAAATTGATTAGGAGCCCAAAAATTCTTCAATATTTTTATCTTATCTTTATCGTCCTCACTGAATACCTTGAAGAGGGTTCCCCTCTGGCAAATTGTACACTATAGTAGGATTGTCCTCAACCAAGGTCAACCAAGGACACTGATCAGGGCATTTTTATATTCATAACTTTGGTGAAAGCAATCCATTTATGTTGCTCCGTTCATATAATCCATTGAGCTCCTGTTGTCAAAATGTCAGATTGTTTTCCATTAAACACTGAAACCTGCACCTGGACAGGTGAGCCATGCTGCCAAAGTCCTGTAGTTAGCTCTAAACTCTATTTGAACTTTTGAAGTTTTTTCATGCAGTGGATAAAGACAGACTGTCCAAATCCTGTGCAGACCTTCTTGTTACAACAAGTCCACACCGACACTCGTTTCCTGCAATTATATTACATAAAACACTTCAAAATATGAAAAAACCCATCTAATGTAGAAAACCATGTCAATTACTCTGTATGTAGGACTCCACTAAAGGAAGGTTGTGATGCAGGTAATATTTTACTGATTTAGGTTATTCTGCTGTTAAACATCAGCTTTGCCATTTTTGTAGTAGTGCCTACTACAACTCAGTATTGGAAGGTACCCGATATCAAGGTTGGGATCAAGGTTAAAAGAAACTGATCTGGAGTTATAAAAAAAACCTGCTTTAACAGTCATACACAGCCACCTGTGTTATATTCTTGTAGGATTATCTATGCCTCATTACTTATACAAACATTATGTGAATGTTTTACTACTTTACAATAGCACAGCAGTGATTTATACATTGAGAAACTAACTCTGTCGCCTACACGGGGTCAGTCACATTATAGATGCCAGATGCCAGAAACACATTTAAACGGAGTTCTATAAATCCCGATAGCAATATTCTTAGTTCATCACTAGTTTATTTAATAAATTCATGCTTTGGTTTATTGATTTTGACCCCCGCTGTTCCAAACACAGAACCTCCTCCTCTCAACTTTATTTCCTACAGCTAGTTTGTCAATTTGGATGTGTGTGCGTTCATCTGTCTGGTCTGCTTGTTGGACGTGTGTTGGTGTAAGCTGGTTGCCTTTGGGTCTGGGTTGTAGGTGGGAGCAGGAATAAACAGTTGACTGGCTGAATCCAGGTCAGCTGTCTTTGCACATTACATTCAATATATTTGTGTGTCCTTTGTCCTCTGTGGCTGTGTGGGCATGTGTGTGTCTGATTTGTGCATCTCCATGTGCATTAGCGGAACGCAGCCAAAAGCATGACATCACCCAAAATGTGTTTTTTAAATTAGTGGCAATGCGGAGACCGGGTCTTTGTGAGCTTCAGGCAAGGCAGAAAGGACAGATGCGTGTGTGTGTGTAGTTGTGTGCTTACACGCGCTTGCATTTCAAGTGCGTGTTTGTGTGTGCATGTGTTTTAGAGGTGTTTTTGACTGTGTATGTTTGCAGCTGCAGCTTTGTGTGTGTGTGTGTGTGTGTGGTGCATGTTTGGATGTTTTGAAGCTGATGCCAGCTTTCATCATCATCGTCTCATGGCCTAAAGTGTTACTGTGTATTTACAGCGTGTTTTTTTTTCTGCTCTCTGCAGTGGAACAGCAGGATCTGTGTGTGTGTGTGTGTGTGTACTTCTGTTCTGTTCTGTCTGCGTGTGTGTATGTGATCAAGACTGTGTGTTAACCTTATAAGGCCAAGCTGTTTAGCCAGGAAACATTTAAAGATAAGAAAAGATGTGAGTCACTGTTTTCCCTCATCTACTCAGCAGCAAAAACATCCTCTTCTCTGCCCTTAACACCTTTCCTAAGGGAATATTGTGTGTGTGTGTGTGTGTGTTTGTGTGTTTGTGTCCATGTGTCTTGTAGTCTTTGGAGTTACCGTTTTGTTTCTAATGAGGTGCTAAGCTATTCACACAACCTCTTTCCTGAGAGATGTGAGGAGCGCTGGTGGAACAGCTGGCACAGCACTGAAGGTGCAGATCTGTAGAGGAACGCTCATGCCATCTCAGCCTGTACAGCAGGAGGATGTAGCCAGCTAGAAAAGAGGAGGAAAGTATAAAGTTAAGGAGGGATGGACATACTAGGGAATAAAAAATAAGCTAAAGGCAGAAATGATGGACCAGGTGAGAACGGAATAAGAGAAAGAGAGTGCTGCTGTCTTTGGGAATGTTACTGTAAGCTACTTAAAAGTTGGCAAACAGCCTTAACTTTATCCAGAATTTTTCCATCTATGATGATAAACCCAAAACACATTACTCCTCTTCTTTTTGTCATGATTATCTGTTTGGTTTTCTTCATTTTCCATTAACAAAGAGAACAACAATTGCAGAGTTCAGTGATAGGGCAATAGAGCATGCAATAAATCAATGGCTTGTTGCATTTATACAGTGTACGTTATGAATTTTGAACAGACAAACAGATATTCACAAATAAAATATTTAAATTTTCCCAATGCTCGAGTGGTAGTTAGAAATTCCAAATAAAGGTGACAGCCCTAGTGTGCAGTTTGAAGGTATGTTGACACTAAAGCTTAGCCTAGCTAAGCCCAATTAATGGATGTCCATGGGATCAAGTATTATGTCTGTTGTCTCTAATGGTTTCTCCATGTATAGCATAGAGCTGATCATGATCAGCATTTGTAAGACTAAGATGTAAAAAAAAAAAAGAATAAGCATTGTAGCTAATCATTCTACCAGTTCAATCATTTCTTCACTTTCAGTGGAAAGTCCACACATCAAACACTTCACAGTTTGGCCTGTGTGCTAAAACATCTGTGATGCCCTGGTTTCAGAGTTCAGCTGTTTTATTTGACTTTTGTTGCCTGCTAGGGAACAGTAATAGTAAACAGATTAATCACCTTCTGTCATAATGTTAAAATGAATACCAGCCACGTAAATATAAGTCAATACTCTCTTTGTACAATGTTTCCTGTCTCTATTTACAGTAAAAAAATGCCTCCACAGTGTTTTTATGAAGCTGTCCCTATAGGCCTGGACCTGCCTGCTCGTGGCCTATAAAGACCAGTGCCATTATTCTGGGCCGTACTCTATCAAGCCTGCAGACGTGGTTTAGTTTCATCATTTACAGCTGTATGTGTGTGTGTATATGTGTATCAGTGTGTCTCCAGAGTTCACTGATTTGTGCTCAGCAGGCTGGGTCTCATCCAGACAATAAGTTTGGCAGACATAACGAGAGTGTGAGTGTGTGTGTATGTGTGTGTATGTGTCTGGCAGACACACACACTCACACACGCACACACACACACACCGCACACACACACACACACACACACACACACACATAATAATGAACATATGCTCTTCACATGTTTGTCTGCTTCTCTCCATTTTCCTCCTATGACAGCTCTAAGTATTTTATGGTAAATATCTTTTTGGGCTATTTCATTTTTACTATGGATTATGACATGCAATTAAATGTAAGGAAATGTAGTTCTGAAGATCTTTGTACAAAATTATTTAGTCAAAAAGCCGTGAGTAAAGATGTAAAAGAGAAATATAATTTCATGGAAACTAGAGGATTAATCTATGTGTGTGTCTTTGTGTATACATGTTTGTACATGCATATATGCCAGTGTACCTGTGTGGTTTCCTGCTATTATCTTAGGGATATTCCATAAATGTGTAAAAATGGTTATTTTCTGCTTTCTATTGTTTATAAAATCCAAACAAACAGATGTTTTCTTTCTTATTTGAGGGCATATGAGAACAGACAAAGTAACCATTCCTAAATCCTTAATTGTGTCAGATATCCCCTCTGATTCTCCCCCTGCCTGTGTTTTGGCTCGTGCACAGATGTTTGGTTTGCAGAGCAGCTCCCTGCTTCTTTCTGTTTGGGACCTGGTGGGGATTTTGCAATCCAGACCCCCCCAAAAACTCAAGCTCTCCTCCCTTCAAGAAAAGACATATGGCCTTACGTGTCTGGCATAGTCAACAGAAACCTCCTGCTGTGTTTTAAGTATCACATATATAACTTGTTGCATTTTAAGGTATTCTTGCCTCATTAGACAACAGAGAGAGGAAAATGGGAGAAAGGATGGAAGAGAGAGAGAGAGAGAGGGGATGGGATATAGCAAAGAAGTAGGATTAAAAGCCAGGGTGTTGTTTTATGGATGGTCTTAGCCAGCCAGGCCACCCTTCTCCCTTTTTTCTCAGACTGACTTTTTTCTTGAGCTGTAGCTGACACAGAAAATGATGAAAATTGAAGTATGTCCTGGACTTGACAAGGACAGAGCTGTCTGCCAGAGTATCTTTCTATCTGTCTGCTCCTATATCTGTCTGCCAGAAAATGACAGCAAGACAGCTGATTGATGCACAGCTGACAGAGAAATTCTCCTACAGATTAAGTTTGTCTCTGTTTTCAAGAGAATATAAATGTGCTGTGTGTGTGTGTATGTGTGTGTTTGTATGTGTGTTCGTGCATGCAAACAGGAACTTAGAAGTCAGAGTAAATAATTCATGTGAGGATTACAGAAAGAAGCAGAGAACTGGGTCAGAACTGCAGTTAGTTCGACATTTGTAACAATTGAAGGGAGAGGGGAAAATTTACAGAAAAATCGAAGAAAGAGTGGAAGATGAACAGAAGAAAGAAAAAAACTAAATTTTAAACAATTGATTTAATGCTTTTTAAAGTTATTGTATACATAAACTGCATATTGTACAGAGCATGTTGTTCTGTCCATATCATGCCAAAAATGCGTTTGCACTTACTATCAAACTGCATTTCTTTTGTTTGTGTATGTTTCCTTGTGAGTGTGTGAATGTTTCTCACAGGAGAAAAATGTTGCGTAAAGCCCAGTAATCCCTCTTTTGTAGCTACTGTTGTCCCCCCATTGTAGTGTAGAAGTCAACACCCACAGAGCCACTAGTCTCTCTCTCAGTTCTGTTTAGTGTGTGCATGGCATAGTAACACAGAAGCTGTGCATCAAGCTCTGTCTCTCCCTGTGTGTGTGTGTGTGTGTGTGTGTGTGTGTGTGTGTGTGTGTGTGTACAGTGAGAAGGCTAGTATAGACCTGCCCTCCCTCCCTGGCTCCCCAGGGGTATGTTTAAGGGTTCCTATTTGTGCCTTCTTCTTCAAAAAGACCCACTTCCGCTCGGAGGCCCCCCTGGCCCCTTGCTGTGGACCCACTGACACACGCACACACATGCACAGTAAAACAACATACATGTATTAACAAAGGCAAAGTAACACACAACCTCTTTCCGTGCACATTTGCTGATGCACACACACACACATGCACAAACATACTTTTGGTGGCTAGATTGGAGGTTGTGACAGAAGTGGCCTCCGGTGATTTAGTGCTTCCTAGCGAAGGTCAGATTGAAGTGAAGACTTTTTTAGGTGGAGAACAAAGAAAGGGAGGGAGGGAAGGAAAGGAAAAGAGTTAGAGAGAGATGATGGGAAGGAGAGAAGAGAAAAGAGAGAAGTGTTATCACAAATAACCCCTTGTCCTCTCACAAAGAAACACAAGGAACACAATCCACATCCACCAGTGTCTTCTTGTTCTCCTTTTATATTCATTCACATAGACAGAGAGAGCAGCAGAACCTCTGAAAAACAATAGGAAGTGGAGGAAGCAAAGGATAAAGGGGATGGATAAGACTTGTATTGTGGTGCTCTTTGTTAAAAAGAAAAAAGCTACAAGGTAATCTTTTCTATATACAGTCAATTTGAAGCGGATATAAATTTGTGTGAATTTGTCGTTTTGGCATTGAAATAAAACATAGATCTGAATGTATTCTGGTTTAATATAAAGTAAGTGTTATCAAAAGTTTGTTCTTTGTCATTGTTTGTTTTCATTAGCTCGTTGACGTTAAACTGAAAGCTGATACCCTCTACGCATTCTCAGCTAAGTTGCCCAGAAATATGCCAGGAGAGGAAAAAAAAATACTTGGCCACCACTAAATCAGGACAAGGCTTGAAAACACTTCACAGAATGTGTGTGTGTTCTTTTTCTGTAATATGTGTCAGTGAGGTATGTGCTGGCATTGATGAGTGGGTGCATGCACGTGTCAATGAGGAGGTTCAGTGTTATAAACACCAGTGGAGTTTGTTTACATGCTCAGTGTCACTTGTGTGTGTGTGTGTTTGTGTGTGTGTATGATTACCATGCTATCCATACCATATAATAGTCTATTTCTATAACTGTCTGTGCAGATTTCAAGTGCAGCTTGCCAGGAAGTGTAATTTCCTGCTCAAGAGACTGATTCAGCAGCATCCAGCTGTTGTGAGTGTGTTTGTGTGTGTTTGTGTGGAGAGAAAGGAGAGAGAGAAAGCGAGACAGAAACACGAGGTGACCGCCTGTTTTTTCCATACAACTTCTTAATAGTTGTTTTTCCAGGTGCCACAAATCCCCCTCCCCACCTTGCCAGCCACTCTCCCCCACCCACAAGCCAACCAATCATTCCTCCCCCTCTCCCCAGTTGCTCTTTTTTTTTTACACTTTTTTAAGTAGGAAACTCCGGCTCCATAACTCCCACGAGAACACACCACAGATCATATGTCCTCGGTCTAAGTCTCAAGTTGTTTAAACCTTTTAATGTTGGTCTTTCTTCCCGTGGTCTTTCTGAAAATCCTGCATCCCACAGGTATGCAGTCTTTCTGTGTTGGCATGGTGTCCATGAATGCTTAAAAGTTCTTGAAATTAATTATTTGAGCATAAGACCTTGGCTTCTCTAGATTTTTACCGTTCTGTTGTTTTTTTTTAAGGTTTTATAGATTCAAATTTACACATTAAATACATATTACATTTGTATTTCTGAATATATCCTCCTAAATTTATGTTAGGTAGGTTTGTATAGTTGGGATTAGGCTTAAGGTTCGATTGCATGCATTTGGTTGTGTTGTACTGCTGTAGCAGTGCTATCTCACTGCAGTATTACAGTTAGTTATTGTATATGTATGTATGTACAGTGCATATGGGCATGTATGTGTGGGAAGGCACAGCTCTGAGGAATGTGTTGCCCTTCTAGAGGGGGAGGGAAATCAGGGAGAAAGAGAAAAAGAAATATAGGTCAGCTGAAGACTTGAAACTGAGACATGAAGGCATCTAAAACTAATTGATAGAGAGGGTGAGACTGACACGAAGGCATCTAAAACTAATTGATAGAGGATGAGAGATGTAGAGAAAGACAGAGGAACATAAAAGAGAGTGAGAGCGATGCAAAAAAAAAAGACTGAAAGCACTGTGTCGTCACGTGTTGAATTATTTTCACTCTTTTACAGGCCTTTAAATCATTTTACCAATCGGTCTTGCTTGCAGGTTTACTGCGCAGTGTGTATCCGGTCAGGCTCTGTTAATCTGTGGTATGTGGCATGTTACTGGAGTGGAGGTTGGTCTGCAAACTGAAAAACCTTCTTTGTGAAAAAGGTTAAAATCCCAATCCAAATGTCAAAATTGAATTTTTTAAGTGCCCTAAAGTGTAACTTTTTAGGTGGATGTGTAAATCCAATAGCCAGATGTTACGCCCTGTGATGAGTATTTGGTTTATTTATCCTTACAGTAAAGTTCAAGGAAGCGATAGTGGACATCTCACATACTGAGACTCTTGACATCGTTTGCAATACATTTTATGTATATCTCCATGGTTACTGCAACCTCTATTTCAATACTTTTGTTATGATCTACAGTGTGTGTATGTCTGTCTTCATCTCTTTGTGTGAGTGTTAACAGAATAGAATAGAACATAATACAATAGAAAAATATATCTTTATTGCCTTTACAAACATAGTAGAGGCTTCACGTTGGCACAGAGGAAAAAAAAAAACAGGAATGGAAATGTGAAAGCAACAGGTGTTTTCTCCTTCTGACACACCTGCCTCTCTTTTACTGAGTTGTGATTTCTCAGCGGGCTTAGAGAAAACTCTTTATAGCTCTGCTGTGACGAAAGTGGGAGTTCTGTCTTTTTTGCGCTGTGCTGTTTTAACCCTCCACACTTCCATGTCTCCCTTCCTTCCCTCCTTCTGATCTGTATGTGTGCCTGTGTGTGCATATGTGTGTATTTGAGGTTGATGGTACAAGAAGTGAACCGTGGTTTTGCAGGTTTTTTTGATGATAAAGAGGATAAAATTTCAAATCAGCTGTCATCTGGATGATATGTATGCACACATACATAATTATCCACTTCTTCATAACTACCAGTTTAATGATTTCCTTTCTCTTCCTCTGTTTTCCCTTTCCTTCTTTCTCACCCTGTCTCCTCCCTCTCGCCCCCCTCTGCTGACTCGCAGGTGGTGTCCTCCTGTCAGAAACACACTCTCCCTCTGACACATGGATGACAGTGGGAGACGGAAAGGGTGAGAGAGAATACGGGAGTGACTGAGATCCAGACACACGCACAGAAAGAGAAGGAGGCAGCCGGCCATCTGTGGACGGACCCCTGCTATTCTGCAGCTGCGTTGGAGTCAGCGAATGGTTCTCTGCCCTTTCAGGACTTAAAAAACCACAGATTGAGATAAGGGTGTTCTTCCTATGTTTCGTTGCCCAAGGGATGAGCACAGGCTGGAGCAATGTTAAGGCCTCGCTGGCCTTGGATTAGGCCCCTGGGGCTGCTTCTGTGGAGGGATGGGTGATACCCCAGCTGGATCTTCCGCTGTCGCCATCCACCACGGCTGTCATTAGTGGCTAATGAGCTGCTGCTAGAAAGGAAGCAGAGAAGGTGCCTGTGGAGAGAGGAGGAACCTTACAACTGTTATTAAGAGGCCCAGAGTTTTCAGACAAAGAATTCTGCATGCGAGTTGAATCTTTTAAAGCTTTCATTTCTTTTTAGGTGTTGATTGCCAGTTTTTTTATCACAGCATTGTATATCTTTGAAAATTGGCACCATGCAGTTTCTTTATGTAGCCAAGAAATACTTTTTTTCAGCAAGATGATTCAGTATTTGGATATAAACTATTTTTTTTCTCTCAACTGAAGGAGTTTCAACGAAACATTCACACCCATGAGATATTTTTGTTGAAGCTACATTGTTTCTCTTTGATACTTTGATATTATTTTGAACTTCATATGCCCTGACGGACTTGTTTTGAACATTGGTCACCATGGCAGCAGCCTATCGTGTAGTGGTGAGCAGTGTGAGCTGCTACAACAGTGTAGTAGTGGACCGGCGCACTCACTCCCACGCCGTGCACTACTGCTCGGGGCCATGTGGGGCGCTGTCCCAGGGACTAGACTGTACTGTCGCACACCACGGCACCTGCTCCGAGCTGCTTGTTTCGCCCGACCCTGCATATACTGACCCCAACAGCTCACCCATACACTCCCGGAATATTATCACTCAGCAACTTCCCAACCATGGTAAAATGAGTGTAACCATGGAGACTAGTTATAATGGTGGTGTTGGTCTTGAGAGGGCAGGCAGCAGTGGTAATTTGTCTTTAGGGGAGGACAGCCCCACGTGGCGTGGTAAAAAGACCCCCAGTTGGGGAGGATCAACTGGGAACCTGACCTCCTCTAGCAGTCTGAAGGACATCACTGAAGAGGCTATCAACCTGGCCAGTGGTAAGCTGAAAGAGTTTTCTTTTGACAAGCTCCGCCTCTCCTCCTCCAGCCATGTCACCTTCAGGAAAGGTCGTAAGGTCCGTCCTGACTCTTTCAGCCGTCGCTCCACCGATCTGGAGATCATCTACGGCCACTTCAGCTCCAACATCACCACTAACGGAACAGCTAATGGCATGACAAATGGCACAGCTACTTCTAATGATGAGAATCTGCCACCTTTTGTGCTAGGGAAAGGGACAGGGATGGAGGAGACAAAGCTAAAGGGCAATTCAGGCACCTTGTCATCCATCACAAAAGTGGGTAGTGGCTCAACAAGCAGCCTATCGAGCATCAGCAGTGCATCACTTGACCAAAGTCTGAGCACAATGGCCTCCCTGTACCGCAACACCCTGGGAGACGAGAACCTGATTGCCCGTCTCCTGGAGAAGACGTGTGCAGAGGCGGGCTCTGGGGGAGCGGGTGGGGAGGACATCCGCGCCTGCCTTGACATCCTACTTAAATGCTCTGAAGATCTAAAAAAATGCACTGACATCATCAAGCAGTGCATCAGACGCAAAGCTGGTGGAGGGCCTGAGGATGGAGGGGCCAGTCCTGACAGTGTATACCGGGCCATGATGACCCGACTCAGCTCGTATCTGAAGAGACTTCCTCTGGAGCTGGAGGGGATTGGAATTTTGGGTGGCAGTGGGCAGGGGGGTCAAGGTGCGCCTGGAAGTGGGCATAGTGATCTGGCTGAGCTGCTAAACAATCTTCACTCCCTCCAGCAGGGACCGTTCTCTCCAATATTTGGCAATGAGCAACCTCCTCGCTATGAGGATGTAGTGCATTCACCTCCCATCCCAAAGACTGTTACTCACTCTGCATCTTCTACTCCTGCTTCTGTTTCATCTTCCTCCTCATCTTTAAAATCAGACTCCATCCATACAAAACCAGTCCTGAGCTCTTCGTCCAGAGCCACTCCCCTCACCAATGGACTACAGCATCCACATCCTTCTATCACACAACACACACTCTCTCCCCCGTCTGTCATCTGCTCTCAATCCAGCTCTTCTCCAACACACTCTCCGTCCCCTCACCATACATCTCCGACCCCTCCATACACACACACTCCTCCAGCATCCCCCATGGAGGCTCTCTATATTGAGGAGGAAGAGGCAGATGTGGGAAAGACACCAGAACAAATAGCACATCAGACAAACACTCCAACCAGAGGGTTGACCATCTCTCAGAACAAAAACGGGACAATGTTAAGTCAACACATGCACACACTCCATAACTCTTCAAATAGTTTGCCGACCAGCACTGGCCATAGCCCCTCTTGGCCTCCCTCTGCTCCACTAGCAGTCTCAGCACCCAAAGCTGTCACACATAGGAATGATGACATTGACAAGCTTCTGTTGGATTTGGAGAATCTGTCTCAGAGTATGAGCCACCCCAGAGACACTGAGCCCCCACTTCCAGCCAAGACTAGGAAGAGAGACGGAGGACAGGGGATCACCTCCAATGAAGCTCTTACTCAGCCCAAAATGGCTCAGTTCCAAATCCAAAAGCCAGCCAGCCACCTAGCCATGAATGGTTCTACCTCCAGGGTTCACCAGGGTCTCACTCCACCCCAGGGAGAGAACAGCGATACTGTGGTGGGAGAGGAGGAGGATGGGGCACTGCTGCTGAGAATCCTGGAGAGCATTGAGAGTTTTGCCCAGGAGCTGGTGGATTCTGGAGCGGGAAGCACAGGTAGTGCAGAGAGGAACAGTGGGAAGGAGCGGGAGGTGATGAGGCTCTTGCAGGACACACTGGCCACCACCGGCAGGGCTGACACCCCAGTGGAGAGCACAAACACACCAGCTGCTCCCAATGCTCCATCAATCCACATAACCACAGTCCCAGATATACCACCAAAACACTCTCTTGCACATACACCTGTAGCTTCACCTGCACCAACACCTGTACCTGCAGTAACTGAAGATGTGTGCATGGCTACATCTGAACCTGCACCTAAACCTACACCCGATGCTGCCCCCAAATCTCTGCCTGCACCCATACCTGAGCCTACAACTGAGGCTACAGATAAAGCCACAGAAGCCTCTACAGGTGAGGCTCATCCAGAATCCATCCCTGCACCTGTAACACCTGCACCTGCAATCTTGCATTCCTCCACACACTCAGCTGAAACTACACCTGTGGCTGCACCTGAGACTCCAACTCCTGTTGCCATCCCAACCATAAACACCATTAGAGATGCTGCCATTACTGTTGGTGACCCTGCTGCTGTGAGAGACACAGGTTCAACGCTCCTCATCCAGCAGACTCCAGAGGTGATCAGGGTAAGTGATGAACAGACCTTACAGTTAAAAATGCTGACAAATGCACAAACTAATGTGACAGAGCCAGAGACAGACATTTACTGTACATTACAAGTATTTCAGCCTCACATTGTTACAGCTTTATTAATACCCACATATCTGTGTGGTTTTATTTTCTGCAGCCAGTTGTTGCATTTAAAGCTCCTCTAGAAAATAGAAATTTGAAGGACTTAAATCATGCAATGTCAGTACACCTGAGACTTTATTGAATATAATTATTTAGAATTGGGATCATTTGAATGTATTGTAATACCTAGTATCATCTAAATACATTTTGTTGCCATAATTGTGTTTGTGTAACATTTAGAGGCATTCATACAGTGTACAGACAGAAAATTTGAGTGACTTACTAACTGACAGACACACAGAGACCAATAGACAGACTGATTGAGCATCAGCATTAGACTGAGAATAGACAATTTGAAAGACTTCCTCTATTGCCTTTGATGCGTGTCATTTTAAACGCCCGGGTGAGGATTTTATCACTGTGACACAACTGGGTTGATGCTGCTGTAATTGATGGGCCGTGATAAATAGTGTTCATTAAGCACGATGAACACCCTGATACAATCTCCCTATCTGGACTTGAATAAGAAGGCTGGCGCTGTGAATCATGGAACAGAACAGCTCATTGTGTTAGGAATGGCTCTTTGATTATTTTACATAGTTTATAACGTGTTTTGTGCTACAAATGTGTTTATGTGAGTGTGTGTGTTGGCTTCCCTTTCTTGCCAGGGAAATATTTAAAGGTAATTTAGGGTTGTGCTACAGAGGGAGGGAGAAAGTAAGGGAATTGGAGCGTGTGTTTCTGTGTGTGTGTGTGTTTGTGTGTGTGTGTGTGAGAGAGAGAGAGTTGGTGTGCAAAAGGTACTGACACTGCAGTGAATAAACTCAGAACTCAGGGGTTATCTCATCTTGTCTCTGATGTGGGTGTTCAACAGCGCATTGTGGATTTGATACCGACACAGAGTATTGAATCAATGTTGTCTGTTTTTCCCCTCTTTCTGCCTCACTGCTTTTTGATTTTTTTTTTTTTTTTTTTTGCTCTTACTAATTTGCTTATTTTTCTGATCTCCCTCCATCCCTCCTTCCCCTCACCACTCTCCCGCCACTGTTGGTGTGTTTATTTACTGAGCTGTGTAACCTTATGCCCTGCTGATATGTAGGGCACCTATTTATGAGGTTACCATGGTAGCTGCCACAGTCAGAACAGAACAGCCAGCACCCGAACACATCATTAGATGTTCTCATTTCTCCTCCATCCTCTGTCTGCCTATTTGTTCTTCTTCTTCTCCTTTTTTCGTTCTGCTCCTCCTCCTCCACATCTCTTGCAATCTCTCGCCATCCTCGCATCTGTCATTCTTTCTCTCTCGTCTTCTCCTTCTCTCTTGCATGTGGGTGCCTTTCTCTCCCTTTTCAGAATCAGAATCAGAGTCATCTTTATTGGCCAAGTATGTGCACACATACAAGGACTTTGACTCTGGTTTAGTGACTCTCAATGTACTTAAACACAAGGAATGACTATATACAGGTGTAACTGTTTCCGTGAACTATGAACAGGATACAAATAGTGCAAAGAAGTAAAGAGTGCAAGGAGCGATGAGATAAATATTAAATGGTAAAAAGAAAAAAAAAAGACATTACTTTATATACGTACTTTTTATTTTTCTTCCTAGTGTCCGTCTTTCACCCACGGTCAAGGGGTTGGTCTACGTTGACCACCACTCTTGTTCCTGTCCTTTGATTGGCCGCTGTGTTATTTTGGGAGCAGTGAATAACAGTTGTTGCTGTGTGGAGGGCAAAGCAACCCAATGAGAGGAGCTGATTGGAGCACAGCAAGAAGGGGGGAGAAGGGCGGGGTGGGGTGGGGTGGGATGTGTGGGGCGTCTGATGGCGCACCGAGTGTTAACGGTATCGTTACCCTCCAACCCCCTCCACCCCCTGGCAGAGCTAGGTGTGAGAGAGACCTAAATCTGTCCACCCCTCTGTACTATGGCATCCCGCTAACAGACTCACTGTCGCCTCAGTGTAAATGGACCTGCATAAGTGGGTGTGCGTGTGTGACCGTGTGGGTGTGTGCATGTGTGTTTGTGTGTTGTGTGTACATCCAGGTTTTCTCTTACTGTATGTGTGTGCGTTTATGTATGTCTGCATACACATACATAGGTATTCATGATTCCCCTTTGGTAATTTATGTGTGTTTAATGGAGCATGTGTGTATGTGTGTCTGTGTGTTGGCCCGTGGGTAAGTTGACCTAGTGCTACTGTGGCTCACAGCTGAGTTTGGGAATAGCTCTCTGACACCCAATACTGACTCTGGCACTCTGGGAATTATGCTAATGTTCCTCAGCGCCAATCCCGCCCCCTGCCTCAGTTGCACATTAAACTGCCAATCAAACTGTAAACAAGGCAAGCCCTCTCGCGCATAAGTGAGAAAATGCTCCTGCACTCTTATACACCACCACTTACATGCTCCACCTTGGAGATTTGTAGCTGTGTTTCGCTTGGCACAGCTTTGGCTTTGATGGGAAGTTCCGCTAAGCCCTCTGGGATGATACTGGTCTCAGGCAGTAGCATCCTCGTCTGTGTGTGTGTGTGTGTGTACGTGCACGTGTTTATTGTTGATTCTGCTGCTGACAGAGTAATACAGGGCTTTCTGCACCTGTCAGAGCAGACCCATTAATCTCCATGGAGACAAGGAAGCCAGCTGATATAAATCAGAGGCAAGGCCACAACAGTCAAACTAAGCAGGGAGACGTGGCAGCAGTGATGCTGAGAGTGGAAATCTATTACACAGTGCAATATTTGTGGTACTTCAGGTCAATGGCTTTCCAATGACGGGTGGTCTTTCTTTCTCTTCCTTCTCTTTTTTTGGGAAATATAAGAAGAGATATTTGAGAGCATGTTTTAGAGGGGTGGGGGTGGGTTGGGGCGGTTCAATACAGCCAATGGTGACATGATTTACAGACACACATACACTCCTGGCTGTATCCAGAGCTGCCATTCTGATGGCTTAATTAACCCACTGCTGATTTGAGTGTTTTTGCCAACTGCTGTGGATGTGTTGCCATGGTAGAATAGCACTGGTCAGTTTTATTTTATTTATTCCAGGGTGTGCTGGCGGGTTTCCCCCAGGAAACTGGTGAGGAAGTGGTAGAGCTTTACTCTTAAGTATTTCATATCTGGTTCTAATATTGTAGTTGTGACATCCACTGCTGAAATATTAATAATGTGTAGCTTGTAACTGGTAACAAGTCCTTTAACGAATAAAAGATGTTTTCTAATGAAATCAGGGATGTGCAAGACAAAGAACCTGGCTAAAGTGTGTGTAAATTGACTTGTTTTGTTAGAAAACAAACGAGCCAATATACTTTCTCCGAGCAAGAATGGAACAAATAAAGTAACAGGCACAATATCAGACTTTTCACAGGTCCAGTCAAGCCCAATGAAAACGTGCATTTATCATCACTCACATCCAGACAGTTTCAGCTGCCTAGCCAAAGAAAATCTTTTCTGGAAAGTACAGTTAGTAAAAGTGAAATTAGTTTGCGGTTATATGTATGATTCACAGTCACACATCTCAACATATTCACATCTGAAAATAACTGTGCATCAACAGTCCTCTTCTGTTAGTCACAAGTTTCATTAAAGCATTCAGGAGTGAAGTGCCACTCAAGGGCAATTCAGTATATTTCAGTGTGTTGTTGAGAGAGGGATGAGTGTTCCTCTTTCTGGCTTTTCCTGCCCATATGTTTTTAGCCGGCTGAGGAAAGTGAACTGTTGACCCTTAAGACAGAAACTGGCTACTTTTTGGCACAGAGAGCCTTGAAAAAGGATAGACGGATAAAGAAAAGCGTGGACATAGGAGGGAAATAACAGGAAGACAGGAAAGCCGTATGAATGAATGCCTGTCAGACACAGCAGGGGAGATGAAGTTTTTTGTTACTCAAAGAAGCTGATGTAGAAAAAAGAGGAATTCATGCAGAGCTAGAGAAGAAGAGGAACAGTTGTACAAAAAGAATGGAGAGTGACATAAAGAGAGAAAAAGGGAGTCATGGTGTTGGGGGAGGAGTATGGTGATAGTTGGGGACGGGGGGTGAGGGGGCTGCAGCGTACAGTTGTTGACTCTGGGTCGGTGGAGGATGACATCATTCCTCGGCTGCTTCCACAGGAAATAAGGTCACAGCAGGAACCTCGGCCAAGCAGGGAATGACGCCCGTTTCAAGCTAGGTGCACAAGCACACAGATGAATGCATTCATTTATAAGTACGCGCACACGCACACACACACACGCACACACACTGTCACACACACACACACATGCAATGCAGACAGGGGCCGGTGTTGCTATGTGTGAGAGGAGTTTTCCAATACAGTTCATACCATCCAAGGTTAGTTTGAACAATGGAATATTCACCACCCAGCCGTTTGATACACGTGCACACACACACACACACACACACACACACAAACACAAACACACAAACACACAAACACACACAGTGGAGATCATTAACTTTACACATTTGGCTGGGTCATATTCGCACACACTTATACACACGCAGCGCTTCTAAGCAAGTGACATCATGATTCACCACTCCCAGTGCAGGCTGGGATATCATCCAACTGCTGTTCCCAGCAGTGCGCTCAGCTGGAGTGTGTACACTTGCACAGATGCACACACATACGCAAGTCTGACTTTAATGCAAGTCACTTTTTCTTCAGAAAAGTTTGAACTCAGTGGGAGGCTTTGCTGCGTAACTCTCTGTGCCTCCCTCTGTGTAACCATGGAAACCACCACAACATGTTTATAAGCAGTAAGTAGGTGGTGGGACTCCCCTTCCCCAGAATACTGCAGTTGTGCAATCTGATTGGCTGATAGGGGCTCCCTCTGAGAATCATGGCACCAAGGGAGATGAAATGGAGACGCATTTTTTTATTTATTTTAAGGTTTATTTCAGAATACTGAGTGTGTTGTTGTGGGTGTGGCTGGCTGTGCTTACGTGCGTGTTTCTTTTTCCAAAGAATTGTCTTAACTTGGGAGTTTGCCAATGTTCCAGAACATAATGGCTCAGTGGATGCTTGGGTGTCACCCAGACCCCCACCCAATTCCCCCCCTAGTCTCCCTGTATGACCCTGCCCTCCCTCTCCCTTTGAACTCACCCTTCACCCAGCTCCACCCAAGATGAGCGGGTGATTTCCTCCAGAAGATTGCCTCACTGCTAAGATACTCTCACCAGTAAATCAAGAGAAGCGTGTCAAGATTTTTTCTCTGAAAATATTTACATGTCAGTTTCCTAAATTTTAATGCACAAAAAGAATTCCGAATGAAGGTCCAGATGCTTTTCATATTGGCTTACATCAGTTTGCTTCTCTTAAATTGTAGTCTGTGTAATGCATCACTAGTGACAAATCTGCACACTTTTGTTCAAGTTGTTGGTACGTTAATGATACATGGAGCTGTGGTTTCCTCTTTAGTGATCTATAAGCATGTGGTTTTCATCATACAAACCCCTCACTCTGTCTGCCAAGGTGATGTCAGGAGACTTGGCCTTGAATAAGACGAGATGCCAGAGCCGACTGAAGCACAGAACATCAAAAGCAGCAGAAACCAGCATCCTCTGTCAGATCCAGGCTCACCTGCCAGGCTGGAGAGTTGGACAGTTCAGACATGGTAACAAGCAGAGAGCTGCTACCCTCTAGTGACTGTCAGTCCCTACTGTATTATGGGGTACTGTGTCGGCTTGCAGGCTAACCTCACGCCTGTTGTTTGATAAGAAGAGGATTTCTAGCTCCATCTACAGGAGGATCTGTCAACTAACAGCAGTGTTTAAGGATGTAAATCAGGGTCAATTTTCTTATCCAAGTAGATTTTCACATGCTTATGTGTTTTATGTGCTACTTTCATTGCTTTTAACGTATATATTTTTCAAAAATAGAGGACTAAAAATTGCCCTGTGTTGCAACAATTACACAACTTGGCATGATTGTGACATTATGATGAAATGACCGTTGGTAGGAAAGGGTGGTGAAAAATACAGTTTTTTTTTTTAGTGAGGAAAAAACGATCTGCAGTATTGCAGTCTAGTTGGGACTAAAAGAAGTGTTGTTCAGAGTTTAATGTCTTATATCTCTCATCTTGACTTGTGTTTGATGAAAATGCAGCAAAAATGGGTAATGGTTTGAGCAGTGTCCTGATGCAGACACATTTCTCCCTCCTAACATTCCTGTCTATCTTTACTCTTCTATTTGAAAAAAGAGAGGACACAGGAGCTGATCTGCTCTGCCATTGGCTGCGTGGAAGTCTCTTACTGCACTTTAGTGACAGCTCTCTCACTGCAGCTGCGGGCTTAGGCTCATCACTATTGCTGATGTGGGATTAGCTCACTTGCTCTAAATACTAAGATAGCCATGGGAAGGTAATGCAAAACTTGTCCCGATAGCCATGTGTATAAATATAAAACAGCAGGCTGGCCTATGAAGGCTTGGAGTTTGTTGTTATTACACATTACTTGTTGACAGGCTGCTGTTCCCGCCGAAGGAAGTGATTCACTGGGCAGTTTTTTGGTGCTGATGCTTGGCAGCCCTTCCAGAAGTGTAAGGCAGTAAAGTGATGTAATAAGTAAAAAACATCCATAAATCTTGTCATAGCAGAAAGCTATTCATCCTGTGATTATGGCTGCAGCACCAGTGCTTTAAAATTTCAGGTTTAATTTTTGTTTTTTTTATGTGACACAGTTATTCAGAATGACATAGGGTGGAAGTGCATGTAGGGTAGAGACCGGCAGGCTGATATTGGGATGCCATAGACATAGCGGTGTTGGTGTGTGTGTTGGCAAATATGCAAAAAATAAATTGCAAAGCAGTAAACTGCAAACATTTGTTATTGGTTAAATTTTCTTGTACATTTAAATTTGATATAATGGCTTTAATTTTTTTTTTGTTAAGCTAGTAAGGTCAAGAATAAACCTTAAAGCTCAACATATCTTAAGGGTTCAAAACATTTAAACCCTTCTATGAATGATTTAAAACATGTGCATAAACAGTTAATAAATGCTTTATAACACAGTGCAAGGATTTGTACTGTAATGATGTCATTAAATATGATTACAACTATGTTATAAAGTGTTATCAATCATTCATTAACTGTTTATACTGCTTATAAATGCAAAAGAGGGTGGTAAAGATAAAGCATTAACAAAAAAAAGACTATAAAGGTACTGTAGTGGTTCAGTTAACAAAACATCTGACTTATGCTGCTGCTTTGGTATTTAAGCCTGTGATGTTTTTATTACAGGACAGTTTCTACTTCCATTCAGACCCCCACAGCAGCTGTATCTTTAACTGTTCCCATGTTATACTCCTCTGTTTCGGATGTGAGGTAGACCGTGGCCTGCACTGATTCACTTCATCTATCACGGAAGCAGCACTTGAACTCAATTCTTTCCCTGTAGTTTAAAAAGGAGGGAGGCTCCCAAAGCAACTTTGTGCTCGTGTGTGTCCATGTGTGTGTGTATGTGTGTTTGTGTCCTTCTTGAGAGGAAGTGAGACTGGGAATAATGAATAGAGCAGTGATGTGAACTGCGTTTCCTGCTGTTGGCACGGTAACCCTGGGAGCATTCCACCCGCCACTCAATCCAGGGAAAGGGTTATCGCCATGGAGATGGCATTTGGCATGCCTGGTCTAAAGTGGGTGTGTGTCTATAATCACAGAGTTGCGGAGGGGGAGAAGCTTATTTCATGTGATATCAGGTTCAAGTTTAAACTTTATTTGTCCCAGTGGGCAGTTGCTTTTACTGCAAGCAATAAAAATAACATTACATAAAAATATGACATGCATAACAACACTTGCCAACGTAGTAGCCGTTACAGTAATCCTCACAAAAAATTGGATTTGTGAACCTTTGGACTAGAAATGGAAAATATGCATGAAAAGTTGCATAATTATATAATTCAACTTATTTTAAAGGTCAAAAAGCTTTGATTGTGAATGTAGCAATACAAACACTAACTCGACTAATCCCTCAATATCTCTTCTGTCAGTCTATAATCTGATCAACAGTTAAAGTAAGGCTACTCTGTCAACTGGTCCAAGTCTGAGATTATGTCTCTAACCAACCCCAAGTGTCTATTTAATATCTAGGACTACATGTTACATCAAAAATCAATTTTATCCCCTTACTACAAAACTTCAAAGATGACTTAGGACGACAGAACAAACTTTCCCAGTTAGACCCAATATTTACAGTGAAAATTAGTATTCTTTCAAAAACCTAAAAGTCTTGGTGGACTAGATGCAACAAACCTGTTTAATTACTTTCTTTCACACCAATTGCAGTATGTTTTGAAATGGACCAGAAAAGAAAAAAAACAGCATGGCTTTAGGTAGAACAAACCATAGCTGGAGACATTCAAGTTCAAGACCTTCCATTTATCAACAAACTCTATTTATAAGCACACAGTGGTGTAAAAAGCATCACCATCAAAACTAGTTTTTCTGCCTGATGGATGGCAACCACATCCTTCATTTCAAATCCTCATCCTCTCTCACCCCAATCTGGCATAATCATCTGCTCTGTATAAACAATAAACCATTTATTTCCCCCCATAAAACAGAGAGAAGTAGCCAGCATAGTGAAAATGGCTTGTTTGTGACCTTTGACCTTTTTCCGGAAATAAAAAAAAAAAGAAAAAGAGTGAAAAACCCTCTTATCCAGTCAAAACAGTACTGTGTCTCTTCTGATAGAAAAATTGACAGCTGACATTTTGGTAAACATGCCAAAATCTAGCATTAATTGGCAAACCAATTAACACATTCTCCATGACCTGCAGTCTCAAAACTCAGTCCTGCATGGGCTCAACAAACAACAACACTACTTTCACACTTTCCTTTTGGTCAGAGGTCACGAGCAGCATCCTCAGCATCCCTCTTTACCAATCCACCTGTCTTTTGGATGATCTCTCTACACTTTAAACCAAAATTAAACATTTTCGAGACACATGATCTCCCCCTATAATCCCTAACTGAGTAAATGCAATTATCTAACACTGAGATGCCAACATTAGAGACACAGTGCACAAATTATTTCAATATGTTATGTGCTCCTCACTGAAGTATTTGTATTTTGATTTGTACTTTCAGTTAACTGTTTTGTCTTTTGTTTGGTACAGTCATTGTGATTTACTGTTTGTGTCAACCACTTTGTCTTTGTATTGCACTTGAAGTGAAAAAAGTGAAAAAAACATAGAAATACAAGCAGCTTTTTCCGACATGATTATAAATCTACATACCTAAATATAAAATTTGATGAAATTTGAGAATCCAAACATAATTGATAGTAACAGATGTGGTTAATGTGATTGAGCAGTCCAATTAAATCTACTAGGTTATCCACACAAGCTACCACATTGCATTTGAAAGTATCATTCCCAACATTTTGCATGCGTGCGTGTTGTCAGTGTGCATGCATGTATATGTCTGTGAAGTCTGCCCAGTGCCTGAAGCAGAAATAAACATGAAATCAGTTGCTATATTTACACAGATAATTTTACACACAGCAGACAGCCAATTTTATAGAGCAGGTGTGTGTCTGTGTGTGCATGTGTGTGTGTTTAGGAAGTTGTTATGTTCACACTATTCAACTTTCCCCGAAACTGGAAGAAGCAGTTCCTGTTAACTAGATCCATTGAGACATACACGCACACACCCCCACACACACTCACACAAATGATATGCCATGACAAATTAGACAAATGTTTCAGTGCTTGTGTGCTAATTAAACCCTTTAGGAGAGCACGTCCAGTGTGTATTTAACAGTTGGATAAAAGCAGCAGTTGTTTTTGGACAGCTGATCCTCCGCCTTGCTTTCGCTGGTCTTCCCATCATGCATTTATTTGATCAATGCCGTAAAGGCTGCTGACTCACCTGCTCCTGTAGCAGTGGGGTTGGATTAGGTCTTTGTGGTGGGCGGAGGAAAGCACATAACACTCAACACACACATACGCACACCTGTTGCTCAGGCTCCCCTCCCCCCCTTTAACTTCCATCAGCCCTTCTGCCTTCTCTTTCGTTTTCGTCTCAGCCTGTCTCCCTTCCTGTTTTCTCTGTAACACAGCATCTCACAGGAGTATGTTAATTTTTGGGAGATTAGCTTGTTGTTTAAATGATGACATCCCAGCTGGGAATGGCGATCCCAGCTGAGCTTTATGGGATGAACTTTTTGTCTACATTTGGATCATGTCTTAAAGCTTAAAAAGGCACCCAAGTGATTAAGTATTGCACTTCTATAAAGTTTGGAAGAAAAAAGGAATGGTCAGAATCGCAGCAGCAGAGGCAGCAGAGATATCCTGATTCTGAGTCAGTAGTATGGATCAGGCTTAGAAAAGTGCTGGATACTACATTTCCCATAATGCAACTCAATAGCATTTTACGTTAGACCTTCCCAGCCTTGTAAATGCCCACACCTTTCAAGCTTCACATCCCCACTTTGTAATGTAAGCTTTCTGCTCTAAATTTGCTGTCTCCAAGCCCAAACTGAGATAACTAACTGTGGTGACATCACTATGACATCATCAGGTCATATCAGGGTCATTGTTTCAGATTTAACAGGGCTCTTCCAGAGCAATAGAAGGCATTTTACAACTGTTTTCATAGACTTAGTAGCACTCTGTGGCAAGTAATGTGATCTTCATGCATAACATACAATCTGTCAAGTAACTGTAAGGAACTAAGTGAAAGGCCTGCACATTTGGCAGTAAAAAGTTTATTTTTTTCTAATTTGTCGCCTGCAGTTGAATTGATTTTAATCATGAGTTATTAATAACACAATATGGCTACTATATTCAGTTACCTGGCAATTCAAAGCAGCCACATATTACATTTTAGTTTTCATACTGTATATAATTTAAATTCCAGGTTATTATAATGCGAATCTTATTGTTGTTGCATTTTATATAGCATAAATAATAAATAAATAAAGTCATCATGCAGAATTGACCCACACATTACTACTGACCTTATGTATCCCTCCCAATGACCCACTTTTATGTCACCTGAGCAGACTGCAGCTACAATCCCACATACAGCTTAGTAAATCAACAGTTTTATTCATTTTGGTGCAGTGTCAGCTTAAGTGGCAAATGTTTAAAATGGTGGCGTGAAGTTTAACACTAGAATAAGGGGCAGGTTTTAGGACCAAGCGGAGATACTTCAAGAGGGCAGGGTTACACCGACTGTCAGTCAGACAGGAAAAGAGCACACAGCTGCCCAGTGGCATCTGTTCTGGCTCCCTTTACACACACAAACACTCACACTTACATGCACACACAGACACACACACACTCACATATATCTCTTTATACAGAGATTTATGATATCACAAGTGCATTGCTGCAGTTGATGAGGTGGTGCAGAGGAGGAAGTTGAAAAGTGGTGGTGGGAACCTACAGGGAGGGAAAGAGAGAGAAGAAGAGATGGAGTTGGGGGGCTGTTGAGAAGACAGTTGTGCACTCCCCAGATCGTGCTCATTTGTTGATAGACACGAGATAGTGATTGTATAATGTTTCCCGCTGCAGCACGGAGGCGAGAAGTGGTCAGAAAGAAGACAATGTGTGAGAGAGTGTGTGTGTGTGTGTGTGTGTGTGTGTGTGGGATTGGTATGTGACCTTGGCTTCAGTACAGAGTCCAGTTGTTCCAAAGAATGCAGTAGGGCGTACAGGGAGCTGAGAGGAGTTACCCTAAAAACCCAAGGTGACTCACTTATTTGTCTGGAAAGTCATTCACATACATGGGCACATTCTGAACTTTTCTTCAAGTCCAGTGTACAAGATCACTCTGTTACTCATCTTTTACTCACACTACATAGTGATGGAAATACACACTGAAAGAACAAGGAAAGCAAATGATGGAACATCATAAAAACATGGTAGAAAGAAAGGAGCAGAAACATTTTTATAAATACATAAAAAATCAAGGAAATACTGTATATGTATGATTTGTTGAGTTGCTGAAAAACTGAACAATTCCAGTTTTAGCATTTTTATTTTTAATATTTCAAACTGAAGTTTTTCATGGCCCCTTAAGCACTTAGACAGTTTCATGACTCCAGGAAAATCACTTTCCTCGGTTACTGAAAAGTTTTCATCCAAGACAAATGATGTCTTTCTTCTTAAATCAACAAAATATATCCTTCTGTTTAATAGGTTATAGCCATAGAGCCCAGCATAGCACTAGAGGGCACTATACTCTCTGTGTCCACGGCTCTGAAACACAACCACAGTGGCATCTGTGTTTACTGTGCCAACAGATTCTGAGAAACTGACGGTTTTCTTTTTTTTCGACAGTCAGCGGCAAGCATTGATATATACGGTACAGAATGTGTAAACAGTCGTATGGCAGACATTCGGTGTAGTGTCTTAGTCTTGGAGGGATTTTAGCTGGACAACTTTAAAATAGGTCATGCTTGTCTGTCCTGAGGGATCCCCTCTTGCTCTCTCAGTGCTCTGTCAGGCTTCAGATTGGTGTTGCTTGGCGCTGAAGGAATGCTGGCCTGATCTGGCATAGCTGGGAGAGAGGGTAGACTCGGGGCGCCTGGCAGATGGAGGATGTTGTATTGGCAATTTATACGCTAATCTATTTATAGTCACTATTAATTAGCTATTACTATATTTTTCTCTCTTTGTTTCATTCTTAGGTATTGGACTGTAGAGCTTAAAGAATTATTTGATTAATCGATGAGAAGATCGACTGAAAAATAATCTGCAACTATTTTGATAACTGATAACACTTAAGTGATTGTTCTGTTATGTTATGCATCAAACGATTAATTGGTTAATCCAGTAATAGTAATGAAGGTAATCGTTTGCTGCAGCCATATTGGACTGTTGTGATGAGTATTTTTCATTACTTTATGATATTTTACAGACTGATTGCTTATTCGATTCTTCATGAAAAAATGTATCCATAACGATAATAATCATTAGCTTCAGCCTTAATAAAGAGTGAGTCTTGATTAGGGCTGTGAGCTAATCAAGACTGTGAGCTAGTCTCGTGGAATTACTGCATGTCAACAGATATAACAGCAGGTGCTATGCCCGCTGATTCATTGCTCCATCCCAAATTACCTCTATGAAAATATTTCAGCTTACCTCTCCCACCCACTCACATGGAAGCACCAAGCTTCCTGTCTGCAGGAAAATTATTTTAATCAGAGCCAATTTCTGTTGTAACTTCCCACTGGCTAACTTTAGTCAAAGGCATGGGCTGAGGAGTGCTCAGATCCTGCAAAACACTACACACAGATATGCAACATGGCAGCACCCCTCCCCTCCCCACCTCCCACCCTAATGCTCAGGACAGCCGGTTTGCTGTGCATGTGTGTGTGTGTGTGTTGCCAGACCCTGGCATGGGTCATGTTTCTCAGTGCAGTTTGTCAGAGCCCAGCTTGGAGCGGCAGGCACCAGTGAGACTACACCAAACACATGCATCCTGAGGAGACAAGGGGGGACACCACAGGTTTTCTACCCCAGAAAGAAGCTGCTGTTTGGTGCTGCGATTGGCCATAAAACAGCCTGGTGCCATGGTTCTGCCTCTCGGCCTGCACTTTAGCACGGAAGTCTTAAGGAACATCTCTTTGCATAGACACACTGCTGGATTACTGCGGTACAGGACACAGTTTTGGGAGCCTGTGAATACAAGTGGAGTTTGGAGGAGGGAGATTTTGTGAGTGTGCGTGATTGCCAAAGAACGTTTTGCGTGAAATCACACACATGCTGGATATTCCTCCACTTTCCTGAGGTGTTTGACCTTTTTTTGGTAACGGGATATCTGAGTTGTTAAGTGAACTTCTTTATTACACTCTGGTCCTTTTCCTTTCACTGGTCATTTGGTTGCGGGCTGAGCTGGTCCGTCTGTAGCCACCGTGTCAGTGGCTGTGTCAGGTGGGGGGTTGCGTGTCTCGGCCCCCACCATGATGATCAAGGAGACGTCATTACGCCGGGACCCTGACCTGAGGGGAGAGCTGGCCTTTCTGGCCAGGGGGTGTGACTTTGTCCTCCCATCACGCTTCAAGAAGAGACTCAAGTCCTTCCAGCAGCAACAGGTCAGTCGGTGCAACGAGCAGGATGGACTGGGTTCAAGTTTGAACGTGAACGCAAAATGCAAACTCATGAGAAATATGACAACGTTAATACAGACACAAAACACAGTGAAAACGTGTAATTTCTTTCAATCTTTCGTCGTTTCCTCACTTTTACACACATAAGCATACACGGATGCATCAAATATGAAATACGCATACAGTAGATGCATTCTGTTTCCCTCATACACACAGAGTGACATGCCGGGGACGACAAACTATTCTGAGGCAGATACCAGCAGGGTATTAATAGGGCAGGAGGTGCAGGAATAGAGTGATAGAATGAACGCTGTGAAGGAGAGTGGGAGGGGGAGGACCGCTACAGCTGTCCAGCTCAATACATGCAGTATGGAGGCCTCACACACCAAACACAGCCGGCACCAGGGAGTTCCTGCTGGACCACACTGAAGAGTTTTTATTTAAACTGTGTTAATTAAATGCCGGTCTCATTGTCATGTCGTCTCAGTTTGTCATTGTTGCTACTGTAAATTGTTGTCTTGTGAAATAGATAATGGAGTAGGTTGATAGTAACATGAGGCAAAAGAAGAAATGTGCTGGAACTCACTGAAGCATTTTTTCTGCTTTCCATTGGTTTACTAAAAGAAAGCAATAAAAATAGTTTGAAATATAGTCAAACACTGAAAAGATATTTTGAGCTCTACAATTTCCAGCCAATTCCACCTAAACTAGGACAACCGATACTGTTTTCTCGTGCATTTCCAGCATACAATGCAGAATGTTCCTTTTTTGGAATTAAGAGTGCTGTCAATTTATTAATGGGCATATACACGGATGACACAGAATAAGGATTTTTAAAGCTGAAGGGGCTTGATCAAACCATTGTAAATACAGTTACCAACTACCATTTCCTCGTGTGTGTTAATTTAATTTAAGGTGGCTGAGATCAGGATAAATGCAGTTGGACTGCAGAACTGCACAGTCTTGACTGCTACAGCCTTGTGCCACCTGAAGCATTTCTTGCCAACAGTTTAAAGCAGCCTTCAGCGCTGACTGCTTTGTACCTGTCTGACTGACTTACTAACAAAACAAGTCTCTTGTTATTTTTATGTATATGACTCACAGGGAGTTCCTACCATATCCTTTATGCATGTCCTTTATCTTAATATAGTGAAGTTGAGTCTTGTTTGCATGCTTGGGAAAGTTACTTTTGAAAGTAATTAGTTATTTACTTAATTACCTACCCAAAACTGAGAATGGAGTTAGGAAGAGAAGACTGTTCAAAATCATGTATTAATGTAAGTGTGCTGTTTGTTGTGATTCTAAAATGCATTGCAAGATTGTATCTCTGGTTTGTAACAACAAGCCAGTGTGTTTGACATCAAACATACCTTGACTTTGGTATTTCATCAGCATGTTGTCTGCATGAGATGTTGCAGGATTTTCTTTATCTTGCTATTTAAATTATGGTTTAAAAGAATTGCAAATATGATGCGTAAAATAGTTGCCCTCAACCCTGCCTATCCATTCCCATACATGATCTCCCTTCTCTATTTTCAGGTCCAGTCCAAATCAGAGAAGAAACCAGGCACACCCCCACCAGCCCCTGCCCCGGCCACAGCCTCGCCTGCCCCCACACCGCGCTCACCCAGCCCTCCTCCGACTCCGGTGATAGTCACCCCTCCTCCCCCTGCCATCAACATTCCCAGGTTCTACTACCCCCGTGGGCTCCCTGCCCTGGGCCTGGTCCCCAATCACGATGCAGCAATTGCTGCCATTGAGACGGCCTTCACTGAGTTTGAGGAGGAGAAGGCTGACATATATGAAATGGGCAAGATCGCAAAGGTCAGCAGTTTAACAAGTGACACAATGTTTTTATTCTATTAGCATTAATGTTGAATCTTCTTTTAAAGATTTTAAATCAAGAGATAGTCATTAAAAAGACAAAAAGGTCAGCGTCAACATTTACTTTCAGGAATATGTGAGATCAACAAAAATCTTTGAAGTCTCAAGTTGAAACTGCTACATTGCCTTATTCCATAAATGTTTTTCGAATCCAGAAAATATTGCACAAATAGTGACCTGCTTGATACAGTGTTGTTTTTATGCTGCCACTCCTTTCTAAGCAGTATGATCACTGATTCCAGGAAAACATACGGTGAAGTATAGTACAAGATTGTTTTTCAGGGTAAGGTAATGGTAGTGTTAATTGTGTTTCAGGCATGCGCGTGTCCACTTTACTGGAAGGCCCCAATGTTCTACGCAGCAGGTGGTGAGAGGACTGGCTTTGTATCTGTTCACTCCTTCATCGCAACCTGGAGGAAGTAAGACAGACCTCATGTTCATGTAACTCTTATTCATAGAATAACTCATCAGGTTATGATATTAACCATTTCCCCCAATAACCCTCTCCTCTCCTCTCCTCTCCTCTCCTCTCCTCTCCTCTCCTCTCCTTTCCTTCAGGTTGTTGCACAGTTGCCACGATGATGCAGCAAGATTTATTTACTTGCTAGCCAAACCTGGTTGTAACTACTTGGAGCAAGAGGACTTCATTCCTCTGCTGCAGGTAAATGGCATATTAAAACAGGTCAATCAGTCAAGCAATCTCTTAGTTACTCTCAGACATTTGTGACTGGTCAACTTACAACTTAATTTGGTGAAATTCAAAAGCTTACTCATGGAGGAAGGGCTGTAAAGGAAGATGAGGAAGGTGGTATGGCATCAACTGTGATTGCAAACATCCCATTATCTCTGTGCAGCCTCTGTATATTTTTCCTACAAACATGTCTAAATTATGTTCTCTGTTTTTTCCCATCTGTGTTTGTGCGTTTAGGACATAGTGGATACACACCCTGGACTCACATTTCTGAAGGATGCACCTGAATTCCATTCCCGCTACATCACAACGGTAAATGGCAAAAATAAATAAATAGAAACATGAAATCTAAACTTACAGCAGCTCAAAATCCGACCTGAGTTTTGGTTACTAGTTTTTCAAGAGACTTTAGCATTAGCTGTCTTCAGCTCCCTTATGATAGTAAATTTTACAGTCAGTGAACCACTGATGTGACTTCAAAGTCTTATTTGTGATAGGTTGCCACATAGGTTGTTGTTAGTGTCATGATGTAAATAACATTAATTGCACAATATAAATAACATTTAGTCCTAAGCCACTGCTTCATGTGTAATTAAAATTGTATGAGATTAAAGCATAAAAAACAGTCAGCAGCCGACATTAGTCAGTGTTACACATTATTGATGAAGTTAATCACACTTGATATATTGTAGGACACATGTACTAATTAAACTTTATTTTTCAATAATAACATGATTTAAAAAGTACACCTTACTGTATTGATTTCATTGCAAAATGACCTAAGAGTTTAGATTTGATTTAAAAATGAATTATGTAACATTTTACGCTGTGCAAAGCATTAAATGGTCAAAACCAAGGATTCAAAGGCAAATTGGCCATATGCACAAGCAATATTTGTAGTGAAATGCATTGTGGCATGCTAGCAATGTTGTTCGAAAAGAAACAAGATGTTCAGTATTAATATCAGTGACTTCTCAGAATTGACTCCTCCTCCTCCTACGTTGTCAGCAAAACTGCTTCAGTGCACGTCTAATAACTTTAGCAGACTGTGCATGTGTATGTGTCTGTGAATTTGTGGACCGGGACAGCTGCAACACGTGCCACAGAAGTTGAGGGTTTGCTGCATAGACGTACAGAGATGCAGAGAAAGGCCATGCTCTAATGCGCCAGCGTGCAATGACATCACGGAAACACTGATGCCCCCTATAGCTGGCTGCAGCAGAAGCCCTGGCCCTTCACATGCCCATATTAAGACACTTCCTTCACTTTAGGCCAGCTGACCCGCTACTGTATGAGACATTAGTTGCCCTGGGAGGTCCATGTACCAGGAAATAGGTGCTAATCTGCTCTTTACTAAGCCAAAGTGTTGTGTTTCAGGGACAGGGAGCCCGGACCTTTATGTTTCCATTGTCCTGTCACACTAAAATAATGAATGGGGACAAAAATATCAGTTGTGGATGTATTGTTGGTCCCTCATAGCAAGATGAGGAATAGGTTTAATAAGTCCAGATGACAGGACTTGTACAGATCCCATGCAGGTTTCACGCTATTTTCATAAACTGAAAGTCCATCCAGTCAGATGTTGCCTTCTGGTTCCCTTTTTAGACTTCCATCAGCCAAAACTGGCAGATATAAAAGCTCTTTCATACCCTTTTCCATTCTTACTTAATTCTGCAAAGGTCACATGAGCACACCTAAATATCTTAAGATTTCATATTTCTACCCATGATTCAACTTATTTTTACATTTATTACAAATGTCTTTTTTGTAATTATATTATGTGATCATGTGGCTCGCATTTTTATCATGTGTTTTGTGTTTCACTGCTGCGCAATCACTTGCTTGACAAATAAAGTGATTGATTGATTGAAAACAGTAGAGACACATGCAGTGGAGGCAAATATTAACATAATACTCTGCTGTGTTACCATGGAGACCTGCCGTGCAGTTCTGTACATATATAACTTGCCTTCAGACTTCACGCTGTAGTTGAAGTGTCTATTGTGATCATCATTGTCTAGCTCCCTCTGTTCTTTATTATGTCATGTTAATTAAAACCATTTAATACCATTTTTATCCCAGGTGATCCAACGGATATTCTACGTGGTGAACCGTTCGTGGACGGGCCGTATCACCATGATGGAGCTGCGCAGGAGCAACTTCCTGCAGACCCTGGCCCTGCTAGAGGAGGAGGACGATATCAACCAGATCACAGATTACTTCTCCTACGAACACTTCTACGTCATCTACTGCAAGTTCTGGGAGCTGGACACCGACCATGACCTCTACATCGACCCAAAAGACCTGGCAAGATACAACGACCACGGTAATTTGAAATGATGAGCATCCAAACCAGAACCATAGGGATTGTCACAAAATAAATCAGGCCTGAAGACAAGAATTATCATTTCAAAGTAAAAATAAAAAACATAAAATTTATGATTGATGACATTAAGTTGGTCGTCTTCCTGGTTCCATTTGTTAAATATGGTTTGGATGCCAGTAAAGACCCAGAATCAGAAGCAGACTGTCTTTTGGATTTGGCACACTCATTTGCTTAATTTCCATTTTGTTTGGCCCCCACCAGCTAGTGCAAAAAACAACAGCTGTTTGTCCCAGGCTCGACACATTCATGCTGTCTGATGTGAAATTCATTATACCACTAACTGTGTTATATGCCCACATAGCCAAAATTTAATTCCCTTACTCAGCACTTACGCAAATGACTGTATGCACAAAGGTTTACAACAGTATCCATTTGTTTCTGTGTGTTTTAACAAAATCACATTTGCTTATTTTTTTCATTCTGTTCTCTGACAGCCTCGTCAAACAGAATCATCGAGAGATTGTTTTCAGGGGCTGTTACTCGGTAAGGGGAAACACACATATAAATAAACACAGAAGAGCTGATTATTTCACCGTAATAACAGTACTGAATGTGAATGGCTGTATCTCTCTTGTTTCCAGGGGTAACGCTGTGCAGAGGGAAGGCAGGATGAGCTACGCTGAATTTGTGTGGTTCCTCATATCTGAGGAAGACAAGAAAAATCCCACCAGGTAAAATACTGTAATCTCTTAGGACTGTGGGATTGTATTTTTACCCTGGTTTATGAGTGTTTTTGTCTGTATGCAGTGTACAACTCTGTTGTCATTTCTCTCTCCAGTATAGAGTATTGGTTCCGCTGCATGGACGTTGATGGCGATGGCGTCCTGTCTATGTTTGAGTTGGAGTATTTCTATGAAGAACAGTGTGAGAGAATGGAACGGATGGGCATTGAACCTCTGCCCTTTCAAGATTTGCTTTGCCAGATGCTTGACCTGGTCAAACCTGAGAGCTCAGGTTAGTGCCAGTACTCGCTCATTCGTCTCCCTTTTTGCAACCCTTTATTTATCTTCATTTGAAAACCACACCCTGCTATCTTCCATTAACCTCACTTCCTTAATTTAACACATGGATGTGCTTGTGTTGTTTTCTCCAGGTAAGATAACCCTGGGTGATTTGAAGCGCTGCCGAATGGCCCACATATTCTTTGACACCTTCTTCAACCTGGAGAAATACCTGGACCATGAACAGAGAGATCCATTTGCTGTGCAAAAGGTGTGAATCTGCATCTCTTGTATGCAATATTCAGCTATAGTGCAGCATCTGGCAGTTTGAAGGGGAATAAGGATTGATGATAGCTTGTTGCCTACTATTGACTGATCCTTTCAATACTGTAATCATGTACACCAGTGCCCTCAAACTTTTTAAACAAATACAGTGTCTGCTTGATCTGGACATTATAAACAGGCAATTTTGGCATTTTATTCAACACAAAATCTAGTTTTAATGGTACTTTCCTCATTGTGCCTCATTATAATTTGTGAAGAATTATGAACTTTTTTTACTCTTGTGTCTTTTTGTCATTACTTGTAAAATACTGATGTTTGTGGTATACATGTGGTATTCCAGGACATTGACAGTGAAGGTCCAGAGCCATCTGATTGGGATAAATATGCCTCAGAGGAGTATGAGATACTGGTGGCGGAGGAGACTGCAAATGAACAGCTCCATGAGGGGTATGTCACACACTTATTGTACATAGATGCATTTTGCAAAATGGAAATGTCGGCATTCCAATTAATAAGTTGTATTCCTTGCAGTTTAACATTCATTACGCAACATCTAACCTGTTCCTTGTTGTCTCTTTTGTTTCTAGGTCATTTGATGACGACTATGAATCTGAGGAGCTTCAAGTCCCTGGAGAGATTGGGAATAAAATGGAAAAACTGGTCATATCAGACCTGTCAGCATAAAATTGCTTTCCTGGATTTCCTGGGCCTCCCTTTCTGGAAAACAGACAAAGTGATAAAGGGGCCTTTGGGATGGATGCATCAAAAAAAAAAATGGATATAAAGACAGACAGAGAAAAGGACTCTGGCATCTGTCTTACGATGACTCTTGAGTCTCCTCTGAAGGGACTCATGAGTTTTTGTGTGTGTGTGTGACCGTGAACCAGTCCTGCTCTGTGTCTGGTGCAATAACGCATCTGTATTCATACAGAAAACAATGTCACTGCCTCCAGTTCTTCACTTCATCTGAGAGAACAAAGACGACGATGGAGGGAGAATTCTTCGATAAGCTCTAAAAGGAATCCGAATCAAGAAAAGAAAAAGAAAAAAAAATGTCACTATAAAATGAATGTAAATGCCATTGTGAACTCTCTACTGACAATCCTGCCAGAAGACAATCATCTGCATATTCAAGTGTTGCTGTGCTAAAGGTAGACAGGTAGACTGTCGATTATACAAATAGACTCCTAGTTGGACAGACAGAAACAGGTAATTATAGTTATAGGCACTGCCATTGAAAACTCACAGTCAGCTGCTCAGTTATGAGACACACAAATAGACACTGCCATCAGAAATTCACTTCTTGTGCAGCTTATCACTGTGTTCCTTGTAAAGGAAGTTGTTCAACCTCTAGTCCCCTGCAGGGTGGAATCATGCAACAGCTTGGATGACAGTAACAGCACCTCTCTGTGGCCAATCTGTGCTATTGCATGCCATCACTGTAATGCAGAAGAGCCACTGTGCATAATGGCTGGCTAACCTTTCCATAAAGCAGTTCACTTCACTGCACAGCCTGAGCTGCTCTATTCTTAATGCGACATTATCAGCGCTCCACCTCTGGAGTCCCTTTGCAATCACTTCTAAACCCTGGAAAAAGTCTAAATGGACTGTAATGTTCCAGCCAGTCACCTCAGTGAGTTAATTCTCCATCAGGTCACAGTGAGAGATGTGCACATAAAATGATGCATGTTAAACATATCAAACTCTCTGGTAGAGTTGCCCACACATTTCCATCTGATCTGATGTAACATTTGTAATAACGCAATAGTTGCGCATAAGAAATCATCAGTCTCATACATTTTCCCAGCACAACTCGCTCTATGTTTTTCACATCTTTTTTGTTGGTAATATTACTTTGCTCTGTTGTTGTCGTTCATGACAAAAATGGTCGTTTTTCTGCTTAGAAATCTCATTGTCACATAGCATTTGTTTATGAAACTTTCTAATGTCCATTTTCCCCCTAACACACATACAGTATAAAACCCACGACTAAGGATGCCTCATAAACGGTCAGTTCACCCAAGTTATGTAAAAAACACATTTTCTCACACCTAAAGTGGTATTTAGCCTTGAAGATAGTTGTGGTTTTTCTTTGCCCAGGTTTAATGATATCTGCCTGAGATTTTTTTCCTCCACCCCAATACAATAGAGGTGAACAGACTTTAAATAAGTTGTGCTTGCTACATTGAATAATTACATTTTAAAATGTAACCACAACCTCTCTTAAACCTGTTAGTCAGAATAATCCACCCACAATCCATCTCAAAACTCTTGACAGTGAAGTCGGTTGCTGTTGAATTTTAGAAATGCAATATGTCCATACTTCGAATACCACAAATGAAATTGCATTTGCCTTCATTGTGTGCATGGAGCATTGGTGTGGAGGCAGGAATCTCTGAGATGGCTATTTTAAAACCTGAGTAAAACCAAAACTATTTGCATGGATTGATACCACTAAAGGGAAGTGAGATTTAATTTGGGGTGAACTGACCCAATAACTCCATTATTTACTGTGCTGCACTCACAGGGACAGGTGCATGTGTTTACACTGCCCTTACTGTAATAGCTAGAGCCGTGTGTTTGCTTATAAATCACTGATAGAGAAGTGTGTTTTAGGAGTGTGTAATATGGAGCTCTCAGTTTCAGGCTGTTTATACGTCGTAGTCGATGCTATGATGGTGGTCCCGGGGTTTATGTGTGTGTCTGTGTGTGTGTGTGCTTGTATAACTCTTTAATTAGGATTGGGACAGCTCTTGTCCTCAATGGATTCAAATTCACTGGCATATACCTCCTGTACTAGCACCTACTGTACACAGACACATAAACACTCACACACTTATACCCATACATATGCCACTTGCTATTGAAAGACAGAACAAGAGCTAGTGGATGATATAAGGCCACAACGACCTTGAGTTTTCCCTTTTTTGCTTCATAGCCATTGTAAATGTGCCTGACCGTGTATTAAACTATATTATTATTATAACGTAATAATAAGCCATTATAGATATAACAGCTCTCATTTTTGATGTATTTTGATGGTTTGTATTGCTGTGCCACTGTGTGGCTCGGGATAGGGGGGTAAATTATGTTAGACGTGTGTATGTTTGTGTGTAAAATGCGCGGTGGCTTTCATCAGCAGAAGCGGGTGGAATCCTCTGGAGGACTGACCTGAAGCTCCGCCAACCTGACAATCACAAAATGATGTGTCATACACAGTAGAAACCCCTGATGTTTCACTGCTGTGGTCACACACACACTCTCAAGGAGACCTGTTCATCCAGACAGTATTTAAGAGGAACTGGTGAAGGTGTTGGGACGTCTCCGGTTGATAACTTTCTGGCTCTATGCAAAGTGTCCTGGTGCTCACACACGCAGCATCAGGCAAGGAGAGAAGCCATGCAGGACTTTTACTCTAAAATTATACCTCTACTGTGCGAGGTAGAGGAAAAACTTTTACTTTGATGTACTTTCTCTGTGCAGAGTAGGCTGACGTGTTCAAATCCTGATGGTTATTGTATTGGCATGATTTTCTTTCTTTCTTTCTTTTTTTCTTTTCTTTCCTGTTTATTCTTTCTCTTGTCCTCTGTTATTTGTTGCTTTTGTCTGAAGTTTAAAAGTTCAAATAAAGATGTTTCAGAATATTAATTCTCCTTTGAATTTCTTTACCGGTACCCCCCCCATTACCTCAGACATAAACACACACACGTACGTCATCATTACCTCCTTGTGTACACACTGTGTACTTTGAGTGTGTTTATCTGCACTGGTGCTCAGTAGAGTGTACTTTACTGACTTGGGAACCTCTTGAGTGTCCTGCCTGGGGTTCTTTACTGACTTGGGAACCTCTTGAGTGTCCTGCCTGGGGTTCTGACATTTTTACCTGAAGACAGCTTTTGTGACATCTTTACTTTTTCTGTGCATGTGTTTTATATATGAATTTTTATCAGCTTCAAGCACATAAACTGTACATTTTATCTGCTGTTCTTAAAACAACTTCACTTTTGAAATTGACACTGGGACACTGTGATGTAACTGCAGGGTTTGGGGAATTTGTTTTCTCTTTGAAGTGCAGGAAAGCATTTTATGGCAGTTCATTTCATTGAGGGTTCTCAGACCCACATGGCTGGGACTGTGCCTGGCACACATGACGTTAACAGCTCTGTACTGAATCACTGTTCACTGGCGTCACTGTTGCCATGGCATCCAGAGACCAAAACAGGAAGTCTCTGGTGAGTGTGGCACATTGTTGGTTGTTCTTTTGGCATGAAACACTTCCAGTAGATTCCCAAGCTAACCACAACCAATGATCCCAAGGATTAGGGATGTTACCATGTCTAATAGATAGTTTATTGCATGCATGTTTTACAATTCAGTTGTGGAACTTTCCAAGTAGACCCTCCCTGGTGCTTTAGTTGGAGGGCATACTGACACTGGTTACTACATCAGTCAGCTAATGAGCTGCTCTGTATGAGTACCTCATCCTTCATTTCTCATCTCTTCATTCAGCTTGCCACACACTGTCTCTCCCACTCTACTTTCTACCAATAAGCTCACCCGGCGGTCAGTGGTCTGGATGTGGTAAAAGAAAGTTTATCACTTATATTATGTTCAAATTAGGAGCTGCAACTTTTACTTCTTAAAAGTTCTGAGTCATTTTACTCACATTGTAGTTCTACTTTTGAGGATCTGATTGAGGATGACATTTGGATCGGTTAATGATAAATTAATAATGTTGTTGACTTGTTTATGTAGCACTTGAGTTCACTTAAATTAATCATTTTTCAAGTCTGTCTTAAAATAATAGTCAATGACATGTTTTTCTTGCTGTAATCATTCCTCCTGTTCATACTGGCTATTAAGAGATCCCTTCATAATGTACTTTCAAAGTGATGAGGGACAAAATCAACAGCTCTCCTTCTGTGCAAACATTTATTTAAAAGTTTATTTAAAGCTAAAAGCTAAAAACCGGTTTCAGTGTTAATACAGGCACCTGACTGTTTTTTAAGAAAGAATTGTGAACCTATGATTTTAAACATAAAAATGTTTCTTTGGAAAGTAATTCTTGGAAAACCCAGGGTGACTGTAGGCCGGAGTTTCTACCGGGGAGTTATTCTTCTGAATACAAGGACTGTCCTGAGTATGGTGTAATAGTTGGCAAGTCAACATGTTGTGATTTGTACATGAGCAATTTGCCTCCCATTTAAGGTCAGATTTGACTGATCATTGTTTGAAATGTCACTTTGATTGTTTTCCACAAATGTCAAGGGACAAAGCAATTAGCCAACCAAATCGCAGTCCCACCTCCTTGAGTCACTAACATTCCGCTGCCATGATTGCCAACACCCACCACCCTATGGTGGTGTGACCAAGCCAGCGTGACGTCACCGGTTCTGATGTCATGACTGGAAGGTGCTCTTTAAGTAGGAACACATGACATGACTGGCAGAGCTGGAACAAACACAGATTTCTTCTGAACATGGAGCTTTAGATAAAGCTGACTTGAAAAGAGCGAGGAAGCAACTGGAACCAATTCATCTCATCAAAGAGAGACAGAGGGAGACAGAGAGATGTGTTTGGGCAGCCTTGAATAAGGCGGAGTGTCGTGCTTGTTCCAGACATACCAGTGATACCAGAGGCATGAGCTTTGGTTAAAGCTGCCTGGAAAAATCCTGAAAAGAGCGAGGAAACAACTGGAAGTAATTCATCTTATCAAAGAGACACAGAGAGATGTCCGTGGGCACAAAAGTATTTTGAATCAGGTTTCCTGCTTGTTCCAGACATGCCAGAGATACCAGATACTGAATATGCCAAATGAAATACAAAATACCAATACAAAACATTTAAAGCCACTATGTGTAAAATTTTTATGAGCATTCCTCAAATTTATTCTGATGGAATGTGGGGTTTTTTTGGTGGAAAAATGAAGCAATCCTGATGAAAAGTGGTGCATTCACTGTTTTTCTTTGCCCCTTCATCTCATCATCAGCACTGTTTTTGATATGATACTGCCACCAGATGGCCCCAAAGTCAGAAGATTTCCAATCCTGCACGTTTTAATCAATAATAACATTATATATATATATATATATTTATCACCGTTTTTATTCAGTAGATTTTACAGAAAATATCTATACGTGACCCTTTTATTCATACGAGGGTGTATCTTGCAACTCTCTATCGCTAATTGCCATACAGTAACACAACAATAATCGAATACGTGTAAACCCAGCTCATGGAAGCTTTTAAATTCACCGTGTCAGGTAGGTATCACCTCAAAAATCCTCTGCTGTGCAAAAAACAATACATTTCACACAAAAGAGTCGGACTCACAGAAACTCAGCCTTCAATGAGTCCAAAACCGTCCATGGAAAGGGATGACACTGCACTGGCCAGGTTTTATTGCCAGCCGATATCTGGAAAATGCAGTAAAAACACATCGCAGTAATATCTCCAAACATATAGGATATACTGAAAGCATCAAGAATCACATTGTGTGCTATGTTCGCACAAAATAGGAAGTTTTTGTTTCGGATATGCAACTCATTTAGTGATTAATACTGATGTGATCATTTGTCATTGTGTGTTTTCAAGGGATTACAATTAAATGGAAATTTCAGTTTTACTTTGTAAGAAATACAACAGCTTTTGTTATCCAGCTTCTTTCGTTGTCTTTAGGGTTTCCACACCCATGTACACACACACTTAAGCCCCCATCCCTCCATATGACATGCACAATGCAGGGCATGCACATACAGACACACACCTTACAGAAGTAGGTGAAGTGTTTGATGGTGCAACCAGCTGCCTTACAGAACTCAAGAAAAAGAAAGAAAGAGGGGGGTTGGGAGGTAGAGAGAGGTTGACTAAGACACAAAGATAGACAGAGAGAGAGAGAGAGAGGCATGTCTGCTCTTGTTGGTGTGCAGAGAGCTTTGAGTTGACTCCTTTGAACTCATGATGAGCCAAATTCCATCCTCACATCTATGAGAGGAAGTGCCTCACATGCACAAATGCACATACACATCATGTTCCATCCAGCTCCTGCCAGACGCCCTGCCAGACGCCCGTTATCATCTGTCACCTGGTGTCTCAGACCTGCATGTCAGCGAACATATTGTATGCACACACACGCTCATGTAGACACAACATATACAAATAAATGCACACATAAAGACACACGCATGCATGTGAGAGTGGAGCAAGGACATAATTAACAACTATAAAACCACATTGAAGAGCTGGCGGCCATCCAACGATCTCTTTTCCCGCTTTCTCTCCTTCGCTTTCTCCCTGCTATAAGAATATACAGTACATACTATCATATGGCTGGACACATTCCACTTACTTCAAAGGCCTCTGGTGAACTGAGTGTGTATGATTACAGGGAGGGCTTACTTTAAAGAGCCTCGGAGAGAGGGAAAAAAAAATCGGAGAGGGAGAGACATGAAGAAAGAAGGGGAGAGAGCGAGAAAGCAGCTGGGTTGGTGGTAAACATCTGGTGGTTGTGGAGGCCTGGCCCTGACATACAGGGCCAAGATCTGCTCCCTTCAGTCTTTCCTCATCCACTCTTCTCTACTGATCTAATCTACTGTAATGCGACTGGCTGTCTTTAAAGGTCCAATACGTCACTCAAGGTTGCCCCACTCTGACTTTGTGGCAGATTTATTTGACTCAATAGTTGTTCATTTGTTTTAATTCATAGACTGTTGGTACATTACTCCCAAATGTACATTGTTTCCACTGTACAAAATCGTGGGAACATCTTCTTGATATTGAGTTACAACCCCTGTTGCACAATTCACTTCTCACTTGTTTAAAAGTTTCTAAGCCCTTCCCCAACTCATCTGCTTCTCTTTATCTACATTTTCTCCTTTGTGCTTTTGTACAGATTCAATAGGGGACAACAATAAGGGACAAGGACTTAAATCTATATTCAACTTATTGATGACATAAAACATTTTTTAAATGTTGTTGTTATCATTTCACTTTGAAATGATACATTTCCATCACAACTGGGCATCTGCTGATGAAGATCATGTGATGTAATAGAAAGCACCAGCACAAATACTAAATGGACCATGAGGTGAGTTAGTTTTGTCAGCTAAAAATAGTGTGCTGTATTTTAAAAAAATATATTTTATCAATGGCTTGTACACAGCTGTATTTTTGGATAAAAAGGCAAACTTTTAATGTGTAAAAACACTCCAAGTTCAGATTAAATGGCTAAAAGTAGCTATAAACAATAATTTGCAAGCAATGTATAAGTAGTGTCCTTGCTGCTTCCTCTAATCCATGAAGGAGAGTGGCCATAATGCTGGAATGTAACATCAACAATAGCAGGTATTCCAAAACATTGTACCACATTGTCTACATCCAAATATTCACCCCTGTTTGGGCTATAAAACCAGAATTTTAGCCCTTAAATGTGTAAGAAAGGGTTAAGATAAGTAATTTTCAAAATAGGAACATATGATACACAGTGTGTTGCCAATTTAGTGCACTGTTTTTAAAAAAGTGAGTGAACTTTAGTAATCTTTCATCTCAACAAACTTTGAACATAACTGAACCAGTTTTTCAACAGACGATGGATCTCAAGACTTCATATGAGTATTCATTTGAACAACAACAACCAACAACCCTAAAACAGTTTGTATGACCATAAATGGGATCATGGTAATATTCAGTTAAAACTAAACCAGCATTTTATTGACAGTGGATGGTCGGGAGAACAGTTCTGTGCCTTATATTGAATGACAATGCCAAAATGCTGTCACAACAACATGACAATTCAAATCATGAGACAATCAAGATGTTTCAACCAGTACAGCTCTTGCTGTGCAATTTCTACAGCAGTAATTATCCCTTTAATACTCTGGTTGTTCTTAGCCAAAGCCGGTAATGTCGAAAATCATCAAGGAGCAGGACTGGATTAGATTGACTGGATTTTTGGATTAATGTGATGAAGTACCTTTTCTGTAATTCACTAGATGATCCTAAAGAGTGGATATTATATGATATCTGGTCATAAACAGTTCCACGAGTGACTTTAAATTTCTTTATACAGCTAGCCACTTGATACCCCTGCAGGTGATTTATTGATATCTGCTGAGTCATTGTTGGTGACAGGTTAAAAAGACTCGATCCTGAAGCTAAATTAATATTACACATTGAAAACAGCCTAGCACAAACAACGGTGTATTTTTGTAGTTCAAATAAATATCCAGTATTTTTTTTATCACTATATGAAAGTACATATACTGAGATAGAATATTTTATCACCTGCCTGAGAGTATGCATGGTACAAATTTGTGTATAGCCTTCAGATACAAGCCCCTGTAGTGTGTCTATGTGGAGGAAACTAAAATGATGAAAAAATGACAAAAAGTAATCTATCAGACAAATAAACATGGATGAGTTCATATGACAAAAGAACGTTGGAAGTAAATGTTTATTTCAAGGGTACATTAACTCCAAAATGCATTTGATTTTCTACAGTTAGAGGGCTCCACAGTCTGTCTGTGACCACTGTATATCCTATAATATAGTTGTCTCTTTGGTGTGAGAGCATGATTTCTCTGCCTGCCATATCAATTGAAGATGATTAGTGTTTATTGAATTGAACTGAATTGAACTTAATTCCTCACAGGCACACTGTTGTGGTCCAGGACCGTTTTTTTTACTGGCTTAGAATTACACCAGTGGCTGTTTTCTTAGTGCTGTTGCTGGAATGTGTGTGTGTGTGTGTGTATGTGTGTGTATGTGTGTGTGTGTGTTTGCCAGCGGAGAGAAATCTAGAACTCAAGGGCAATGAGTGTATTTGGCTGAGTCTACTTGCTTGAAAATACAGCAAAGAAAGAGGTCGATTGCTGTCTGAGACAAACACGTACATGACTGACGGAATCCTGTTGTTAATTTAACAGCTTGTTTTGCAGTCGGTGCACTTATGCTAATGTAAAATGAAACAATAATCTGCAAAAAGCAACAACAAAATGCAAGGATTCACTTTTATGCTGTTTTGGGTGGAGTTCCCTTTAACATCTCTTCATAGTCAGAGTCCAGTATGAATTCAATCTATTTTAAGAGAAAAAAACTACTGGATGTTGAGTTTTTCTGATCTGTAATTTTACTCCCATTTCATTTTAAAGCTTGATGAAGGAAGAATAATTGCTGCTTTCATCAAATGGGGGGTTTTGTAATGAAACCATTCAACTTATGCGGTTGGCACTGAGACACTTGGCAAGTTAATGCTCTGATCCTGACATGTAGCCTACTTGTCAGCGTTAATGTCTTAATTTCAAGCATCAACACGCCCAAATAATCTCCTCCACAGATAACACTGCTCTGTAAATACATGCAACTGTGTAGTAATGTATTCTGTTAAAGGAAGTTCAGATACAGTCTCTTCAGTATATCTTGCTCTGTGAGGCATATGTGATGCCTTGTGGTCCTCTCAAACACATATCTGCGCCACATTCACCACAGATTTTTGGGGTCATTTTTATGTGTTGGAACTGTGGCCCTTGGACCAGTTAGCTGAGGGATGCCAGGTTTCATTGCAGCCACCAGAGGGACTTTGGTTTGTTGTCTAAGTTGTTTGGAGGCAAAAGTACAGAGCTTTGACCCACTTGACTGTTTGTTTTTTTTTGTGCCTAGATTGCATATGTAAGAAACAATTATATATCATAATTAGCTACCTTTTTTGCACTATAGATGGCTATTTAGTACTTTGTTGAGTGTATAAAAGGGATTTACTCAACGTTAAGTTGCTAAATGACCCATGGGAACTGGGTGACGCAGGTCAACTGCTAGAAGGATTAAAGATATTGCATGTCATCATGAAAGAATGTCAAGAATAATAATCTGGATTCAGTTTTGCTTTTATTGCGGAAGAGTTCACACACACACCTTTTCAGGCTGACATAACCCTGGAAATTCTTATGACACAACAACTGATCATAAACCTTTTTTCCAATTGTCGTCTTTATTGGTTGTAAAATACCTCCTCTGCTTCAAAAGTTCCTCTGAAGTGACTGTAAACAAGCCGCTTGATAGTCTCTGTCACAAAGGTGACGGCGCTGAATAAGCTCTGCCCTCTGTTTTGGCTTTTGTGGTGCGCAGCGTCTATTACGGTAAAAGGAGGCGGGCTCTGACTTCCATGTGCGTCGCGTTTTGATTGACATGGCGGAGTCTCCCAGTACGCGTCGCGCCGCGCCAGCAGACAGGCAAGACCCGACCCTGGGAATAAAAAAACGCGCAGCCCCGTCTGTTTGAAGATTATTTTATTGCAGCGAGGTGAGTTGTTTTTTAGCCGTCTTTAACCATACTCATTCAGTCCGTAAAGAATGGGAATGGAGGACGATGGAGTCGATGTTGAAAAAGTTTTATAAGTGCGTGTCTGTGCCTGTATGTGTGTGTGTGTGTGTGTATGTGTGTGTGAGTGTGTGTGAGAGAGAGAGTTTGGAGAGCTGAGCGCTGACGCCGGCAGTCTGGGCCACTTGGCCGGCGCAAAGGAAAAAGGAAAACTGCTTGACTGCTGCGGAGGGGGTGAATTGAAACTTTTGGGCATTTTCCTCGTGTATTTTTTGAAACAACAAGGAAAAAGCAAAACAGCGGCGATTGTCACGGTAGCTCTCTCCACAGTCAGTGAACGCGTCGGGGCTGAGCCTGCTCTTTGTGGTCCCGATTTCTCAGCTTTCGCGAAAGAATGTGTTTTTGTCTCCGAGGACTTCAGATGGAGTGAGTGCGCAACAGGAGAAAACCTTTTCTCTTGTGCTTATTTCTGCAACAAATGGCAGCTGTTGCGTCGCGACTCGCATTCTGGAAATAGTCGGATGCGCTGTAGCTGCTCAAAATCAGGAAATGAGCACTTTTATAGCTGGAAAATAACTTGGAATGGAAGATGCTGAGGCAGTCAGATTTGACAGAGGGAGTTGCGAAATCATTGAATTGGCACTATAGGGGGTTTTAATGCATTCGATAACTGTTGAGTATTAGTGAAGGGTTTGTGTTATAGTCACTTTCCATAGAGTTTGTGTGCGGTTGCAGAATGCAGGAAAAAAGGCTTTGGAGCAGAAAAAATCTCAACTCCAGCATATCCTAGCATTCCTTCCAGCCAGTCTCAGCCTCTCTCTCTCTCTCTCTCTCTCTCTCTCTCTCTCTCTCTCTCTCTCTCTCTCTCTCTCTCCTCTCTCCCCCTCTCTCCCTCTCTCCCTCTCTCTCTCTCAGAAACGACTACGTGTCTGTTTGTGCAGGGAAGACAAATCTCTCTCTCTCAGCCTCTCTGATGCAGACGTGGAAATCAAACATTGGTCTCCTCCTGGTTGAAACGATCGATTATCTGCCTTCCACGTACCGAATACACTGAATTAAAAAAAAAAGCGCTTTCACTCATCGTGGAAGGGATGTGGCAGCAAGAGGTCGGAAAATCTATGATGCAGATGATGACTTGTGATCCACATTTTTGGTGCTTGTGAGTCAGTTGAAAGAATAAATAACAGGGCTGAGTGGTTAATTGTCATGCTGTCATGATTGGCGGTGGAAGGGGGGTATAATTGAGCCGTGATATCCCCCTGCTGTGGGCTCTGGATCTAGTGGGCACGTTGGAGAATATAGGCTAGGGGGAAAAAATAACACATCACACACACACACACACACGCTTACTTTTTTCAGGAGAGAGAGAAAAAGAAGGAGAAATCCGATCCCAAATACATGACGTCAGATGACATTCCTTTGGTGAAAGGCTGATGTGGCCATGCAATTTTTTTTTTTCTGCGAAAAACTGATATCCGACTTTTTTTTTTAGGTGTGTGTGTGCGTGCGTGTAGTGCGTGTGTGTGTGTGTGCGTGTGCGTGTGTGGGGATGAAGAGGGGAAAGGTGTGTTTAGGTTTAGGTGGTCTGCAAAGGAATTCTCCCTGTGGTGCATGAATGGCCAATTTATTTTTGCTTCCACAAGTCAGAGGCATCAAAAAGCCTTAGCATCAAAAGTTTAGGATACGGACAGTTAGCCAAGGTGTGGACAACAGGAAGTAATGCTTTAATTAGGCTGGAGCCCTGTGACTGAATTGATGCTGTTTACAAAGAAAAAAACTTTTTTAGTTAATTGTCAAATGGGTAATGTTTGAAAATTTCTAGAAATAACTTTCTGGAATTGTTCTAACATTTCTAAAATCTGACCCTAAACCAGATTTCAGTTGGGAAGGCTCTGCACTGCAGCCCCAGGATGTGTCTTTTTGTTTCTTTTGTTTCCAAGTGCTCAGCCGAACCCCAAAATGAGTTAAAAAAGTCCATATTTTCAAAGCAATAATTGTGTTTTTGCATGGGTTTAGTGATACACCCATATCCTTTATTAACAAGCTGAATGAGGTTTATATCACTGTGCAGTGCTCTCTGCAAGTTAAGCCTCTTTGGCTTCAACATTTATACACAATAAGAATGTAAACAAAGCTCATAGGCCGGTATCTAAAAAGTTATGAAAGCACTCTTGTGTTGTGTGCCAAGCTCGCTCAATAAATAATAATAGTTCAATTTTCTTTTGACGGCTTTAAATGAAAGTTGTTATTTTATTTCTTTTAGAATGTTCTTTCTCTGTGTGGTTGGTTTTGTGGAGAGCCGGGAATGTGTTGCTAGAGGATGTACAACAGCATAATGTAAGCAGGGATTTTGCACTCACTCTGATGCAATTGCAAGCAAGTGATCTTTTACCCCCCCTAGTTCTAGTCTGTCATTTGTAAAATTCCCTTTTTCAGTGCGTGTGTGTGTTTTTTTTCCTTAAAATCGAGTACATTGCAATTATATAACAGAGCTGAAAAGACGGTGTTTAGACTGGAGTCTGGTTGAAGGAGGGTAGCCATTGTTGCTTTGGCCTTTCTCTACCTTTCACATGAATAGGCAAAGGGGTTGAATAACACTTTATATAAGTTAACGACCTGCGTTCTGTAACCACATAGCTTTGTCACACAGGTAAAACTCACTCAGTTGTGTTGGCAAGTGTGACGGTGTGTCATTACCTACACCTGGGCTAAATGTTACTTTGCATCTAGTTTGTTTGATCCCATTTAAGCAGTTTATGAGTAATGTTTTATTCCATGTACGTGCCTGTATCAGGACAGCCTAATGAGTGCCTCTGTCAAAATATATCATTTGAAAGTACATTTATTGGGTTTTGAGCCAAGTTAACACTTTCCTGTCTGCTTTTCCAGAAAAGAAACTGTATGAATGACATACCAGCCCAGGTTTGATTGACTGTTTGTGTTTTAGTGTCAAGTGTAAGATGGTTCGCCTCTATTATTCTAAGACAAGTTATTCTAAGCGCAATGAGGAAGTTGTTCCCATGTTTCATGAAGACTCGTGATGCAGAGAGCATCTGTCTCTTTGTAACCTCCAGCAAAATCTGGGTTCTCTGCCCTCCACCTGCACCAGCATGTGGTTCGCTGTTGGCCCAGTAAAACCTTCAGGTAGGTAATGGAAATGGGGTCAGGGAAGGGGCAGGATGATGCTAGCCATTGTGTATGTGTGCATGTGTGTCTGACTGGTAACCTAGAACATGTTATCCGAGGGGTAGTGTTACTGAACAGTACTTGTGTGTCAGGAACAGAAGATGTAGCGGCTATAGAATTACGCAGACAAGACAATGTGGCCCTGGAAAGAGTGTGTGTGAGCATGTGAAAGAGAGGCGAAGAACAAGAGGAGAGCTTCAGGTAAACCTCCTCACTATTAACTTCCTGTTAGGTTAGTTTACCAGAGATTGTAGCCTGTTTAACTGTTGCTATGTCTAAATGCAAATTGTAACTTCACTACCACCCCATTGTGCTTTTGATTGTACATTCTTGATTGCAGTAGCTGTTTTTCTTCTGAGAGAAAAAAACTGAATGCCATTAATTGGTTGTTTTCTATCATTTAAAATGTTGATTTAGCTAATAAAACAGGTGCACAAGCCCCAGACGCTTTAGAAGTAAATAAGGAGATGAAATAGGCTTTGCAGATGGAACTTTATCCAACTTTTATCATCTACACTTTTCACCATGTCTGCAAATAATCAGCCATAATTGCCATTAGCATACGTACTCATTATGACCTTCAAAATGCTATAGTTGGCCCCAATCAGCAGCCCATATTTGAAATATTTCCTCCCATTAATTGGTGTGCCTCCGCTATGCGCAACGCTACATAATGTCTGCATTTTGTAAAAAGTCTGCTATCAGTCGTAACATCTGTTTCCCTAAATGCAACAGGTGTGCTTCCTAGAATTAAGTTACTGTTACTGTAGCTGAGGTGCGGTTTGGTTCGGTCAAGCGAACAAGCTGCTTCCTGCTACCTGTGAAGGGAATTTTGCTTATTGGTTATGTTGGATGTGTGGAGGCGTTCCTGCTCTGTGAGGTCAAGGGGTCGACACCTGGAGTGCAGGAGGAGAGTTTCAGCAGTTTCTCTTCTCCCGGTGATGTAAAGCACATACGTAGGTTCTTCCTGGGGTAAAGCAGCCTTGAAAACTGCCTCTGCTGCGGCTGCCGTGACATATGATGGAGTGCAGAAAAGCTTTAGAGGGTACACCAACCCGGACTTATATTACCAAATGTTATATTTATATTAAAAACATGCAGCTGGTCATTTTTTCAACCTGACATAAATCTTCATGCTATGAATTAATTATTTGTTATTGCTGTACATTTTCTGTTGGCACTGACTTGGAGTTGCAGTTCAAAGTTATGTACCATGTGGCTCCTTTTACTCACAGTAAATGGGAAGGGATTGTATAGTGTTTTCCAGGCTTCACATGGTTCGCAGTAAAAGCACAGTTGGATGATGTTGTAGATTATATATGCAAGTTTGGGTGCAAGTTGTCAGCGTGTTTTGTCCTGGTCATTTTTTTATGAGCTTGAGTGAAAGAGTTGTCTTGCATTAGGAGTTACAGTAGTGTCTAGTTTCATTTTAATTAAAATGTATTGACCCATGAGGTGACATTTTGGTGAAACAAAACCCTGCTAACACTGCATTATACAGTATCATGTAAACACAGAGCTGCATGTAGGTGTGAAGTCCAAAGATTCCCCAAAAACAAACGTTGTCCTTTCTCATGACAGCTGTCGCTTTCACTTTCCATTTCCCAGCTTTCTCCTCCGTCTCTCTGCTGGTGGCGCGGTCGTCTCTCTCTCACATTCTCTCTCTGTCTCTCTGTTTCTTGGTCTCTTTCTCTCCCATACGAACGGAGGCTTTTTGTTGAAGTATCCCAGCATCTCATGTTTGCTTGGCACAGAGCTGTAATGTTTACCCTCCTCCTCCTCTCTTTCTTTTTGCCCCCCCCCTCCCACCCTTCCTCCCTTCCTCCCTCCTTCTCTGCCTCTCTTATTCTCCAGAGCCCTGTCTCCCTTTTTTTTTTTTGTCTCCCTTGATAATTTCCTGCATTGTTGACAGTTGATTTAGAAGAAGATAAAAGAAGCCTTTCAACTTCTCTACTCCTCGTCTCCCTCCTCCCCTCTTCTTCCCTATTGCCCTTTCCTTTCCTCTCCTCTCCTTTCCTCTCCTCTCCTCTCCTCTCCTCTCCTCTCCTCTCCTTTCCTCTCTGCGAATGTCTTTAGTGAAACGTCGAGTGGTTCTGGGTTTCGTGGGTTTCAGTCCAAAAAAGATTAAAAAAAAAAAGATCCATCAAAGAGCCGACATTTGGAGAAATGTGATGCCTACTGTGACTGACTGTAAAAAATAAAACTGTTAGGAATGTCATTGAAAGTCATTGAGGTTCTCTGCTATCCTAAACCTTTTAGGATTTCACAGCAAGTAACTCAGAAATCTATCATTAAAAAGACAGCTGGTATGAAAGAAAAT